>NW_025938782.1:9988-444267 GCF_000764305.2 Hyalella azteca | reverse complement strand
AGCACCAGCTATTCGAGAACAACATCTGGTTTCATCAAATTCGAGCTAGTACGAAATTTGAGAGTATTTCGAAAAACAGAACTCAATTTGTATAAATTTTTTTCAAAATCCCGGTAAAAAAAAGAGCCAGAATAAATTATATGAATAATTGTGTCCAGCTATTTGTATGTATATGGGACCCTCCAAAATACTGATGCACAGCTCCATAATAGAAAAAAGACATGGTCGACAGACTCAAAACCGATCGTTGGCCATACATCCAACGCCTATAATACAACAATTTTTAGCACATTTTCTCATTTATGGAAAAATGCACTATTGTGCTCGCCATGTCCGTCTGTCTGTCTGTCCGTCCGTCCGTGACTTCATGTTTTCGTCGACGAGAAAATGCGCTCTCTGTCACTCACTGCATTGTGTACTGAGTTATATTTTTTTAACAGGGCTCGTGCGGTCGTCCTCTGACGCCATTTGTCTCTGACTCAAATCCAGACGCCAGATGGTGCAGTGGAAGGGTGCATATGCTAGTGAACTGTCACTGTTTCTGCTGCAGTAGAAACTGTGACAGCTGTAGTAACTGTGAACTGTCACAGTTTCTGCTGCAGTAGAAACTGTGACAGCTGCAGAAGGTGTAATCTGCCACTGTTTCTACTGCAGCCTTCTCTAGTTGGTGCAGTTTTACTAGACGAGAACAAACATAGGAGGATCTATATATAGGACGCCTTAATTATCAGCTCACCGCTACATGTACATATCGCCTCGTCGGTAGTAAAAGCTGCAATAGAATCTAGGCCAGTAATGATGCCTCTCTTATAGAAAGAAGTCTTTCTTGTCAGCATTTCTGACAATTCTGACAAATTTGCGCCAAAAATTAGCTGCGCCCAAAGTATGCACTTAATAATATGTATTGGTCATATAGTTGCTATGAAATTATTTTAAGATGAGAACTTAAAATTCAAGTGAAGATTCTAATGAGAAGACTAAAATTAAATGATGTGTCACATTGATTTTTAGTTTGAAAAATTTTCATGCGGAAAAAATATTCGAGCAATTGCATGAACATTACAAATCGTGTCATGTTATCAAATGTAAATCAGAAATTCCATAAGAAGTAATACTTGTTGATTTCACAAACAGCATTATATCGTAAAGTACTTATAAGATCAAAAATTTAACATAAAAATGGCTGCTAGTCTTTTATAGAATAAAATATGCTTCTTAATTCAGGGTCAGAAGCAAACTGGGTGTTGTTTATCTTTGCATGCATTTTTTAATCGTTATTGAACATTAAAAGCCTATTTCACTGTAGCAAAAATTTATTAAAGTTCAAATTATTAATATTCTTATATGTATCAAAAACACTTCATTCAAAAATCCTCCGTTAATTTCAGAAAATTTGTCTTCCAACTCGCACTCCAACACACAATAATTCCGAACAAATACCTAGAAACCTCAAATCCTTCCTTTCCAACGTAAATTATACGCCGTTATCGTTACTTGGTTTCTCTAAACTTTTCACTCGTTATAAATGAAAAGTTATTGCATATCTCATGCTAAGAATTAATTCGTATCCAAATTTCGTCTCGAAATTATCTCCAACATAAATGGCATGCCGTGATCGTTACTTGGTTTCTTTATTTCTCTCGTTATAATTGATAAGATATTGCATATCTTATGCTAAAAATGTCTTCGTATCTAAATTTCGTCTCGAAATTATTCCCAACAAAATTACATGCCGTGATCGTTACTCTGTTTCTTTATTTTTCTCTCGTTATAATTAATAAATTATTGCATTTCTAACGCTAAGAATTTATATTTATTCGTATCCTAATTTCGTCTCGAAATTATTCCCAACGTAAATCACAAACTGTGATTGTTACTTGTTTTTTTTTATTTCTCTCTCGTTATAATTAATAGAAATTCTGCATATCTCATGCTAAAAATTCAATCCTTTCCAAATTTCGTCTCGAACTTATTCCCAACGTAAATCACAAACAGTGATTGTTACTTGGTTTCTTTATTTTTCAGTCACGATGCCAGGCAGAGCAGGGGGTTTGCATGACGAACATCCCCGCGATAAGAGACTGACGCTATAATCGACGGCTTCATTACATCAGACAATGGACGCTTGTGTAGCGCTGCCACAACGCGTTGCCGGTGATCACTCTCTTCTCTTTCTGATTGACCGCAACTACGATGGGTTTCTCTAGATACATAATTTTCAAGTGTATATATGCTTTCGATCTTTTATTGCTGGCACTTGATTTCACCGAGATTGTTGGTGATTGTTCATTATTAAAAAAAATCACTTTGATTTTTAGAAAGATTTCATTTGCACATGTCGTCATGCAAACTTTTGGTTAAAATGTTGCTAAATTGTTGATCGATCGCTTTCATATTTTACCTTCACCAAACTTTTCATGTAATTAAATTCAATATTCAATGCATATTCAATAGCTTCATTTTCGTGCAATTTAATGTTTCAGTACTATTTTGGTAATAATAAAGTCATAAAATCACCATAATATTAATTTATTTCAAATACTTGAAAAATAATTATAAAGAGTTTCAAAATTTTGCCTTGTTATTTCCTTTCAATTTTTCAAGATTATATATTCTATAAAATGAATTATCCAGGCGTAGCCATCACGACCAGAGTTACTCTAATTAACTTCGCTGCAATTCTGGGATACAAAAAATGCTTTGAAATAAAATTATTTTAAAGTCGCATGGTACATTAAATATCTCACTATCGATGAATGTGGGGTGATGAATGCCAAATAAAATGTGTAGTATCGGTTCTCACTTCCAAGTTCTACGGGCAATGGTCTGTGAAAGTTCGCAGATTTTGTACGTTTTCTTTCCTATCAGAAGCCGCAGGAAAAATATGCCTTCTGATATGACGGATTGAATGCAATTCCCGCGGTGCAAATCTCTATAATCGAGAAGATGTTGATTTATGACAGGAAGGGAACCGAGAAGCGGACAGATTGACAAGCATTAGCACTTAATGACTTCTGAACTTACTGATGGCATTAATTTTTTGCCACCTCAATCTTGAAATGTTCTTTGTTCAAGTTTATTTCAGCATAGAGGAGAGTGGCGTCCTATCAAATGTCTCAGAAAATTACATAAAATATGACTGCTCATACCTAACTTATTTATTTTTGACACCTGACTTTTAAGAATTTGTTTTTTGGCATCCGAATTCATCAAGTATGAATGGAAATATAATTTCTCAATTCACGTACTTAGAATGCAGATTTTTTTCAGAATTTAAGTATTTTCCTCAACCAGTCAATTTTATGAAGTGAACATTTTAAAATTAAATTTAGAACTTGTCTTCCTCATAATCGAAAATAAGCAACATAATTAAGGACTCAGCGTTAATATAAGTCAGCATACGGCATGTGATAGTCGTAGTGAATTAAGTAGCTCATGAACAAATGACTGCCATCAATGATTGCAACTATAATAGCCTACCGCTATGAGCTGTTGATGTACTAAATCGATTTTACGTTGTTAATTAGAGATCTCGTGTCTATTTACCATAATTAAGATTAAGGCCTGCGCCGTGGACACTACTTCTTATAATCAATACTACTTTGACTACGGCTCACATATAATTGGGAATACTTAAATTCATTTATTCGTTTGTTCAGTTCATTCGATGAGTAAAAATGAAGCTTAATTACTTCATGGCATCAATTGTTTTAATAATACGAATTATTATTCCATAGCTAGCAACAATTTCATAAGATCATCAGTTTTGTCATTCAGTTTTCCTCCATTTTAGCGCATTTTCTCATTTATGGAAAAAATGCCTATTGTGCTCGTCATGTTCGTCTGTCCGTCCGTTTGTCCGTCTGTCCGTGATTTCACGTTTTCGTCGACTAGAAAATGCCCTCTCTGTCACTCACTGCAGTGAGTACTGAGTTATATTTTTAAATATTACTACATATGAGAGAACCTGTGAAAATCCGCAATTAAAAAAAATAAATAAGTAAAATTAATAGGGCTCAGATGTCGTTAATATCTTACGTATATATGAATTTGATTCACGAGATTATCCACGATTTTGTATAACATGAAAGTTAAAAAGTTAAAAAAAGTATTTAGAAACAGAATGTTTATGATCAATTCTTAGAAATCGGCCATAATTATAGGCGGTGACATTGAGTTATATTAATATTCCTCTAGTGAAAGTCAATAACATACCAAATTGTTCAACTTCCATCACTCGCGAAGAATCTCTATCAACAGAAGTGCCAATAAGCCAATGATAAAATAAATCTTTTATTTTCTAAATAATTATTTTCGATGTTATTTCCTCAGCTTGATAATTGGGTATATGACGATATCAACATTTACTGTTTTATCAATGTTTAGAAGCTAACTTTGAGAAGACCAAGGAATTTGGTAACACAGAATTGTAAAAGACAATCGATTTATACGGTCAAAACAATTAATCGTTATCTCACAGTTCGCTGCAAGGACAAAGCTTAAGTGGGAATTGGTGCCAGAAAAAGTTCCACGACGATTCCAAAAAGCGCATCAGCCAACGGAGGAAAAGTTGCTCGCTGGAATTTCCCTTCGAGTTTCCAAGTCAATATCAAGTTGGAAAGGACGGCGCCATTTATCTATCGGCTAAGTAATTTGCATGTAATGTATTTCCCCCACACCTCAACGTCACTTTCCACTCTAAAAGCCAATACGGACCTGACAGAACAGAATTACCTCCCAATAATAGCTACACACAAATCAAGACCAATATCCCTCAGGAATGCACGAAATTCGCTTGATGCCGAAATTCGGTTGATGCTACAGCAGCACATGTTGAGCTTCTAATAAATTCAGGCTTGTCAAGGAATTGCTTCCTGAAAAAGTCTCTGCTTCAAGTTCTTCTCAAGACGAGGGACGAATTTTGAAGATATTATTTTGATTTTATTACTATAAAATTGCTACAACTTTTTTCATGATAACCAAAATAAAATATTTTTGGTTTGAATTTGTTATAAGATTTTACGATAAGGAAGTTTATTTTCCATGCAAGTTCATGTGTTGAAAACTGATTCCTTTCCAAGAATTGAAACTAAACCTGTAGAGACAGATTTTTTTATTGAAGGTTTGATGGGTGAGTTTAGTTCTCTGACTAATCGGATGACGATTATCGCCAAGCGTGTTTCATATCGTCCAGCTCTGGACTCCGATCGCCATGCATGATTGAGCAATGGAACCGCTCAATTCCGGTAATTCGCGGATGACTAGGCACTTTGTTGCTCACTCATCAGTGATTTCCAATTGAAGGCAAAGTCTGTGTGTTTTGAGTTTATATAACTGCACATGCTGCTGTATTATTTATGCCTATGCAGACTGAACATTGGACGACGATGACTGTTTTACTGCCGACAAGAACGACAGCGAAGAGGCCGACCTGGCTCGCTACAAGACAAATAATGACAACGGTTCTCTGACAAGGACGCTACTGCGACAAGGACAGGATTTTGTTAGGCTTCAGATAAATTTGCCAATCTCAAGCGCCACTGATCCAAGTGATGCAACAGAATTCAATAATCTCAAGCTCGGCTCAGTTTGAGCAAACAACAAAAGTTACGCTCATTTAGGCACATCAGTAAAAATGTTTTGCGTAATAAGTTATTATCGTAAACAAAATATAATCCTTGAAAAATCTAACTGGCCTTGGAATCTAAAGCGCGAAGGTATACGTACATCTGAGAGTTAATGCCGTTACACCAGCTTTCGAGGTCTATAACGTTGATTTCAGTGGGCATAGCGGATGAAACGATTGTAATGAAGGAACCTCGCTCATCAGACTCATACAGCTTCTAAATGATCATGTTGAGCATGTGAAAAATCATATACACGACCGCACGTAAATTGTCCCAGGGGTATTAAGCCTCTGTGAATCCAGGCATTCATTTCCCCCGAGTAAAGTGTGTCATTTTGGTCTGATGCTGTGCAGAGTGAGTCTTCACTTCATCAAATTTATTTGAGCAATATGTCGCCAAGCACTTATCGAAGCCTATGAAATATTCCAAGCTTTTATGACTGAATATTTTAAGCTTAGCTCCCGGGTGAATTAAGCGAAGAGGTTGTAGAGCGTCCTGCGACTACAACAATGAAGGTGTATCTTAAAAGTTAGACGCTCGCACTAACATAATCCGGAGCAATGAGCGCGGATGAATAGTTCTCTCAGCTTCGCAGGCAGGTTGCTGTATCAAACCCTTGGATAAAACTTTGCAGCCCGAGGACAAGCGAAGATATTTTCTCTTTATCCAGAAAACACATGATGAAGAGTCCTCGTCCATTTTCTAAGAACCAGCACGCCTTTTTTGCAGCGCCGGTCATTAGTAACTGTCGTGAACGGGATGCTCGCTGCAGAAGAGGGGAACGTCGCTGAAATAGGGAATGTTGAAGCTTTCCAAGGCGAGATTCGAGCGCGAAAGGACTGAGAATCGTCTATATAAACGCGAAGCGACCATTTAGTTTAATTTCACTAAGGTAGTTAAGTTTGCAGGTTCAAATCTCATTTCTTGTAAAGCAAAAACATTTGGGGAGAGCTTTTAAGCACTGTAATTACAAAGAATATCAATGCAGCAGGAATCATAATGAAAAAGTTCAAATATAGTTTCGTATTTTCTGTAAACGCATGGATATATTTCGCTACAATGCATGTTATTTAGACCTAATTAATCTGTAATTCAACTTTAATTAATATACCAAATTTCCTAAAGCAAGCAAAGTTCAACTATTGTTGGGCGCGATGTTGGTCCAGGTATGAACCACGACTAATGTTCCTCATTTCGCCCGCCAAACACCAATCACTCACTCGCTTGGACCCTGCAGTTTTTCTCTCCGCGTGTTCGAGAGCTGCAAATGAAAATATCATGAAAGGCCACTGCAGACAGATTGAATTGCGTCGAAATGCTGGAAGTCTTCCAAAAGGCAGCGCGGAAATGCTGTGCTTCTCTGCAACTGAGAATAATTGTTGCATGTCTCAGAGAACTCCTGTTTCAACTGGAATGCACATTTAGAAGAAAAAATTTACGTTGCTAAATAGGTTATAAGCTCATGACACACTTTGAATATGTTGTCATAAGCAAGTTCAATTGTTACGTTATCAATGAAAAATTTACCTTGGAATTTTAGCTACATGCAATATATCAAATTTGAGTTCATAGAGGCCTTATCCTATCATATCTCAATTTTATTCAGGGTCTATTTTTCCTGTCTCACATTGCAGACCCTTGAAAAATTGGTAAAATAGCCAATAAATTATTATACTTAATCAAACAATGTTCTGCAAATATTTATACACGAATTTCGCGTATGTAAATCTGTCTGCTTACTCTCGAGATTACATGCTTGCACACGACCTCGGAAATTGTTCTTCTAAAAAAACATACTTTTCAAACATGATAGTTCTAGGTCATAGCTCACAAAATCAGCTGTGAACTGTGCATCGAACGATCATTTAGTATAGGTATAAATTATTTGTACGAATCACATTTAATCGTAATAACTTCAACCAAGTTTAATCGGGCCTCTTTTGACTCATATAAGTCTTCAAGATTATGTATTCATGATATATTTTAATTCATTTTCAGTAAGCAGTAACTTTAAAATCATTCTAATAACTGATTATGAGTCAGTTAACTTTTTGTATTTTTATTGTTTGATAGAATAACAAGTAGAATTTTCATTTCTTGCTTGGTTATTCAAGGAAGGTTTGATATCTCAAGTTATCTCTCTCGTCCAGTTGGTTAATTAAATGTTATGAACAAAATGAGAGCATCGATAACACATTCATTTGAAAATAATTCATATTTACTATTTGTTAACATGCAATGAATTCTTCAATGGACGATGTGGCCAGTGCGCAGCACAGAGATTTTGTAAATTTTATTTCTAACGTATCTCTGTCCAAGCCTTGACAGATATCGTCAATGATGCAGAAAAATCTTGGTTAGTACAGATTAGAGCGATAGTCTCAAAATCTTTGATCTTTGCTACCTCTGGCACAGGTATGTCAATCAGTATCTGTTTTGGCTGTGTATGTTAGCTTAGGTTAGGTTAGAATAGGTCAAGTTTGCTTTGGTTAGCTCAGTATAGGTTAAGTAAGAAGAGAGC
Source organism: Hyalella azteca (assembly GCF_000764305.2). NCBI lineage: Eukaryota > Metazoa > Arthropoda > Malacostraca > Amphipoda > Hyalellidae > Hyalella > Hyalella azteca. The sequence goes on along the minus strand of NW_025938782.1, from coordinate 436,119 downwards.
GAAGAGATTCTATCAGTGAAAATATTTCTTTGCACACGAGAACAATAATTGTCGCCTAACAACCAACGTTGATTCGTTCGACTGCTTGTTAGGTGGATCCATAATTATATTTCTTAATAGCTTAAATAGTAACGAACAAAGATGCATATTATAGGTGGATCCATAATTATATTTCTTAATAGATTAAATAGTAACGAACAAAGATGCATATTATACATGCGGCACCAATTTAAACCTATAACACATTCAAGTTAAATACCTATATAATAGGTTTTCAAACGAGCAATGGCAGTGGCCATAAAAAATCGAAAAGTTTGAAGCCATGTTATCAAGTTATATTGAATCTGTCACGAATTTCGTTGAATAAAATCACGTACTCATGTTTCCAATCCCTCATATATTTATATGTGTGAGGGTGTCAAATTAAGATTGGTATACAAACATATATTTTTTGATTAGATATGAAAAAATAAATATTATAATAATAACATTTTAATTATGTTTAACGATATAAATATTGTAATACTTTATCATAGACCTTTTATAATATCTTTGCAATTAACTTGTTTGTTTCTTTAGCTTAATTATTAAATTCTCTCTGGTTTACATTGGACAGTGACTATAGGAGAAAAAAAAGAGGCGCAAAATTTGTATTTTAGATTGTGATAAAATTCGATCTTAATTTACAGCAGACTCTACAGTGATTATAGTTCAGTATACATCAGAATCGAGATCTCGTTTAGAGGTGGCATATTATAGTTTGCTCTTGCTGCTGTCTAGAGCTCTCTATTAAGTGGTGGCTGTGGACTTATATCTCGCCAAGGCTGGACGTTGGTTTTCCCGAGGAAATTTATTCAGGTTTGTTCAGCATGCCTTGAAGCCATCACAAGCGAACTCTAGCTCACTCATGAACCAATACTAGTTCTTTATAATGTGAGTTCTAGCTCGCTCATGAACCAATACTAGTTCTTTCTAGTGTCGGCTCTAGCCCGCTTACGAACCGATACTATTGTTCATGTTATGTCAGCTCAAACTCGCTCCGACACTATTTCCTTCCAATGTTGGCTCTAGCCCGCTTACGAACCGATACTATTGTTCATGTTATGTCAGCTCAAACTCGCTCCGATACTAGTTCTTTCTAATGTTGGCCCTAGCTCGCTCTATAGCGAATTCTAGAGAGCTAGAGCAAGCCTGTTCACCGTGGCCCCTAGGCAGCGAGAGCAGCGGCGGTGGTCGGACGAAGCATCATTAGTCGCTGTCAGGCGTCGGCCAATAGCACTGCCACGCCACGACTCCCCTGCCTAACCTTCCCCTCAAGGGCTCCTGCCTCGTATTTTTCATCATCCCGCTCTTCTGGTAGTACAACAGACAGAATTCTTTTTCCGTTACCGACGTTGACGAAAGTCGAGGGGAATATATATGAGATGCATGGAAATCTTTTGCCCGAATCGTTCACCGTGTATTTGTCATCTTCGTTCACTGACAACCGAAATTTCAGCACCACGCTATGCAGCAATCGGAGATAGCGATTTACGACTGAAGTTTGCATATTTTAGCTATTGTAGCTAAAGAACAGGTAATAAATTACTATACTCAAATACTATTCAGCGGTCAATATGTGGACCACACTCACGGTTTCGAGTGAATGCATATATTACGGGAAAAAATATTGCAGTAAATCTGTTCATTGATCGAATAACCAACAGCATGGGCAACAATTTTTACATTGCCGTTACTGTCCAAGCCACTTGTGTACCGACCAGAAGTTAAGGCAAGTATGTTAATAGATACAAAGAAATTAAAATAAATGTGAACGAATACTCCCTGTCCTTGTCATACAGTACACGAACAGAAGTGAGCTAGACAATCGTTAAGTCACTATTCAGATTGTATTGAAAGGGAACAAATAATGACTAAGCGCAGACTTCAGAGCTGTCACTTCATGTCTTTGAATAAAATATCAGCTGGCATTCATCGCTGCATTTTATTGGCAGTATACCAGTGCGATGCTGAAGCGTTTGAAAATCAGTAACCACAATAGGAAAATTTTAATAACTTGGCCGTATTTTTTATCAATTCCAGGGAATTATCTATTTAGTTTTCAGATAAAGACTGTCAACCCTAGGCACAGTTAAAAATCATGCACGATTGAGGCGACTATATTCGAATGCTAATTTATGCGTATGCCAAAATACGAATGTTTAAATTTACTTATGTGCATAGAATAATTAAATCTTCATCCTTTAGAAGCAATTCACAAATAACAGATAATTCACATAAGTCTCCTGAAATTTCACTGACGTTCTAAATTTTAATTTCATTCATTATTAAGCTTACTGCATATTCATTTATTTTTGTTATCATCAATATTAAAATGGAAAATAAAGGCTTATGTGACATGTTTTCTAATACAGTAAAAATATCTTATTTACATGAACTCAAAGTTTCTTAAACATCATTATAAAAATCAAGATATTCAGTTGATTTTTGATTGAACACAAAAACCTAAGATAACCGTAACTATTTCATCATTCACAAACGGCCGCCAATGCCTCAGATCCTAGGTAAAATCTTGTTCCCAGTTCGTGCAGACTTATCTCTTAGCATGAGAGAGTTCAAGTTCAAGATCAAGCAGGAATTTCCTGGACGGTAACAAATGAGATATCTTCAAAGAACCCGTCATTGACAGCAATGATGACCTGGACGATTTTCAAGTCGCTGTTGACAATGTAAACACAAGTGACAAAATGAAATGTGGCGGACCATTCGTACGTCGAAGATGGTTCACTTCAAAAGACGATGGAAGAACAGACTTTAATGAAGCATCAGTAATATCCTTTGAATTTATGAGCTCCATTGGAGCTGGCAAGACCATCTTAATGCCACGTTAAGGTCTACATCATGCAATTAATCTCTAGAAGAATCTGCGTTGTGTATTTCTATGTCTACACTACATAGATTCCTTATGCACTGGCATTATTATGCATATTATATGCTTGGCTTAGTTAACATGATATCGATGCTTTTGTCTTAACTGTGGACGTAGTGGTGAAGAATAAATGGGTTTCACTTTTTCTTAGGCAAGCATTAAATTTATAAATGTAATTTGAACAAATTATTTAATCTACTTTTTCAGCTCTTCTCCTTGAAAAGTGCTTAATTAAATTGGCAGCAAATATTTATATCATAAGTCCAGGTGTGAATGTCAATATTCATGTCAAAAATAGTCGGCTTGTCAGCTTCTAATAACCAGAGCGCTAACTTTCACCGCAATGATGAGATATCGACTCCAATAATTTTTAGGTATAGTCACAAATGAGGTCTCATGAACACAGATGGGCTAATAATTTTCAAGAGATTGATATTTCAACGCACGTTAACAGTTTCAGTATAGGATTGCAGTCTATCAGTCGGAACTATTTCATCGAGCCTATGAATCAAGTGCTTAGTCATTTTTATCCGTTCTCATCATTTCTCGTGTCTATTTATTTTTTTTTTGCTATTAAACCATCGAAGCTCGTTTGAACCAGACGCCACGATAAATGCTTTGTAGAGTAATAATAATAATAATAATAGTAATAATAATAATAATATAATTATTATTATTATTATTATTTTTATTATTAATAATAATGTTAATAATAATTATAATAATAATAATAATAATGTCTACGTGGCTTGGCTCTATGATACGCGGTCTCATGATTGCACTCAACCACAGCTTCACTCATCATCGTATTGGTGAATGATGAACGTGGCTGTAAAAAATCCGCAGAACTCATTCAACCGTGTCATAGTGAAGAGAAAAGATACATGATAGTTTCTGTATATTCATTTTCTTCAAGGTGCGGGTATTAAATTTTTAAATACACGAAAGTTTGCATGCAACTAAACTTCGGGTGACAGAAGTTGATTTTGCTGTATCATTAGTTTCTACATGTGCGTGTAATTACTGACAACTATTTAAAAATATGTAGGTTCGTTAACGAGAGGCACCAATATATTTATGAGCACCATTTTAAAATTTTGCTCCAGAAAACAACATTATTATTAAAATACAAAAAAGCCCATATATATAATGCAGTTGCTAGAGCTTGAACTGAACTGTTTCCAAGTAACTGGTTATAAATGTAACGCTTATCGACAATGATAAAAATCTTGAATTAAAAATTTCCTGCTATTTTATATTTAATATTGAGAAAATAGCAAACGTGATATCTCAAAGTATATAAAAACGATCGATTTAACTAAAATTTTGTACATCCGCATAGCTCTCAGACAAGGAAGTGATCAGTGCTGGTGCATAGGTCATAAAAAGTGGTCAAACTGGTCAGAAAAAATCTGCCAAGTTATAAGACAATGCCGCAAGGACCGAATAAAAAACCGCATAGTGCAGTTTAAAGACATCTTTAGGGACGATAAATCTTGACCATAAATATACCATGTTCATCGTACAGAAACTAACTTAAATTAACGACAAAAATACGGATTTATATTGTAGGTGATATTTTTTGCAGAATAATTTTTCGATGCATAGTGTCATACGTTATTCAGATTCATTTTTTACAAATAAATGGACCGTCTCATTAGAGAAATATAAATTGTACATCTCATTATTATTTTATTGTTTATGTTATTTAACGAAGTTTTACTATCGTAATGTTTTATTTTGATAACAAGCATCGTTCCTGCAAGTTGTTTGCGTTGGTTGACCGATTGTAAAATTTTTGAATTAATTCTCCTGAATTATTGTAATAAAAAATTTACCCTGTTTATCGTCTATAGATATTGTACCCTACTTCTACTTGTAGAAAGTTTTACCCCAATTTTCATAGGATCGTCTATTACTATAAACACAAAATATATCAGGGTAAGGTTATAAACACCTCAGATAATTAATTTCAATAAATTAAATGAAAGTCACACATCAACTCCACACTGTTATATGGATGGAATAATATATAATTACCTGTCTCATTCACTACTACCTGTCTCATTCATTGTACTTGCACCTGATCTGAAGATTTCTCTCAAATTCGGACAGCAGATATAATGGAATTACTCGTTTGACGCTTTGTAATAAAATTCCCAGTGATGACGTCCCAAATGCCCACTCAATGATAACGGTCTAATGTACAATCCATGATAACGGCCCAATACACACTCATGGGTAAGGCTCAATACTCACTCAATAATAACGGCCTAATGTACAATCAACCATAACGGCCCAATACACACTCATGGATAAGGCCCAATACACACTCAATGATAACGGCCTAATGTACAATCCTTGATAACGGCCCAATACTCACTCATGGATAAGGCCCAATACCCACTCAATGATAACGGTTTAATGTACAATCCTTGATAACGGCCCAATACTCACTCATGGATAAGGCCCAATACCCACTCAATGATAACGGTCTAATGTACAATCCTTGATAACGGCCCAATACTCACTCATGGATATGGCTCAATACCCACTCAATGATAACGGCCTAGTAAAAACTCAACTATAAACACTGAATATTCGCTCAATTATAGCTAACCAATATTAGCTCAATGATAAAGGACACATTCGATAACAGCAGCCTAACGCACACTCAATGATAACGGCCTAATATCCATTCATTGATAGCAGTCCCAAGAACAATCAATAATAGTGCCCCAATGTACTCTTGTTGATAATGGATCAACACAAAAAATGATGATGGTCCGGTGCCCACTTGATGATGGTAACATACCCAATCGATGATGACGGCCCAATGATGACGTTATCCTGATTCAATGATAGCGACCCAATAATGACGTTATCATGATTCAATGATAGCGACCCAATAATGACGTTATCATGATTCAATGATAGCGACCCAATAATGACGTTATCATGATTCAATGATAGCGACCCAATACCCGCTCAATTATTTTGCTTATAAATAACAAGATTTTCATTAAGAACAACCATAAACACTAAATTCTCTGCTCCCTCTTTGCTTCAAAAGTCTGTATTACGTCTACGCGGAGCGGCACATAAACTCCTTCACACGACGCAACGATGCGGCCATAAATTTGAATCTGGGTCAACTATAGGGAAGTTATCGCTGTTTGATGACCCTCGTATGAAGCAAAGGGAGTGCGAAGTGATTCTCTCCTGACTCGTCTAGATTTATGGTGAGAGTAGCGCTTAATTGCAGGCGATGGCCTCGAAATTAGACCAATAAAAAGAAGCCCCTAGCTCACTTGCTTTGGAAAACAATGTGATGATGACGAGAGAGACGAGGACAAAATTTATGGTTTTAGAATATTCTGAGGTACAGCAATGATATTAACGGAGTTTCTCAAATCTTAATAGTCCTAAGAGAAAAAGTTTTCAGGTGAGTCAAATTTACATCATCTCCTCAAGTTTAATTTTGAATAATTCCAATGCGGTATAATCATTTTTAAGAATGCAGAGCAATTTATTATTCATTTAATTGCTAAATAATTATTGCTAGTCATAGCAAATATTATATGTTATTTTAGAATAATTCCAATATTATGATCATTTTTAAGTAAGCAGAGCAATTTGTTAGTCATTTAATTGTTAAATAATAATTGCTAGTCATAGCTAAATTGATGTGCAGGACTTTCAACATTTATGTGACCGGATTCCGAGTCAACATTTCGCCCCTTGAAATTCCGCAGCATACATAAATATTTTAGTACATTGTTATTTTGATGGACCTAAGTCTTGATGCAATGTTTCAGTATTTCAACAGGCGAATTAACGATTAATAATCCTGAAGTTAATACCTGGTCTGGAGCATTCCATTGTTTTTCTCAAATTTGTATGAAAGAGAATTTTTTTATTCTTTACTCCTTTAGAAATAGTTAAAAATATAGCAAGTCACAAAATTTTTTAGTAAAGTATGAAACGCAGGAGATGAAATAAGTATGAACCCAAGCACACTTTGTAATTTTTCTTCGGTTAAAATTGGTTCTAAAATACTTTTATTGTCTACCACCTGCTGAATTTTTGACACTGATGATGAAAATCACATTTCAGTGATGCTAGGCTCATTTACAAATATATTTATTTACATCAGGTTCATGGAAGCATAATTGATTTTTAAGAGGTATGCACTCACCTCTAATATTTTCATGTCAATTACCCCAGTGAAATATTCATGTATAAGGTGAGTAATTAATTATCGAATACCACATACCATATATTTACATGTTCGACTACTGACGATAATTTGCCTGCATAATAACCATATTGTTCCCTGCCATATCCTAAAATTCAAGAGTGCAATTCAAAACTGTATCTTCATAGTTCATGTGGTACCAACATTTTTGCACACTCACGAGCGCGGGCTTGCGGCAGTTTCTTCCGAGTCTCAAGTCCGACGCTTGATTGGCTTGAGCATGAGCAGGCTTGTAAATATTTTAAAATATATATTTCTTACTTAAATGCTTTGTGCATTATATCGCAACATACTTTTAAATTTTAGCGTAATTTTGTCATATATCTTATGTAAGCTTTAATTATACGTGAGTAATTCCTAAACTAGCTGGTTATTATATATATAATGTTATTATATCGGTTAATAATTTTAACGAGCTTGTAGTCAGCGGAGGATTTTTATCACCTAAATGTGAAAGCTTCCTATCATAAGAAAATGTGGGAAAGGTTTTGTATAAATAAAAATATGAATATTCATGTAACGATATTATTGAGATCAATTTTAAACTGGAGGAGAATCGTGTGCAATTAGTGTGGCAGCAGACAGTCAATTACAAGTCTTCTGAATTGCAAGTCCTTATGAAATTTTCTAAAAATAACTCACACTCGCAAATACAAAGAAAGGGCGTTTCATGAATAGTAATTTCTAGCTTCTAGCTTCTATTAAGGCTTCAATAAATATTTGGTGCTAGAGTTTTTTTGTTTTCAGTTAGAATTTTTAATCATTAATAAAAAGTTACATTAGAAATATTTACTGCATCTAAGCTAATAATAATTAAACTCTTATAAAAATCCTTATTCTATCGCAATGTTATTATGTATATTTTTCTCTTGAGGTTTATTTACTTGATATTGAAAATTTAAACGAACAAATAATATTTTTAAGACCACTTAATTCATACGAGGCAAAACCGTCTATAAAGACTGTAAATGAATTGGTAACAACTTCTTGAATTTTTTACTATTTTAAACAACTTTATTACCGTTCCCAATTTCAGCAGTAGATTCAAATTAAAGTAAACTATATTAAAGTAACAATTTAATGTAACTAAAACGAAAACTAAACAAAAATTAGCTAACAATTTACTAACTAACCAAAAAGTAACAATTTAATGTAACTAAAACGAAAACTAAACAAAAATTAGCTAACAATTTACTAACTAACCAAAAAGTAACAATTTAATGTAACCTATTGGTAATTATCGAAAGAAATAAATATAAAAACAGACAATTATACCATTGACGCTTATAGATACAAACAATTCAACTCAAGTAGAAAAGTGAAAGTTATGTAGTTTTAATTTAATCGGCATTGAACATTAAAATCATATTTCATCAATGTTCATCGGTTATTGACAGATAGAGGCAAATTGAAATAAATTACTTCATATGGAAAAAATTGATCATTGCTGCAAAAAGGAAGCTTGCATTCAAAGTACCAAATGAAATATCTGTATCCATATTGCAACAAAGCTAAGCATTAATAAATTTTTTTAAATTTTTCGCACGAACGTCAATTCATCTTTCTTCAGGTATTTAACCATATTAGGATGGAACATTTTGTTTGGAAAAATCACTTATTTATTTTTTTAGTTAGATCGGAATTGAGTATAACGGCACGTCAATGCGAAAAATTATTTTATGAGAACACTTCTGTTTTGCAATATCAGAAAAAAAAATTTATAACATTACCTCAGATTCCAAAAAATTTATGTGTAATTCTGTAGGAATATTTTATGGTACAAAACGAGTGTTGTGGTTCAAAATAAGTTTTAACCGTTTACTCTCTTAGTCGGAATATAAAAACGAATACTTTTAAACAGTCGGCTCCTAATACTCTCGTCTGCGCAAAATTCAAATGATTTCGTGCGAAAAGCTGAAAGTCGCATGCATTTGTAGTCGACTGTTGATGAGCTGCTGAAATGCAATCTATCCACTCAATTACATTCACTAGAGCCCCTATTCGTGCGTCCATTATTTTCAAATTCCACCAGTAATTGGTATCGTATCAGGAAGCGAGAAAGAACAAATGCGAGTGGACGGGAATCCGCTGGGCTGTGAATAAGACGAATGAAGATTGAAGACTTCGCAAGGGGAGCGTGAATCAGACTGAAGTTGTTATCGCGCGCCACCTTTTTGTTTACATTACCTCTCATGTCTGCATAAGTAATTGGAATTGATGTATTATAATGAATGCAAGGTGGGATTTATACTTAAATAGTTATTAATTAAATTACAAATTTCGAAGCAACAAGAAAATTTTAAATATGACCATCAATGGAGTCTCAGATAGAAATTTTAGCATGGCCGAACTAGAACCAGAAAGTATTGTGCAAAAATAGTATTGTGTGTGCTTCACCAAAACGTATTGTGTAAGGCGATGCCCAACGGATTAAAAATAGAACCATTTACAATTATGGTCAGATAATGGAAAACTTGAAATATATTTGCATGATTGCAATAAAAATGAGAATACCTTTCCTAGATTGGGGTTAAAGCGTTATTATATGAGCAGATATTTATCTTTTTGATTGCGAAAAATCATTACATTCCGTATAAGGCTAGTGAAAAAATCAACATGGAACGAAATCCGGTCTTAGTTTCTCGCGAAGACATGTATACCATTGAAAAAGATAAAAATTCTTCAAAGCCACGTGCTTCATGGTTAGCCTAGCTGATTTTACTTCCTTAGATTAGCTTGCTTCCCCAGTCATAATTTAATGTTGGTCTGCGTACATTTTTCTAATATGGGCAAGAAATAGCAAATGAATCTCTTGAATATTTAAATAATGTTAATGACACGTAAAGTAAATTTAAATTACACAACTTAATACCCGTCAGTAATCGCTCGCCTTTATTTGCCTTAGACAATGATCGACGGATCTACCAATTATAATCGTCACTAAAAAATGCAAAATATCTTTACATGTTATTTGAGAGCAATCGTATTAAACTGCCCACAACCCTTAAGCAGTAATCACAAGGCAAATTATATAAGCATCTTTAAGCAATGTTTACATTGTCATTTATTCGAAACGCATGCGACTACAAATTCCATTTAATATTTATCATGGAATGATTGATCTAAATCATTGCTCAATATTAGCAGCGAATATTGTTATAAAATAAAGATAATATTTTTTACGAGTCTCACCAAACTTGCATAATACTCGTTACTACGACATAGTCGTGCAAGTCGAGTCGTCATGGTCGCACTCAACAGGTTTCTGCTGAGACTTGGCACCACCGCATCGGAATCCCTCCCTGCCTTAATGGGTTCCCCGGCTTTCCGCGCTTCGTATTGGACCAGAGAAACCATTTATCATCTGTCATTTGTACCATTGGTCGAATTCTGATGGGAGATCTGGGTTTCGTGCCACGTTTCATCCATGGGATTTTGCAGGGTATGCTAGCGAATTTCAACACACCCTTTGATGAGCTCCGTAGCTCCATTGATAATTTAGGAAATTGCGTTCCGAATTTTAGCTTCTGAAACTTGTTTTGGACTCGAATGAGGGACTGCAGCTTTATTCACATGACGGGAACGTTGGTATGCAGATATTTTATGTATGTCTATGAAGAGAACTTCGAGGAACTTTGTAATGTAGCTCGAAGTTTATTTGGTCAAAAATATAATATAAAATGTTAGCGGGGAACCATGTATATATATTTTAGCTTTGATTCCATAATTTCAGAGCCATTCATCATGCAAAAGTTAAGCTGTTATGATCAAAAAATATTGGGAGGAAATATTTCTTCCTAGTCATGTTGTTAATATTTTTCTCTCTGATTGATTGTGATAAATTTTTGTTTCAGGGCGGTATTTTTTATGAATTAGAAGTATGAAATGTATGGAGGCCAGTCGAATTTTGCAATCAAAACAGCGATTATGCTGAAATTGATTGCAATGGTTGCAATAAATATGTGTTGAAAATTTGCAATGATTCAAATTATCATTTAATCCATGATCCATGAATGATATCATGGATCATGATATCATTGAATTATATCATGGATTTAATTCATCATGATCATGTTCTTGTAAATTAAAAGATCCGTTCAAAGAATGTTGTTTTTAATTGCATAATTTTAATAACTTTTGATTTGAATAAGGGATTTGATGTATTCAATTGTTGAAAACTAATTTAAAACCAAAAAATTAAAATTAATCTGGATAAAGTAAATTTGACAGGATCAATACAGAAAAATTAAATTTTAAAAAGGTATTTGCCTCTTCAAAACGACGCAAATCATTAAAATCTGCAAGCAAAATACTTGCAGAATTGTTTGAAAGAGTAAATAGAGATTACTCGTTAATATGTGATTCCAAATGCATAAAAACTCAGGACTCACGCTCGAAGGCTGAATTTTTAAATAAAAAGCTAGCTTGCAAATATTAAGTCGTATTTTAATTGATATTAGTGTTACCTAGTCTTACTAATGACGGCTATTGCTTCCTGATAAGCTAATTTCAATTTTAGTCGTGTTATATAATTCAACACAATAAAATTATATTTACGAAATAATTAGGAGTAAAAACTTCCATAAAGTCCTTTCGGTGGCATTAAAATACAACGCAAAACGTCACTCTTATTTGCACTCTACGTTCTTTATAATTCATGACCGTACTCACCCTCATGAAGGGGCGGCATGTCTGGTATGGCGTATCCCAGATACCAGCGTCAGTTTAATTATGATGCAAGTTCCTCCACGCTATCGTGGAGAAGAAACAAGCAAACTACCCGAAATTATCTAAAATTACGCGTGGCAAACTCGGCGCGTCCATTTTGAAATTACCCGTTTTCTGTAATTCCAGCTGCTAGGCGGTCGAGGTCGATGGGCCAAACGTGAACTGGAAGGGTAGGCTCAGGTCGGTGGGAGGGAGGGTAGACTGAAGCAGGCTGGGGGGAGCTGGTAAGCGAGCCTGCCTGGAAGGGATGTTAACGCAGCGGTGAGCGTCTGCTGGCCAAAGTGCCGTGCAGAAAGAAAATGAGTCGTTTTCTGTGCGTCTTATTATGGGAATACTGATTCAATTGATGAGTTTAAACTGATTGGAGACTGCAATCCGATACAGCAGTAAGTAGCATACAGGATACAGCATATGTATTATATTATACAGTATGTGTACAGCACGTATACAGCATGTATACAGCAAATATATATATATATATATTAGTGTAGTTAGGCAGAAGTTCTTCATTTATACAGGTTTGGTTAAAGACCAGAGCGTACTTTTTATTTACGATTTTCTTATTGTTCTTTTCTCTGCCTGGAAGGGATGTTAACGCAGCGGTGAGCGTCTGCTGGCCAAAGTGCCGTGCAGAAAGAAAATAAAGTCGTTTTCTGTACGTCTTATTAAGGGAATACTGTTTCAATTGATGAGTTTTAACTGATTGGAGACTGCAATGAGACTACAGCAGTGAGTAGCATACAGCATGTGTAATTAAATTATACAGTACGTATACATCATGTATACAGCATATATACAAATTTTATCCGATACAGCAGTGTATCATAGGAATACTGATTTAATGATTTGTCTAGACTGATTGGAGACTGCAATCCGATACATATGCTGAAGTGTTCATGAGCATTTCGGCTGGTTCGTAACTTTGTTGAAAGTCGGTAATTATCCAACAACCGTAATCAAACAAATGCGAAGAGAAAGTTATTTATAAAATTATATATGTGGCATATATCAATAAATTAAACAAAACAAATTAGTATTGAAAGAGTTGAAGTGGTTTAGGATATAACGTACTGAGATATACATAATAACAAGGAATGAAGAATTTTTTGGCATGAAAATATGATGAGCTGTAAATTGTTATCTCATTTACGTTGATTTAATATTACTTGCTCGATTCTACCACTACTTTAGTGATTGTTATGCTTTAAAATTTGATTCTTTCTTAACAACTTAGACAATAGAATAGCTACAGTTTAATATATTAGACAACTGTTCTGTACTAATGAAGAAATGTAATTTTCAATTAAACTCATTGAAAAGAATGATATTTCTCTTCAGCAGAATAATTTTTATTCATTGCTTTATTTATCGATCTATCCGCAAGCAATTAAAAGAAAATTAAGCTTCAATTACTTTTTTGTTAAGAAAATTTTCCAACCGAATCCTTAAAAGCCAATTTATGAACAATTTTACTTAAATTATTTTAATTACTCTGTGATTCAGTTGGATGGTAGATATGAATTCAACAATTATAAAGCAAAGTCAATAAGTGATAATTTAATTGTTAAATTTATCAGATTCACTTACGGGTTCACTTGCTATGGATGCTATCACAACGACAAACAAGATCAAACTAAGCGAATTTGTTGCTCGATTCAGCCAAACAGATCTTAAAAAAAATCCCAACAAACCTTAAACCGCGGAAAGTTTTCGCGTGATAAACGTTGGTGAACCACCAAGCCGCAGAAACACCGTGTTTGTTTCGATAATTTTCACGCCTTAAAACGCCGCGCAAATATTTAATTATAAATTATAGCACAAACGCCTTAAAACGCCGCGCAAATATTTAATTATAAATTATAGCACAAATATTTAATTCAGCACAATGTTTAAATTATATTATAAATTATAGCACAAATATTTAGTTGAGATTTCTCATTTCACCAAAAATTTTTGACATATATCTTCTCTTCCATATTTGGGGATTCAGTTATTGAAAAAAAAATGTTAATAACTATTTTATTTTTTGATGCCTAATCAATTTGTAAACTGTTTTACCACACGTTTTTTAAAAGATTACATTTCATGTGCGATCAATAGCTAGTGTGTTCACTTCAGTTATGTGAGATTTAGGTAAAACTTCATCGGGCAAATGTGAAGTTTGCGTTTTTATCAGTATTATTGGTGTTCGTATGCTTTTAGAGGAAGAGAATTAATTGACATGTCCTTATATAATTCAAATTGCATTCACAAATGCATAAGTTTCGAACTCTAATTATGAATATTGCCATGTAAAAATTCGGTCTCCAGATTTTGAGTGAGCCTAATGCACGCATCAATCAGGTTTGTCGTTAGTCAATGTCTGGTCATGCAACCCTAGAACTGCAATTTGTAATGCGGCCCCGCAAATGATGAAATTCTGTAGCAGAAAAGAGCAAAAGATTGATGAACCCAGAGAAATAAATCGTCGGTGTTCTGATGTTCGGAAAGGTCAAAAATTGTGTAAATGTCCGTGGGACAATGTCACCAGCACTGGATATAAAAAAAATTAATTGTACTTTGTATCGTCCATAAACAATGGGAGTGTAGTGCATGTAATGTGACTCAATATATAGGCAATCAATGAAGTCGTGTAGTAAGTATAGCAGGTTCCTCAAGAGGTGCAGTGATGCACTTGCATTATATCATTATTATTATTCATATTCAATTTTTAGGTTTATTGTTAGGGACTATCTCACAAAAACAAGTTTCGTGCCATTTAAAACAATCAAATTGACGTTGTTCAGTTCACCTGTTATAATGTTGAGCAGCTATTTTATGTATGTAATGTGTTAACCCATTTATATGCAAGATATACAGCTGGCAAATTCGTAGTCTGTTTCTCTGTAATTTGAAAACAGCTATGTCATCTAGCAGCGTCAGATTTTTATTTTTTGTGGATCTAGTGTATGAAATGAATTGAAGTGGAAAAAATGTTGGAAATTCCTATTAGTCAGACAAGGGATAAATTGGAGGAGCCATCAAACTTAGTAATTTTACTACGAACAGTCTGTTTGCCGAGCATAATCTTGAGCCCGGTGCAAAAATATTATTCTAGTCAATAAAAAAATTATTGTGGTTTCATTTTATTCGAATTTATACTTTTTACATTTAAAAAAAATTCTTATCGGTGCGCTGAACCCGTAGAATAACACAGCGTTATTTTTCACATTACTCGTATTCCACAGAAAATTTGGGAGCACGTGGCGCAGCAAAAATTCTGAGGGTCTCCCTGCGTCAAAAGAAAATTTCTATTTTCTTAGCAGATTGTTAACTGGAATTTGGTTATCAGTTACTACCTTCTCGTTCATGTTTTCCTGATATTATTCGTCCTTGTTCATACAATTCTGGGAAAGGAACGCAAATGTTAGCTTAATACCTGTTATGAAAATTTTTAGAAATAGATTCTTGAACTAGAAGATGTTTCGATAATTATTTATCGAAAAATTTATTTATTTCTAAGTTCGTGGATTTGTGCTGATTTCTTTAAATATTTTTCAAAGAAGCATTTTAATATTTACTTAACTGTAGTTATACGCGAGTAAAATATATACTTTTTAATAAGAATCTCTTAATTTCATTCTCCTTAGAAATAGTTGGCATATGCCGTTAAAAATAACGATAGCAACCACCATACAAAAATATTTAGGTGTGCCAGTAATTTGACTCTAATTTTGACGGTCACAGTTATTTTATATCCTCGAGCGCGCGAAAGTATATGCCTAAAGCTTCAATGATTAATGAAAGGAACCTGCTCAAAAAGTTGGCTTCAGTTCTGATTCTAAAATTAGGTCGGTAAATTTCTGTACTTAGGCACCACTGACAAATGTCTACAAAGATTTATGGACTGTAATATGACCGTAATTTTAACGGCAAATAAGCCAGTGCGCTGGGAAGACACATATGAAGTACTAATCTTGTATGCAATTGTGGAATAGTTACTCAACAATAATCTTGGATTTTATTCGCGTTCTTCATTACCATTGCTTTTTCGTTGCGTGGGTAATAATTACTTTTTTAAATGCGATATTTAGAGGTAAGGAAACCCTTTTAATATTGGTGCTAGGTTTCTTTCAAAATGCCAGCGTTCAGAATATAATGAAGATTATTTTTTTTAAAAATGCCTCTCATCAATATTCTTCCTACAAATTGCCATCAATATATTCGCGGCAACGACTCCTTCACAGAGATAATAGTTTCGGTTCACGTCCGTAACGAAGCATTCGAACGGAGTTATTAGCTACGTGCTTAATAAACGGACTCTACGCACCAATGTATAAATTAATTGAAAGATATTAATGGAAGTATCATATAGTAGATTCAACCATTATAACTTAATTAACTGTAAATTAAAATTAATTTGAGTGATTAGCCATTTCAAAGACATTTTCAATAGTTCCACCCGTTCTAAGCACTATAGGATCTAGAACGCGAATAAAATAATATATATTCATTAATTTTACCACGTTTATTGATATACGAACTCATAGCTAAATAATATTTACATCAGTCGTGGTCTCACCTGATGCTTGGGACTCAATTATGTTTATACTCGAATTCTTTTGAGTCTCATTCTTTCATTTCAGTTCCATCATTCAGGCATTATCTTCCAATTGTTTCGCATCTTCTGCATTACGAAGTATTTCACTCCCACTCTGTTATCCTCTACGCACTTCCTGCAGTTATACATGGTCACTAAATCTACGCATAATCATCAATTGCAGACGCTATAACTAAAATATTTCCTGAGAATGTTCAGCATCTTCAAGTAGCCATGACTGCCATTGATTAGAAGAATCTTTTTCTATGAGCTAGAGCACAGCAGTCTTCCATCGATTGATTAGAAACAAAACTCCAAGTGGAAACCTCTTGGCTATTAATTACCAGAGTTTTAAATGCTTTTAATTGTCATTCACTTGGATTGCTATGTTAATCGCACATGGACCGACTGCTTTTATTCCGCTCAAACCATTAAGCACAACAAGGCTATTCGTTAGTACCAAACCATAAGCACATGCATTCACAGGAGCAAGCCATCACATTGGTACCAAACTATATGTACAAGCAAGGTCATTCTGCAGCATTAAACCATAGGCACAAACGGGGGCCATTCTTCACAACAAAACATAATTATGATAATAAAACATAATTACCATACCAGCCATAATCACCAAAAGCTAGGTCATCCGTTAGCACCAAACAACAAGTATACGCAGGTCCATTCATTAATACCAAAGTCTACGTACGGAAGCTCTGCCAAGTTCAAGTACTTGCTTAATGATTGCATCTCAAAAATCTAAATCCGCCAACACCATTCGATCCGCTGATAGATTTTGTAGAAAGACGATAAATCAAGAGCGATTCATAAATCTGCGGTTGGCGCGACCTTACAGAGCGCGCTGACAGCAACTGATCTGTTTACACCGGCAGATTGAAGCCTCCGCTTCTATAATCCATCAGAGTCGAGCCCGGGACTCGCTGAGCCGCTGCGAGACTTGCCCTCGGTTTCCATCGACATCAAGGCTTACTTTCTTTTCCCCTCACTATCAAGACTTTCCTTCGTTTTCTATCGCCATCAAGGCTTACTTTCTTTTCCCCTCACTATCATGACTTTTCTTCGTTTTCCATCGACATCAAGGGTTGCTTTCTTTTTCCCTCACTATAAAGACTTTCCTCTGTTTTCTATCGCCATCAAGGCTTGCTTTCTTTTTCCCCCACCATCAAGACCTTACCTTGTTTTCGATCACCATCAAGGCATCAAGGCTTCACTAATTCCTTTCCCCTCACAATCGAGACTTCCCCTATAGTTTTCCATCTCTATCAAGGATTGCCTTCTTTCTCCCTCACAATCAAGACTTATAGTGTTCCATAACTATCAAGATTTCCTTCTTTTCCCCTCACAATCAAGTTATTCTTACGTTTCCCATATCAAACGGAAATTGCCTTTGTTTTACTTCGTTAACAAGACTTGGCAATTCTTCCACTTACTATCATGACCTGCCTCATCTTCGATTGAACGCATGCATTAGTTCTCGAATTTCAACAAAACTAACTAGAATTTGCATCCCATTACTCTAATCGAACATCCGATTAAAATAAAAAATGTTGGAAATAAGTATTTTTATATTTATAGCGCAAGATTATGATTATTATTGATCATATAATCTTTATATGTGACGTGAATCTGTGGCCTCGTATTTTCTGCCATGTGAGTAGGGAAGTTGTTGGCTCGCTCGTTGTCCGATCAACGGAGGGGAGAAGTTTCATTAGTAGCATTGGAGACGCGCGATGGGATTCCCTTCACAGAAACTAAAATAACCAAACTAAAACGAAGAATAACGTTTTCGGCATATTCAATTTATTCTACAATATATTTCAAATATATATCCCTTCACAGATTCTAAAATAACCAAATTATAACGAATAATAACGTCTTCGGCATATTCAATTTATCCTACAATATGTTTCAAATATATATCCACTTTTCTTATTTTAATCGAAAATTTAATGTTTATGCGAGTTTAAGTTAGTGGAAATTTTTTTATGGCGTTTTAAACTGCGCGGTGCCCAAAATTTCTCGTTTGTTGAAGATAATGCAAACAAAAAGTATCAAAAAATTTCATGATTAAAGGCTATTTGAATTTTCAAATTTTGTGATAGTTAGAGATCCAAGAAAAAAACTTTGGAACAAAATCAAATTTATTGCAGTGAAAATAGTAGAATGAATTACCAAGTTTTTTTGTTAATTCTGTAACAATTATTCACTTGACTTCTTTGTCGAAATTACTCAATTACTTTCGCCACTTCAAAGCCTCGTAGCGCACCTCTCGCTACAATATTGATGAGAAGCTCGCTTACAATTTACGTTAAATTGATAACCTGCATTCTACCCTCGGTTTAAAATAGCGACTTAATGCACGCTGGCCTTGCCGGCTGCATCTTTGCCTGCATTTTCATTACAGAACACAAAAGACGACGTCGGAAGCAGTCATTATTTCATGTTTCGGCTGTGTCGGACAGAGGCTGCAGTGTGTGGCTGGACTTTAAAATTACCAGACTTTAGTGAGCATTTTTTTCCTAGATTGTTATTCGAATTAATTTAGATATTAGTGGATGAATGTGGATTCCGTCTTCAATGTTAGGAAATAATATCCAAGTTACCTCAAAAACTTCCGAACCACTAATGAACAATAATATTGAAAAAAAAGAAAATTACAAATCAAACGAAAGGAATCGTTGGGAAATGAAAAACTCCTTCGATTTATAAACGGTTTTAGCTGGATTCCTGAACAACACGCTTTCGAACATACTATTACTATTAGAATTCTTTTTCCCGAATATCTTGATGAGTCCACACCCAAATTAAATCGACTGAAGAACATTCCAGCGGGAAACGCAAATACTTTTTTCGTAATTTTATTTAAGCATACACCAGAAAACAGCTATGTAACCTCGTATATTCCCACTCAAAAGGAGTTACTGCTTAACTTTCTTAGTACAGAGACCCACGCATGATTACCGAGTCCTGGCATACTAGACAGAGTCGCATGGCAATTTACCAGCCTGTTGCGTGCACGAATAAATCTATCGGGGTCAATTTATGACGTCCAGCTCCGAGTGTGGCCTAATAAAAACACAGCCACGAAGACTAATTCTTCCGTGACCGCCCATGGATGCAGCTGGCATCCACACCCTGGCCTCACAGTTAAGAACAACAGCTATTTCACCCTCTAAAATACGATGATTTAATTATCTACGCTGTTGAAACATTGTTCAACTGACGATGACGTTCAAATGACGTTGAAACAACATTATTTCAACAAGTCAGTTTCCTGGAGCAAGAATACCACCATACCCAAATCCCGAGAAAACTTCTCCTGATTTAACTCCAATTTGGATAATTTCCGAAAAAGGAATTCTGATCGCCTGCAACAGGGAAAACATACATGCAATCTGTTATGTTTCAATTTCCTTCCAATTTCTTGAAATGATTATCAACAAGACGGTCGCATGCGGAACATGAACAAGTCAAAGTTAGAATACCTCGCTAGAAATAATTTGAAGTATATACAGTTTTTTTTAGTTTGTTAGATATAAATCAAAATTCTATCCATTGAAGTATCGCCTGAAGGTTAAAATATTCCTGTAAAAAAAATATTTTTTTTTTATATTTTTTTCGAAGTTGAGAACAAAAATGAATCCTATAATAAACATTTCTCGTCGTAAAGGTCTTACTAATGGTTTTTCGGGGGAAGTTTCCGGCGCGAGCGTCTGCAAAAGTCCATCAAGAAGCGAACTGTCAGTCAGAGCTCGAGGGCGCTTCTTGCGCGGCTCTAACCAAATGAGTTATGGAATTCCAGCTCGCAATAACTCAGGCGTTGCTTGTCCTCGAGAGACTGAGACGGATCTCGTGTCCCTCGCTCCTTCTAAACGAGGCAGCTTAACCCACATATTTGGGACTGTGTTCACTATTTTGCGTGAAGTATTGCTTTTTAGGGATCATTAATTGCAGCGCCCATATAATGTATGATGATGAGCTATCTCACTATTTTATTTGACACATCGGATCTTGATTTCGCGTGACGTATATCAGATAAAGATTGTTACTCATAATTAGCGCATTTCAGGGTAATTTATTTCAGCTTTCAAAAAAAATGAATAGCGTTGAGACAAATTGCGAAAGAGAGATCATTTTATGCTAGATACTTGTAATAAATAACGGTGAGTGCTGCATATTTAAAATAATATGATGAGGTATCTAATTCCTTGAAATGAAGTCATGCGTTCAGTGAAGGCGTTTTTGTTTCTCTGATGTATCTAAATTTTGTTTGCATCCTACAGTTGAAATGCAATCCACGTAATTCCTATTTTTGCATTCATCTTTGCCATTTGATAGCTTCAGCCAAGGAAAAACAGGCTGGAAAGACAAAACGAAAGCCCGCTTTATTAGACAGATTTCTACTGAGAAGCTTGCGTAAAGATTGTTCATTATGCTACGTTCTTCTGTATGAACACAAAAGAATTTTTTCAACCGATGAGCATATATCTTATATATTTTAGGCAAAATTCAATTCGTCGAATATTCCCGAGAGCGTTTTCAAATCAGAATACATTTAATTAGCTTCAACAGAAGATGACCCGTCGAATGAGCATCATGCAATTCGGATATAACACACAAAATAATAGAAAACTTTAAAGCCTTTAATAATTATTTTCTATAAATTATTTCAGATAATTAATATTATTAGTTATTATTATCATTATCATATTATCTTTTGATTGGAATAAATTTTTCCTTATTATAATAATTAAATAATAATTCTGAGCAATAAGTAGGAGTATCTCGCGCAGTACGAGCGAACAATCTGCCTTGGAGGGATTTTTCTTCCATTGTCGCCGGGAGGCTTTGAAAAATCGTCGAGAGCTTCAATCCATCATGTTTGGGCGGCTGTATTCGCAAGACCTCATGAAAACAACATATTTTAGCGCAATAAAACGTCCCCAGCAGACTTTTTCAGACTCTGAAGTAGAAAAAAAAAGATTCAAGCGATCTCCAGGAAGTTTTCGTCGTTCTCATTTTAAACCAATTTTTATGTAAGATATCCATATTTTTCCGAAATTCTCTGATTTTATTTCAATCATTCCGTATAACTTTACTTAACGAAAATAAAGGTGAAATTTATCTTATAAATGCGAAATCTATCTTGAAATTTATCTTATCTTATTTTTAACTTAATATGAATCAATCTCACAACACCAAAGTTTTAATTTTGTTTCCTGTTTTTTCGGTACAAACTGATTACTTTCATGTAATTAAATTTCCATTGTAAGTTCTTTAGACAAAACAGAAATAAGAACATGCAAAAACACTTGTGGTTCCTCCAATGTAGTTCCGTATCATCAATCTAATGGAAGTATACTTGAATTTTTAATGTATCTGCAGCTATACACCGTGATTCAATTCTCAGCTTGTAAAGATATCATTAATCTTATTCACTTGTCCTGTTTTGATTTCTTCTTCGTGTCGCCTCTTTATATCCGACAGATGGACACGGGTGCTAATGTCATAAAGTCGAAAGGAATGCATCTTGTATCGTTTATGGAAATATTTGAATGAAGCAAAGTTATTTATGAAATTTGCTTTACTTATAGTCTGTTATTATTCGCAAAAAAGGCATTGCCGAACGGATTTAAACAAATGGAATACAGTAACTTATTCACAGTTAGGTCATTCATGATAAAATTTGCCAATTTAGTAGTTCGCTGGACAATTTCACCGAAATAGAAAAAAGTAAAAATCCATAAAAAACTAGTATTTCTAGCCCATCCTTCCTGTAATTTCTCCAAATGTTAAAGTATTATTTTTAGCTTACTTTATGTTAATTTAATTTATTTTTAGTATCAGCAATACAGATACCGGTAATTAGTTGAAATGAGAGGCTAAAAGTGTTTTAGGTGTATGTTTTCGCGTTTCATAATCTCAATTATTGTCCTATAATACTGATTGTAAAAAGCATGTTTATTCATAAATTTACCTATAAGAAAACGAAATTTTTACGGTTAATCTGTTTGCAAGTTGATGAAAAATTTTCGCTTCTCACGAATACAGTATATAGTGGTATTTTGCAAGACGTTTCTCTGAACTTTTGAGCAATTTTCGTGCATGCGAGTCACCATGGGCTGTTCTTCGTGGTTTGCAATCGTCGAAATGTTAAGTGTCTAAAAAAACTGGTAAATTGAAGTGCCGATAGATACATCGTCTGTTTCCGCTGCCAATCTCAAACTCTACGAGGTGACAGCGATGAACTCGACAATTGTACTTGCTGTCAGGATAAATGTAAGTTTGGTAGCTTAGCAGACAGCGACCAAACAATAGATACTCTGATCACGCGGCCAACAAGAGCTGTTGTTCACCATTCCATTTCAGCCGATGTTTATGCTTGATATAATCGAGACCTGAGCATGCTTACTGTACACTCTTACAGTCTCAGAGATTAAATCAAATGTATGTAACATACGATTTGAATCAAATGTACGTAATATATGATATGAACAGTAACATATGATTCCAGAGCCTTCCCATTTTTCATAAAAAATAACAATCATTGCAAAAAATGCATATGACGATGAAATAACAGAACCGACACGACGGGTTATTTGCGCTAAATGTCACCGTGCTAAAGACCTGACCACTGAAACAGCAACTCAGGCCTATCAATTCGATAAAAATAACGTAAGCGCGTGGGGAAAAGAACACACCAAGCATTTTAAGTGAAGTAAAAATGAGCATTAACTCGCGGAAGCAGTTAAATACGTAGAAAGGCGGTGGCATCGACGATTACCGCGAACGAATCGTTAGGTATCGTTGAGGTTGTAATCGACATGGCAGCGACAACGCTCATTACAGGGCGACTGATGCTTCTATTCGCACTTGCGAATTGTTTTTTTTTTTCAGTGAAGAAGGGTAGTTTTTAGGGAGGGGAAGGTTTCGAGTGCAGCGACTATTATAGGGACGAAAATTTAGCCTTACAAAAAAGATACCCTTACAATGTGTTATCTTCAATATATTTAAATGGTGATATTAAGAGCGATTTGGAATTTAATCCCATTTTTCAGTGTAGATTAATTAAGTTTTTTCACACAATGAAATTTGTTTCCTGCTACCATTTTGATATAATAATCTATCGAATCGTTTAATAATGCGATTAGATGTTGAGAATCCTCTTCATGAAGTTGAAGCAAATCGATACGGGGAGCTAAAGATTTCTACTTATATATATTCATCAACTCATACAGTTTGGCTTATACATTTATATATTAGATTATCTAATTTTAATTCATCGATCATAGAGGCTTCCGCAACTCTTGTTATCGTCATTAAATGGGAAATTACGTAATATTATAGTAAATTATATTCATTTTACATAATTTCGGTAATATATTATATGTACTAATATTTCTATGAGTTTATTCTCATTATATGCATAGATTTTTTTTTGAGGAAGGGAAAGGTTGAGCATCAACGTTCGTTGAAGTTGATTTTCGAAAGGTTGAAACGTTCGTTGATTGTCGGCGCCTGCTAAATAAAGATATAATGATTAGTAGTTTATGTAAGTAAGGTGTTACATTGCCCATGAAGATAAATTCAATCTGCATTATTTGGTCCTATGATTGATAATTCATTACTTAGTTTCATGTAAAGTACATAAAATGCGATGCATATCTAAGATAGACCAATCCGCAAACTTCAAAAATATTAATTCGATGAGAAGCAACACAACGTAAAAATTTGCTCATATAGTATAAGTAAGTAATATAAATTTAGTAACAGTTCGAGTCGCGGCAAAGAGTAAATACGTAAAAAAACTATTTATAGAAGTCATCATATAAGAAAACCTAAGCACTTCCTTGGTACATTCTTTTGATGAAATTCGTTTTATGGTTAGGGCGACCAAAGCAAATGTGGTCAAGGAACAGAACCTATAAGCTCGGTCGCTGGTGTCGGGAGTGTTTAAGAACAGCGCGGCCACACCAGTCATTAGGCCAAATGATGTGCTCTGTCTAAACCAATTAGTGGCCGATCGCCACCAAATATTTATTGACCTTCGACCGATCGCTACAAATGATGGGAAACGAAGTGAATTTTGACTCAGTTGTGTACTGAATATTTCCCACGCGGACATAAATATATCTTGGATATCAAAAAGTTGTATTTTAATGAAATGAAAGTTGTATGTGTTTTTTTGAATTTTTGAGAATGTAAGGTCGTTCTTATGTCAATGCACGAGACATAAACATATGATAAATTGTCATTAACTGCTATTCGTGTACTTAAGGTATGACCAAAGAGATGGTAAACGAGCATAGAATATGAGAATAAAATAGGAGAAAAATTACAATAATTGATTCCTTCTTGCAAAATTTCTAGAGAAATAAAGCAATTAACAATGGGTATTTAACACATCAGGTGTAAATAAACTGATGTCATTTCAGTTCAAAACTTTTTCCCTCAATTGATGAGTTAACATTGAAGCATCAAACAGATGTTTCCATTAAATAAGTAAAATTTTACACGACATCAAATTTATCAAATAAGAATTTGCAAATTATTCCTATTGTTCTAAACTAACGCACAGATTGTTAAAGGTCGGCTAGAAGGCACTGGGACAATTTCAATTGTCCATGGCCAAGTTAACGGACCTCCTTTAAGTCTTGACCGTGAGGGGTCTAACCAGAGCCATTAAAATTAGACGAGGCTCTAAACATTATCGGCTCTCATTTCATGCTCTATTTCTAGACCACTTAGGATAGCATAGGAACCGTGAGAGATGTTTGATCAGTACGTTTACAACCGGACTACAGTGAGGGTGCTTATAACATTTCATTGCTCTGTCTCTGCCGATTGTTTCTAGCAAGAATGAGATGGATACGAGGAAAACGGTGCAAATGTTTTTTTAATAAAATAACTGATGTAAAAATGAATAATAGAAAAGCATGGGACAAGGTGAATATTTTAAATTAAAAGTGTAATTTTTGCGGAAGTAGTCGTAATGTAAATGTTTAATTTTGAAATCTATCGTAAGCTGATTTCAAGAGATAATTAAAATGAAACTTATCGCCTAAACGAAAGAAAACTGAGTGAGCAGTAATATACATGAATTTTTTGAAGTTCTGTTATATACAGCGCTTGAAAGTGTTTTTTTCCTTAAGATGGATGTCCTTAGTGATTTTCTACTACTAAAAATCTCATTAAGTGAAAAATTTTTTATATATATGGTTTGAGCTGCTAACTGGTTATGAATGGTTTACACTTATGAAAAATATTTTGTGTTTTTTTTAATCTCCAACATACAGTATATTGGCTATGTTACTGGAGAAGTCGTGACCGCAGGCAACGTATATTTAGAATGCATATTTCACTAAAATTTACTGACCTGACTTTTACAAAAACCTGAATACATGACAAAATTAATATTCTGTTAAGTTGACAGATTTTTTTAGAATCGAAATCAAACCAATAAGTTTTGGATCACTGGAGGTAGTGTTACGATTGGCAAGTTATTTATCAAATATCATGTATATTTCGTCATAAAAACTTTAATCTTTAACTGGTATTGCAAAAATACAGCGCATAGACTCAGCTGTACAACGAAGAACCCAGCTGTATCTTCCCTAGGCTCCCCAGCCGCCAATCTTTTCTCCGCACTCGAATGGATCTATTTATTGATTCCGAGTATCGAGGTCGGGAGGCCGCTTTCATTTTGCTCTTTCTTGTAACACTTGATTTCTGTGCGATATTGTGCTAAAATACCGCCTGTTCTCGCGGTAACAAATACTTTTAGTTACTATCTTACCTAGTTAGTAATATCAATAGGAATTATTTTTTTGAATCCATGTACCGACGAGCTTCAATAATTTGCGCGTACTATAGCTTTGGCAAGACTGAAAATTGAAAAATCAAACCTGCCTGTTCATTATGGGAAGAATCAGATTTTTTGCCTCATTATGAATGGAAATACCTAAAGGGATTACTTTATTCTCAGCAGAACAGTTCGGTTGTCCCGCTGGCGCCGAGCTGTGACGTCACTTGAGCTCCCCTCGCTCATTGGACGTCAGTTTCCAAGATGGCTCGGGAATGTGTGTATCGTGACTGTTTTCCTGATTATTACATTCAAAATTAAATAAATAAAGATATATATTGAACTTATCATCACCCATACGTAAGAGTAAGTTCGTACTGCGTTATATACAATAAAAATATTTGATAGTACTTTTTTGTTCAGTAGAATTTCTGTCGACAATACTAGACCTATCGTCAGGTTTAAATTTTCAGCACTAATATTGAAGTTGGGGTGATAGTTTTGCGTGCACTACTTGATTAATTTTGAATAATAGTTGTGCAAGTTTTGAACGAGATTTGTTTCTTTAGAAACGGTTTCAATGTTTCCGAATTTTCGTACTGCATATAATATGCAGAACTGTCGCCAGTCGCCACAGATTATTTTAATTTATTACTCAAAACGATTATTAATAAACAATATTTCGGTAGTTAATTTCATGTAAAATTTGGAACAGTGCATGTCTTTTAAATGTTGCATATATTTATTTTGCACTTTAAATATTTGAGAATATTGATGCTTGGAACAGTTTGAATTGGAATTTAAAAAAAATATTTGGAGAACTCGTAGGGCTTTCTTTGATGAAATTACTAAATAAAGGTCGAATAACTGTAAAATTTTAATCATGCATGTAAATGAGAAGATTTTCATCCTGATTTGCACACGTCAAAGTTTTGGTGTTTTAATTCAACATGTAAATAAATAGGCCTAACAAAAACCTTCAAATATTTTTCCAACCATTAAATCTCATATGTTATATACCTTCAAATTTTCTCCTGGTTAATATGAATATTTTTTATTTTATGTATTAATTATTTATTTTTAGCATCAAAATATCATTACACTCGATTTGGGAAAATTTATAACTTCATTAAAACCTTTTAAACATCAGGTGCAGCTAGAACTATGGAATTACGCTGATAAAAATTGATAAGTAATAGTCACAAATAAATCAACAACGATAGTTTGATGCTAATGGCAACAAATAATAGAAGCGTAAGAATGATGTAGCCTATTTATATTGCCAATCCTTCATAAAATAATTTACTGAAAATTTCTATTTTAAAAATTGAAAGATTTAAAGTAAATTCCCAGGAGGATTTTTTTAGTAAAGACTAGCTATGATGTAAACTATTTCTTACATGTTAATTTTTAAGCAGAAACCGTCAAACCGAATTACAAATTCTCAATACACAACGCGTAAATACTCAAGAGAATTAACGAGTGATAATCTCCAAATAGTATCACAATTTCTGTCCCTAAAACTCATTGGCCTTTATTCTCGGTAAAACTGAACCAGGATGACCCACATATGGGTGAAAAGTGTATCACTTTTGGACGAAGCCTCACTCATTTCTATGAGAGCAGAGCGGCGCGCTACCTCGGCATTTGCGTGTGTTGTTGGCCTATGTACCGAAATGCTGTGTGCGGACTTCTGTTGTAACCGAATTCTGTCGATAAGAAGTTATAAAATAACTTATAATAATAAGTTATATAATAACTTTATAACTAAGAAGTTATAAATAACTATATAAACTAAATAACTTTTCCTACTTTGGAATAAGCTTCCAAATCTAAATAAACTAATTTATAATATTTCGTCATATTGTCGTTACACACCGAAAATATTTTCCAAACAACTGAAAAAATAAAATTTGACCTTCATCAGTTTACAGGAAAAACCAACACGTTGTCATACAAATTCAGTTTTGCATGAGGTAATGATCATAAAATAATTTATACCACAGTCGTTTGCAAACACAATATATTCGCATGGGCAATGTTCTAAAGAATTTAAATGGGAAAAATGGATTTAATATTCATAATGTGCATGCATTTCCTGCAGAAATTTTCCAATGTACGATGTTCGGGTTAGTTTGCAAGTCATTATGGAGATCCGTTAATCGCATTAGAGTACTTTTTTGTTGGCCTTTGTACCAAAAAAATATCGCGATCACATTTCCTTCTTCCGTCAACTAATGAACGGCATAATGACGAAAAAATCATTTATTTGAAAATTTTATACCTGGCTATACGCTTGAAAAATAAAAATAAAAATTCTCCATGTAAGGGTTCATAGGAGTAAATTAATATTATAATTAATATCGAGGAATAAGATTCATTATAGAGTAAAAAAACTCGTTTACTTCCTCCGCTCTTGTCCTACGAAGTCCCTTTAAAACAACGTACTTGTCACTTCTCTGCTTACCTCACACCTCGCCAATTAGCTACAATCTTGCGCTAAACGAGCCATTCAAATGGCACAGTAGCAGTTTTTCAATAGTGTTATTTGGCTCGTAACTTTATGAGATGTTAGTACAGCTATCATTTGGCGCTGGTTTGCCGGTGTTGGGATGGCCATAAAAGTCAAGTGTGGCTGCAGCTCAACGCTCGTAAATTTCAGCGGCAAGGTCGCCTGGCTCGGCCATAGAAGACAGCGGTCGAGGCAGCGGGGCTTGACAGCGGCGAAGGGTTCGCCGAGCCGCTGCCGCTGAGCTCACAAGCGGACTAAGTCTGGAGGTCGAAATTTAGTTTAAATCTAGGCTGAGAATCTAAATTATTTTGTGACTATATACTACAGCCAGAATAAATTTTATTAATTTCGTAATTTAAAGGCACAGCAATTGAGGTAGAATTGCGAATTTAAGATGAAATTATAGACTTCGATCTCATTACTTTTTGCAATAAAATCATCAGATGAAGCGTGATGCGGCGATTGGTTTTAAATTGATATTTTTCAGTTGGTTGTCAAATTTTTATATTATAGTTTGAGTGCGCTGCATAATTATATTCACTTACACTTTGATCCACTGTTTTCTAAAGATCTTCTATTCGTTCTCGGTAACTATAAAGTACATTGTAATTAGTGATTTATGCGATGTTAGGAAACATACGCTTAAATTAGGACATGATCTTCATTTGTATCGGGACATGATCTTCTTTTTCGTATCAATTATTACCATCGATCTGGGATTGCACAACCGAACATTCAAAGCTTTGCAATTAAATGAAAAAAAAATTTCTTCAAATGTTTATTTTAAACTGTTGCAGAAACATTAAAAATTATTATACGGTTGAGTTATTTCAGTCGGAATGAATGACCAAGAACAATATCATTTTTTACTTTAAACCTTAAATGTATCAAGATTAGGTATCCAATTATCAATTATTCAAAGCTTTCAATCTGAAATATGAACTCAAGTTTTATCTGCCACCGAAGTAATATAATGTCAATTGTAATTGTGAGATCAATTGATTCCTGTGTAATGTTTAGGCTAATTCTAATTTGTTCTATTTTGAATTTTGTTAATACAAAGGATAAAGTGATAAATGGCGTCTTCATGTTAATAACAAAATGAATTTTGAGCAACAAATACTCAATTCCCATCAAACTTTCATCGTTAATTATCTTGATATACTTGTCTGAGAAAGATAAATCAAATAGTCCTAATGGTTGATAAATGTCGTTTAAAAATATATGCTGATAAGGTACTATCATTTTTATAATTATGAAATACAAGTAAAGTCTTTAAATTGGCGAGTTTCACATTTAAAGCTCGTACTTTATTTACCATAATTTCGATTTTATATCATAAAATACTTTAAAATATTTCTTATTCACTTTCGAGGAAAATAGAACGCAACAAATTCATATTCGCCACTATAGACGACACTAGCTAACTATCTATTTTACTAGTGGCTAACGATTGAGGAAATAATGTTATGCTTTTCACTAAAATTTTTTTAGGCATCAAAAACGCAATAAGGAGAAACATAATTTTAATTTGAGCTATAATATGCAGCTCTAGTAATCTCAACAACATATGTTCTGTTTTCAACATATGAAAAATAGTGAAATTGTATATAGCTGTCATTTATGTCTAAAGCGAGTGGTTGTGTTGTTAAAAGACATAATTGTTCCATACTTGTCACAAATTGTTTAGATATTTCAAAATTGTGATGAGAATCACGGAATGAAAATTTTAACTCCGATGGTTTAATTTGGGCGTCAATCGAAATCGTAATAATATTTTCGAAAATTCTCTGCATGAACTTTAATAGTATCCATTTAGTTTTTTTCTACCTAATGATTCATTTGGAAAGTTAATGCTAACCCAAGGGGTTAACTAAAATTTAATTGTGTAAGCAGCCATTTTTGTAAATTTATTGAACGATTGATCTTCAAAATTCGACGTCATATAAACACAAGTAGATTTTGAAACTTCTGTCTTCTCTATTTATAAATTTCAAGCTAACGTTTTAGATTTTTTCCTATGATAACAAAAAAATGCGCCTCCAAGCCATTTATTGTAAATTGAAATCATTACATCTTAAATGTTAAATATATTACTGATGTAATAATCGTTCACATAAAAATTTTGCTTCCCGTACTAAATCAGAATCAATTGCTGGTAATGCGCGTTCACTAATATTTTAACAATAACCACTTCTCTACTTGTCTTTCATTTGTTAAAGTTGCCTTGTAATCTGAACTTCAGGTCTTTCTGCAATTTGCTCTAACCATTATACATTAACCATTATACCCGTTTCAATTAATTTTCGACAACTGCTCTAACCATTATATATTTTCGACCCGTTTCAATTAATTTTCGACAACAAATTCTACGCGGAATAGGACATTTATAATTTTATAGTCTTGAGAATCTAACCGGGACGAATTTTCCACATAGAAATTCATGGTCATAGACTGTTGGCATTGCAATATTTATTGGCGACAAACAAGCACGTTAAACTTGAAAAAATATTTAATTGACGTATGGTGACATAAAATGAAGATGTGACAAAAATAGTTGAATATAAATCAATAATTCATGATTGTTCTGTATTGCTCCACTAACAATTTTTTTTGTTGCTTCGTAAATAAAAGTGTTAAAGATGGCTAATATCTTCTGTGTGATGTGAAAGAAGGCGGTCACAGGAGAAAAAATTCATTAAAATAAAATAATTATTCCAAAAATATCCAAGAAGTATCTCAATTTGCCCAAGCACTCAAAGAATAAATCTTAGAATTTCCCTTTGAATTTTGTTATATTATATTTAATGCATCCCAGCTCGTAAATGTCAAAAGTTGTTACATCACTTATGGCTGTGCTGTTATTAGTTGTAAATGGTTCGAAAGACTTATATTTCAGCTATTATTTCCTAAATGGTTAATTGGTGATTTTTATGAATTAAATTGTTGTAGTAGAGACAAAGTGAATCTATCAAAATGGTACATAAGCAAATCTCAAAACATATTTTAACTATTTATATATATGGTTTAATATCGACATTGCTTCGTAAGAGCAGACTTTTGAAAAGCTTGCGCATGAAATAATTTCAATCTAAATTTTATTTTTCACGTCAAATCAACAGATCCTGCAGCGTGTACNTGAGTCATAGAGATGAAGGTGAGTCAGGGAGATGGAGGTGAGTCAGGGAGATGAAGGTGAGTCAGGAAGACGAAGGGTTGTAGTGTTGCAGATGATGAATGAATTTAATAGCACTAGAATGAATTAATAGCACTAGAGCTGTGCAAATAATTCAGACAAAAGTTAGAAGTGCAAGAGTTGTCGAAAAAAAAGTGAATACTCTTACAGCAAGCGGGATAAAATCAATCGATTTCAAGGGTAGGAAATATCGGCGTCGTCTGCAATGTCTATTTCAAAATAATAATGAAAATTTGGAAATTTTTCGACAGCGGGACCAAGAGATGAATACGAGGGATGAGTCAACACAACTCATGCACGACTGCAATATGAAATTACTCCTCAAAATTTCAGTGAGTTAAATGTTCTAATTTTATTATTATAGGCGTTTTGTTCATCAGATTTGTAGTTCAAGTTCATAGTAAACAAATGCTCGCTTGTAGTTCTTGGTTAAATAATAATGTCAATGAATGCGCTATCTACTTTAAATTATAATCTTTTTATTTTTCTTCCATTTCCAGATTTATCAATGCTGTGGCAGCGAATGAAAATCATATGAAGATATACAGCAGCAAACCGTCGGACATTCTCTATCCGTCAACTTCAGGGTTGAAATTGTCAATAAAAGAACTACGACCGACTAAATTTCCAGTGCTAAAATTTCTCTTTAAAAAGAACATCGTTAAGTTATTAGAATACTCTGAGTATCAACAAAATTGTGTTCAATGCTAATATTTTTTTCAACTTTCTCTTTATCCTAATGGTGATCCATGCAAACAAAAAATATAAGTTTGGTCAAATAATTGAAATTCCGAAATATTTTACCTTCACGTTCAAAACAGAAACGATTTAGTAACCTCTTTTCATTTAATCGTTTCGGTTAAGCATTTTTGGAAAATGTGAAAGTTGCAAATAAATGAAATAAACTATATAATCACAATAGATAAATCGAGTAGAGCATCGATATGCCTCCAATAATAGATTATGTCGTAACTAGTTGATCAAAAAATTTTCATTAATATCCTCATAATTTTAACTCTGATGTATCCGAATTGTATCTATGCCATCATAGTTATTTGTACTTTTTAACTATGCAGTAAATTCAGTTCTCTTGATCTCAAAATTCATCGCGTTTCCTTTTTTATTGTAATCTCGTGTGCCGCACAAAATTCTCATGAATTTCTCCCTCTTGAACATAGAGAGCGGTTGAGCTCGATGCTTCTCGACCATTATCATCCTCATTGCTGAACTCGACCAATAACTGAAAGGCACATCACAAGCTTTGTAATCGAGACGCTGCGGTAATGTTTAGTGCTGTCATTTTGATCGATCTGGGCGAACTGCGGCAGCGCGTGTACGCTGGATGCTCTCACGAGCTGGGGTGCCTTGTTAAAATTTTTGGACGTTTTATCGGTGGCCAAATGATATATTTTTTAGTTGAATGTTAGTGGTGGGATATTAACGTATAAATAGGTTAACAGAAGTTTTTCGGAAGCTGATGATTGATCAAGCTTGATTCCCTTACAAGTTTTGTAAGATTTGGGAAGTTAACAATATTTTATAAATGAAGCATGAATGTTTCATAAATATTCATCCTAGAATCTAAGCATGAAACGGCCGACCCTAATATTTGAGTGGCCGGTAATGCTTCGTCTAGAATGGCAGAGGACTGATCAATAATAGCCTCCGATAATCCACCGATAATTATTTATTGTGTGTTAGACCCGACCACAGCCGCTCAACTTTGAGAGTAATTATTAATGATGTTTCGAGGGAGTCGGGAGGGAAGCGCTGCGCATACGAGGGCAAGAAAGTGAAGCGAAGGAGATCCGTCGAAATATTCAATAAATTAGTGTAAAAATATTTATGATAATAATGTCCAATAATAATTGATCGTGTTTAATTAATTAATATTAATACAATGGAAAAAATGATGAATAAATTATTACCATGCAATCCATGATTCAATTCATAATTGATTATTTTAGAAGTGCTGAAAGATTGAATTTTTCAAACGCATGTGTTCATTATGAATTTTTTCACAGTTGTCTAACTTTTTCAATAATGCGATTTTGATGCAATTGATGATCCTATGCACTGCCATTCGTGCTGTTATCGTACGGGATCTTGAGTGAATTGTGCTTGTAGAAAATAAATATTAAAACTACAGAACATTAATTACGGTTTCTATGTATCGTTATATTAGAAATCGTTAGTGGGCAGTGATTTTTTTTTATCAATTGAACGCGGGTTTACATTTACACATGAATCACATATTCACATTTTTCGTTACGCATGACAGAAGCCTGCGTATAGTCATATTTACCTAAAGGGTTTAAAATTCACTTCTCAAATTACTATTGAGGGAAATGTATTTTGTAGTCTCAATGCTGTTCAGCTGTTCAATTAGACCTCGAATTAGAGATAAAGATCAACCCAGCTAAGAAAAATCAAGGCAAATGTTTAGCTTGACTGAAACTGAAATTGAACTTCACTGCTTCGCGGCCTTCCTGTGAATCACCAAGGTAATTTAATTTGTAATCACCAAGGTAATATGAATTTATAAAGTTATTGCCTATTGTGTCAACAATATGTTTCATGTTGGCAGGAAGCTGATAGAAAGCAATCAATTTTTGGAACATTCATATGTCTATGTTTAAAGAAAAAACATAAATATTCAAATGGATTGCCCCAGTCAACTCTGAATACCTGAATAATTAAACACAAAATATGTTTCCATGCAATAAATTCCAACGGGGGAAAATTAATGTGATGTTATCAATAAGGTTTATAGATTTTACGCACCATTAAGATATTGTATATGGAGGTTGGTTCATTCTTTCTTCGAGCGATCTTTCTTTTATTGTTATGTATTTGTTTGGAGAGTTCGATTCATCCAAGAGCCTGCATGTGATGTAATTGTGTTAATTCGTCATGTGATGTTAATTTCCTAATTTTATTCAAATCACGATAACTAGATTTACGGCCGTCACCTATGGATGAGTGCATCAATTTCCTGTCATGTTTTTTTCTAGCCGGAAAATCCTTATGGAAAATTATAATCAATAGCCCCACATTTGATCTTAATTTATGCATATTAATCCTTCGAATGCAGTAAAAATTCCGACATAAGCTGGATCGATGTCGAACTACTTAACATGTCAATACCTATTATAATATCATCTGTTTTCTGGAAACCTGCTTTGATTTTACAATGGCGACACGGGATGTATGAGTATTGAAGAAACGAAATCAATAATGATATAGTGTAATCATCATGACATGAATTTTTTCCTCTTGAGTTCTACCTTAATAAATATTTTTTTTAATTTGTGAGGTCTACCTTAAGAAATATTTCTTTGTTCATTTTACGAAACAAGATCAAATTTTACAAACGACTTAAAAAAATCGAAGTTTCGTGATGAGAATGAAAGATTAACTTGACAAAAGAACAACTTTCTTATATTTCAAGACGAGACTACAAACGATGGCTTGCGATTATAGGACGACTGAATATAAAAACGTTGTTGTGATTAGTTAAAACCTATACAAATTATTAGAGAAACGATAATTATACTTTGAATATCTGTTCGACGAAAAAAAATTTGACCCCTCGACGACCTAGCTACGACCTAAAATTAAAGTGTAAATAAAGACGAACTTACATGCTTCCAACGCATAATTTGGCACGTGAGACAATAATTTCACGTGCTGCAGAGACCCGATTTCTATCACGTGCTTGGTCCCCTCACTTCGCGTGGGCGCCTGCAATTTATGACTTAGGGGTCCCATGGCCGGGCCCGTAGCTATGATACGAGCGTATGGGGCTAATTGTGGTCACCCGATGTTTGCTACGAAATTAAGTGAGCGACTAAGATGTTTTGTGATGACACGAACGGGTGGGGATAATTAATGTCGTCAGATGCTTGATGTTTGCTGAGATAATGAATGAAAAACAAAAGATCTGTAATGATACGAGCGTATGGGGGCTAATTGTGGTCACCCGATGTTTGCTACGAAATTAAGTGAGCTACTAAGATGTTTTGTAATGGTACGGCCGTGTTGGGCTAATTAATGCCGTCCGATGCTTGATGTTTGCTGAGATATCGAGTGAACAACGAAGATCTATAATATTACGAGCTAATATAGGAGGCTAACTGTGATTCCTGATGTTTACTACGAGATTGATTGAGCAAAGAAGATGTTGTGGTCTAGAGCTCGAGTTGAAAAAGTAGATTCTATTGATGGTGCTATTCTTTTCGATTAAAATCAAGTTTTCCGATGAGCGTCTTAATTCGTATTATATTTCATTATGGTTTTTATGTTTGCAACAGAGCCCCATTACTATTCAGTACAAAGCCTTTGGGAAATTTCGGAAGAACAATGTAATTATTTACCAAGGGTGGTTTTTATTTTGATAATAAGAAGGACGGTAAGAAATATTTAAGGAAATGAAATTTGTAGCGGAGTTTAGTATTATGGTAAATTATTGTTTTTAGTTCAAGGTACAAGGGAAAAAATCGAATTGTAGAATATTATCGAAAGTTTATTAAAAATTTGAGTACTAAAAGATGGTATCGATTAATATATTAAAAATAATTATACTTCTTCATTAAATAATGAAGAAAAACATTGCTGATTCCGTCTGAAATTGAGAATTTTTCCATCGTGTAAAATTAATGTGATGTTATCAATAAGGTTTATAGATTTTACGCACAATTAAGATATTGTATATGGAGGTTGGTTCATTCTTTCTTCGAGCGATCTTTCTTTTATTGTTATGGATTTGTTTGGAGAGTTCGATTCATCCAAGAGCCTGCATGTGATGTAATTGTGTTAATTCGTCATGTGATGTTAATTTCCTAATTTTATTCAAATCACGATAACTAGATTTACGGCCGTCACCTATGGATGAGTGCATCAATTTCCTGTCATGTTTTTTTCTAGCCGGAAAATCCTTATGGAAAATTATAATCAATAGCCCCACATTTGATCTTAATTTATGCATATTGATCCCTCGAATGTCGTAAAAATTCCGACATAAGCTGGATCGATGTCGAACTACTTAACATGTCAATACCTATTATAATATCATCTGTTTTCTGGAAACCTGCTTTGATTTTACAATGGCGACACGGGATGTATGACTATTGAAGAAACGAAATCAATAATGATATAGTGTAATCATCATGACATGAATTTTTTCCTCTTGAGTTCTACCTTAATAAATATTTTTTTTAATTTGTGAGGTCTACCTTAAGAAATATTTCTTTGTTCATTTTACGAAACAAGATCAAATTTTACAAACGACTTAAAAAAATCGAAGTTTCGTGATGAGAATGAAAGATTAACTTGACAAAAGAACAACTTTCTTATATTTCAAGACGAGACTACAAACGATGGCTTGCGATTATAGGACGACTGAATATAAAAACGTTGTTGTGAAAGTTGGAGGCTATAGTGGAGAGTACATAGGCAGGCGCTAATGTTTCAAACATACATTTTGGTTTCTCTGCAACAACCATGCAATTGAACCACTACATCCATTACAACCTACGCGGTGGTGGTTTTAGGGGGACATTTCAAACCAGTCCCCCATTCATTTATATTATTCTGGCACGCGAGGGCTTCTACATTAGTACGACGCCTCGTATAATAAATGAAGTGTCATTGGCTTACGCTCGCATTAACTGTCGCCGGATAACGCTGTTACTCCGGCACCTACCCAGCCCATTACCAGGCCTGACTTGCAACATGAACCTAGCAATCCATATCGACACTCAAGAAAATAAATTAATCGTTTTGTCTAAATTACGACACTTTTTCTGGTAGTAGCACTATTACGCCCTTATTCCGGGCCGAATTGGGACAGGATGACCCACTCAAGAGTAAAGTGCTTATCGCTTTTTGGACAAATCACATGCATTTCTCTGTGTGTTAAGTTTCCACATCCTCAATCGAACAGGCCACACAGTCGCAGCTAGAGACACCTGCGCGGTCATCGTCTGCACCACAGCTGCTATTGAGACTCAACTTTTTCATTATTAGTCCTTGTATTTTTTTTATTTCATTTTGATCATTTTTATCTTTATAGCTTCAAACGACACCGGCATCATTTGCATATGTCCGTTACACGCATCGATGGACAAGATTTTTATAGCATGAATATTTTACTGTTTCTCTTCAATTTTATTACAGGACTGAGATAAATTTTTCGATAAATTTGCCAATAAAATAATGTCTATTTTTACCTCACATGATGAAAATTGTTTCACTGGTTCACTGTATTAAAACTTTCCAACTTCGATTTTACACAGGGTATATTTAACTAAATTTTGCTCAAAATTTGAATATTATGTTAGTTTGATTCTCAATTCTTCTTGTATGAAATAAAGAAATGAATGTCTCGTGCTAACGATCTCCATATTAATTAATTGGTTTACGTGTAATGCAAATAAATTTCCCACCGATGAAAATTTTATAACAATTCCATGAGAACTACGATACTTCGATAGGATCTACGTACAGGCTCCAGTTTATAGAAAATTAAGTTCTTGAAATGGATGGATTTTTTAAAAATAAAATAATCATGCACGCAATATGGAAATATATTTGGTAAAGATTTTCCGATGTGTTTTGAACAGAATGCATAGTTAAGCTTGAACTCAACGTTTTTTTTCAGAATCGAAAAATATTCGAAATGAACTGAACGGATTAATAAATGGACGAGCATTGGGCCGATGCCGATGATTTAGTGATTTGTGGTTAGAATTGTCGTAAACATTTGAGTCTCATTTCATGTTGGAAATGCCCAAGTCCCCTTAACCAAACATTTGGTGCACTAAACACTCCCATAAAGCATCCCATAACTCGGCTCATGCCCAATCATCTTAGGAACGATTTCTCTCTCGTTCCGTTTCAAAGAGTTTTTTTTCCCAGCCTCCTCACATATAAAGAATCTCACAGTGAGGCAGAGAATGAAAAATAATTAATTATTTTTTTATCCATTGAGTATGCAACTTAACTAAACTTTCATATATGTAGTTATTAAGATATAAGACATAGTTTTTCGAACAGCGCTGAACGAAACTCACAGGAGTGAGCGAAGATCTTCGCCGGCCGGTGGTATCATAAATTGGCCAGCAATGAGGTAGCGAGTCGGGGCTTGGCCCGCCGTGGCTCCAAGAGACATGTTTATGGTTCTTCTGTTTACCGCAGATCTGAGGATGCTCGAGGGAAGTGTTATTTAATGGAGTGATAACACCTGCATATTGCGAGTGTGAATTGTGGGTGGCACAGACTTGAGGGGGCTGGGAACAAACTCATTCATGGAATCTTGGCAAAGAAGTTTCGCGGTAGAAAGGCTGCATAATATAGAAACAATTAAGGCTTTAAAGTTGGCTTAATCGGCACAGACGGAAATGTTATGCAGCATGGTCGTATTATACCTCAATAATATAAAAAATATCAAAACATATTTTTTCGATATAATAGTTAAAACCTATACAAATTATTAGAGAAACGATAATTATTCTGTGTATATCTGTTCGCCAAAAAAAATTTGACCCCACTTAATAACGACCTAGATACGACCTAAAATTAGAGTGTAAATAAGCATGAACTTATATGCTTCTAACGCATAATTTGACACGCGAGACAATAATTTCACGTGCTATGGAGACCCGATTTCTATCACGTGCTTGGTCCCCTCACTTCGCGTGGGCGCTTGCAATTTATGACGTAGGGGTCCCATGGCCGGGCCCGTAGCTATGATACGAGCGTATGGGGCTAATTGTGGTCACCCGATGTTTGCTACGAAATTAAGTGAGCTACTAAGATGTTTTGCAATGATACGCCCATGTGGGGGCTAATTTTTGCCGTCCGAGGCTTGATGTTTGCTATGATATCGAGTGAACAACGAAGATCTGTGATGTTATAAGAACTTGTGGGGTTAATTGGGGTTCCTGACGTTTGCTACGAGATTGAGCGAGCAAAGAAGATGTTGAGCTCTGGAGCTCGAGTTGAAAACGTAGATTCTAATGATGATGCTAATCCTCTGTATTAAAATCAAGCTTTTTTATGAGAGTCTGTTTACTATATTTCATTATGGTTTCTGATCGAGTTTGTAACAGAGCCCCATTACTATTTAGTACAAACCTTTTGGGAAATTTCGGAACAATAATAATGTTGTTATTTAACAAGGGCGGTTTTTATTTTAATAATAAGAAGGGCGATACGAAAATATTTAAGGAAATGAAAATTGCAGCCGAGTTTACTATTATGGCAAATTATTGTTTTTAGTTCAGGGTACAAGGGAAAATATCGAATTGAAGAATATTATCGAAAGTTTTAATCAAAATTTGATTACTAAAAGACGATATCGATTAATATATTAAAAATATTTATACTTCTCCATTAAATATTGAAGAGAAACATTGCTGATTCCGTCTGAAATTGAGAATTTTTCCATCGTGTCAAGGAACAGATGACAGACCAAGAGCATTCTAAATTGGGTTATTAATAATTATTATTTTCAATTCAATTTCATGAACTTCAATGTTTTCCATATCCTGTACTCTTGATAATAAAAAATTCAAAGAAAAGTCGTCTATACTTAACCATATAATTTAACGCGTATTCTTGCATAACCACGCATTTCATTGTGACTTATACTAATCGCCAAACTTCAATAATAAAGTAACTTGATGTATTAAAAGGGTTATATCCATTTAATAAATGACTTGGTTACTTTATTGTTGGATAAGGAATAGAAAAATATAATGAAAATTTAAACTACATGCATTTATATGGCTAATGAGGATATAGGCTGAACACATAATTGTGACAATAACTTGAAGTATAACAACGATAAATTTTAGAAATGGATGAAAACTGTCTTATATAGTTTCATGTTCTGAAGCTTTATCTAGGCTAGCAGTATTTTTTGTTATAATTTCCACACAATATTTCAACAAACGCAATCAAATACAATTTATCATGTTCTACTTCGTGCAATAAATCTATCAATATTTTATGCCAAAATAATTTGCTAGCGAAGTAATTTGCTCGTGCACGAGTGAGTTCTACGGAAAATAATGGACGAGGAAATATTACTGCATGAAACTAAAGCTTTCAACTGACTGTTATTTCGC
Source organism: Hyalella azteca (assembly GCF_000764305.2). Lineage (NCBI taxonomy): Eukaryota > Metazoa > Arthropoda > Malacostraca > Amphipoda > Hyalellidae > Hyalella > Hyalella azteca. Next base: position 394,966 of record NW_025938782.1, on the reverse strand, counting down.
AACATATATTAGGCCTTCTAAGAAAAAATACAGATTTTATTTCCACCAAACATTGAAAGTACTGATTTATGGACAAGGTTAGGTCGATGACGCTTTTTATGAGGACATTTTCATTCAAATATTTACGTTGCAGTGCATTTCAGAACTTTGCAAAGGTTCTGAAATGCACAATATTTTTTTATTCACGGAGTTTTAATTGCTCATTGCTTTTTTCCCTGCGTGTAATAATATTTCAACTATTTTATAGATAGTTTGTAAACAATCGAGACACGGAAGAGCCCTAGTTTGAATAAGTTCTCCATAATGAATAATGCGCTCCAATAAACTCTACGGGATCTTGGAATGAGATTCAATTTACTAAAATTTCAGTAATTGTTAGCCCCTGACATACACCAAATTTCAGTAAATTAATTAATTCGGTGAAAAATGGTAAGTCAATTGGTGTCTTAGTTTTTGCTGTTCAACCCCCATGCAGTACACAAAATAATTTTTATCGTCTTAAGCTCAATGAACTTTTTTCATGCCTCTTACTCAATATTGACGGCATGCACGATAATATTGAGATATTATAAAAAAATTGGTACGTTGTGGAAATTTCGAATTCTGAATACAGTTTGCTTTGGTTTTTTTTACTCCAGCGGCGAATTAGGTAGCATAATGTTTAGTTTTACTATATTTACTATATTTTTACTATATCAGTCAACGACTTTTTCTGACTGCACAAGACTTTACGGTAATGAAATCAGTCGACGTAAAAAGTTTATTGACCTGCATTATCTCATGTATTTATAGAAAATTATTAAAAACAAATGTTAGTAGACATTTAATTGATAATTATTAACTTATAGTGAAAATTGAGAACGTACGCGTGGAAAACCAAGGTTCGTATATGATAGTAAAGGCGATGAAACCCACGATAATCACTCTAGTTCGGCCTACTGCAAAAATCAATTCCAAATTAACGATCAAAAGAGAGGCAAAATTTTATTTGATCAGAATTCTACCTAATTGGTAATTTTATCCGCACAATTTGATGATACTGTGTTGTAATTACATAGTTTTTAGTTGTATTCTGCACATGCAAAGCCAGCCGTCAACGCAAAAATAAAGTGGTCAATATTATTGGCCTGTTCCAAAGTCATACAGAATTCTATAATAAAATTAAATATACCACTCAAAGCTAGTGCTGGCATCTCGACCACGCAGGCAAGCGTTGACAAGTTACAGAACAAAGGTGCAGCTGATTCGTGGTGCGTTTCAATACGCTAATTCATGAAGGAAAATGTGAGGTAAAAAGGAGTGAGGCAGCTATAGGGATGAAGAAAGAAAGCCTTGGATAGGTGTGAGTGCAGTCATGTTGCGTGTGCTTAGGAGGAGCCAGAAGGGGGCCGGTTTTGTGGTAGGCGGAGACTGTTTCGAGGGGTCGGGAGGTGTCCGCAGATTCCCGAGGCAAGACCGAGCCGAAACTGGCAGTAACTTGTAACTTTGGAGCAAGGTGGAGTGGTCGGAAGGTAGTGTTCGCTGACTCTGAATCTTAACCCCCACCGACCCTCGTTCTCTCTAGCTTGCTACAAGCCTCAACTACTGGCAGCAGCTGCTGCAGCTCATCGTCTTATTTACGGCTGTTTATAGTTGGTGTATCGTCTCATGGACGCTCAGTGAGCCTTGATCTTCTACGTATCACGGCTCGTAATTTATCCTACTCGTAGTGTCGAGGTGCGGTCGCGTGCGTACCATTAGATGCATGGTTCTCGACCACAGTGTGCCCGCACTTCCAACTCTTTATTGCCCCTATAACAATTGACGCACTTGTCCTCTGGACAGAGTAAGGGGGACTAACGCCACAGCCTTCTGCTCACTGCCACAAACTGGCATTAGAGTTTGTGAAACGCTCGTTTATGCCAGTGATGGCAAATTAAAAAAAAATGATCCATGATAAGATTATTTCAAATCAAGGTTGTGTGGTGTGATTCTTGAGTGAAAATAAGTGACTTAAACCCAACAACAATGAGTTCGTATCAGTTCGTAAACTCGATGTCCGCTTGTTACGGACGAGTGCAAGATGTTAGCGCCGTTGCGGCCGATTATTACGGAGCCGCAATGAATAGTTACGACACATGCTATTCTCCACCACTGCAGCAATATGGAGCTTATACACCCACGGGTGCCTCTGCTTTACCAAACGGAACCCCGACAGCTGACTTTTTAACGTCGTCAGTGGCAGCTTCTTCAGCTGCTGCCACTGGGAGTCTGGGCACAGGAGATGAGAGTGGAAGCTCGACCCCAGGTCCATCTGTCCATCCCCGGCTACACCAGCCTTCCTCGTCTCCAGTATCTACCCCTCAAGCCAATACGACCTCGGGAACCTCTAATAATATTTCGTGTAAATTCGCTCCCACTCCTGAGTCGGGGACTAATCCCGTCGGATCTCCTCAAGATCTTTCGGTGTCAGCCGGAGGACCGGGATCGAGCGGGTCCACGAGTGGATCTGAGCAGAATACACCGACTAGTGGATCAGGTGGTGGTGGTGGAGGAACCTCAGGTGGTGCAAATAATAGTGGAGGGAACAGTGCGTCAGGAGGTGGAAGTGAAGCAGGAGAAGGAAGTGAAGCAGGGGATTCCACAGCAGGTGGATCGGGGTCGAATACTAAGTCGAACCCTCACATTTACCCGTGGATGAAAAGAGTTCACCTCGGAACCAACAGTAAGTGAATCAGATTTACTCTTTAAAAGTTGTCAGGCAACTTTTATTATTTCATGAAGCATTCTCTTAAGGCTCACAAAAGAGTTTTATCCATAGTCTCTTCTCAGTTTTTTTAAGCCCTAACTTTTTATTAGTAGGAAATATTTCGCTACTTTATCGGGTGGTGCCATGAAAATTACGATTTTTTATATATGCGCATTAGGAGTATTCGTTTCTGAATTTATGAAAGAAATACAAAAATTCAAACTTTACCACTGATTTTCGTAAAAAATTTGAAGCCTGAGAATTCGTTTATAAGTGCACTGCATGGTAACATAAACCAATATATCCTGTCTCCATTTTGAAGAATAATTGATTGAATTTTGTTCTCCAGTAAGTTCATCGAGGAAAGCGTTATTTTTAAAGCAAGCTTCGCCAAAGCAGAACATGAACTATTGCTGTTCTTTATTTTGACATATTTCACGTACTATTTAATTAATTCAAAGCTCAAGTGTAGAAACTTTTTTAAATTCCACCAGTAACGGCTGCATTACAAAGTTAATTAATTAATGATTTTGGTATGGGATTTTGTTTATTTAAACACTGTGAAGTTAAATTTATAGCGATCCTTGCATCCGAATAATTCGATGATTAAAACTACACTACGAGTATTGATTTACAATTCTATTTGATTACTCTATCTAATGATCAGAGAGAATAATTTTGAATTATAATCTGCGCAAAAAACCAAAACATGTAACAATAACGAATGTAATACTACAATCTGATCTCGCAAATCAGAGACATTTGCATGATCTGAATTCAATACTTTTTATTATCGACTCGCAGATTATAACTATTTGTGATTATAACTATTTGTGCATAGGTTGAAAGGTTCGAGTATTGTGTGTTTGTAAGAGCGTAGTCGATGTGTATTGCGACCTAAATTTTTGTGATTTCAAATCCTGCAGCGATCTATTCTGCATCCCACAAAAATTTGTACTCTTAAAAAAATTTGTCTTTGATACACGCGGAAGTCTTCAAATCCGTATTCCCGCAAATTAGCTTATCTATATATTTTTCTTATCCTTATTCATATATACCAAATTTTAGAACAAATATCAATCGTTAGTCCAACGAATTAATTAAAATTTAAGCATTAACGGCAGTGCTTGTTGTTCAACAAATTTACTTCCTCTGCAATCAGAATTGAAGGCACGAAGAATATTTGAAGGAGAAGCGCATTGTAATCTAATAAGATAATCCGCATTAAGATCAGACATTGAATTCTGAATTGTTGGATTAGATTACGTGCAGGTGCTGCACATTTAAATTAATACTTTTAAAATACTGATTACAACGAGTTAGGGCAGTGTTGAGATCATTCAGGCAACCCGAATGAAACATGAATACAATACAGTGAAATACATAGATAAAAAATACATGAATAAAAGAAACACATGAATAAAAAAATGCATGAATGAAAGTAAAATACATGACGCATTCATCCAGAGAATTGAGGATTTTCCTCCAAGCAGTTCTATAATATTTACATTTTATTAGAAGCGATTATGTAATAAACTAAAAATAGTATCAACATATTATGTTAGAATACAAAAGACAAACAAATTTACAAAAGACAAAGACAGCAAGATCTTTTAGGCTGCATTTTTTAGACAGTTAATGCGTACTTAAAAGTTGGTGCGATCGGTTATGAAACATTAAGCGCGAAAATGCCCTGGAGAATTTCGGAAAAAATATGTTAAAAATTGCCTGCAAGTCAAAGTTTCATGTTAATTCAATGTTTTTTAAATAGGACCCGCCTGAACATAAGTGAAAATTTTTATGCAGGTTGAACAATTATGTTGTATTCATAATCCATTAGATGCAACGAAGTTAACTACAGCAGTCAACTTATAAGACGAAAGCAAAATAATTCGAATGGAAATACGATAGTTTGATATTCGCGTTTTTACCATTTTAAAGTCGTTCTTCATAGACCATTTTCTCTATTTATAATCATAGATATTTTGAAGCGACTTTATTATTCTTAGGTAATGTTTTTTCAATATGTAAATACCGCTTTTGCACCGACAACCTCGGAATCGACGGCTTACGCTAAATCTTCTTTACTCGATGAGCACAAGCACTCGAATTGTCGGTATTAATCACGCGTGCATTTATTAGCCGATGTTGTATTATACTTGAAATCCTCTAATGTATTAACATATTTATATCCGTTATGATATACTTTCTGTCGTCTTCTTTGGCATTAAAAGAGTAAAACTCATCGAAACTAGTTCAGTTGAGTTAAACCTAATTAAGCCTTGATGTTAATTTATGGTGGTGGGTTTTTGGGGCATTTCTTTACTGGGATGATTCCTCGTAATCCCAAACGCAAACGAAATCATCTATTTTTCTCTATAAAACAAAATACTTTTCTCGATTCCGGCAAAGTCACTGACTTATGTCGTGATATTAAAATGGGAAATAATAAACCAGTGTGCCAACCCATACATTGAGTAGAATTGAATGAATCAACTTTATATTCTCAATTAATATACCTGTCAAGAAAATATATTTATCTCATCGCATTTGCTTTGCACATTATCTCTTTAAAAATTGTAGGATATGATTTTTTGCAAGTTATATTTATTTGAGATTTACCATCGGCAAATATTCATACTTGGTATTTTAGTATTTCAAATTGCAAACTTCTCACCTGACGAAAATCAGTTTCGCAAATATTTTGTCCACCATAAAATACCCAGTTCTCAAGAAGTTCAATACCAACCTTTATGNCAAAAAATTTTCCACTGTGAAATGCGCAACATTGAATTTTACGCAAATAGGTTTTACTCTCAATTGAAATCTATATACCATTATATAGATAGACTTCTTCTCTAATTTTGAAAAATTTAGAGGCCAGCTTGAAATTTTCAAGTTTTCTATCTCCCCTAAATCAGCTGTTGGCATGCACGACTGAAACGCACGAGTCTTCCGCTGCTGCAGCCCCGTTGCTGCTATTGTTTATATCTCCTCTAATCCGTCTCTAATGCTTCTAGAGCCCCAAAAATTTAGAGCTCTAAAGTGAGCGAGAAGACCTGAACATAAAGCCAATTGTCGAGTTGTTGTTGATGACTACAGAGGCAATCGATTTGTTCAACGTGATTTACGGTCAAAACATAAGTCAATTTACGTTCAAAACATAATTCTTGCACCAAGTCAGGTTTATCGATAGTATTGAGCAGAATCCCAAATAAAAATGATTGCAGAGGTTGAGATATAATTTTCTTACTCATGAAGACATCATCTTCGAGAATGAAGCTACAAAAATTAAAGAAATTGTAATCTGACATTTTTTATTCAAACCCAACACTTAAAATTCATTCCAAATGTACGCTGTAAAATAAATTAGCACCTACCTATACACTAATCTATAATTTCAGGCGATTATTCTAAATCATTATAGAGTGTACGTAAGTCGTTCCTTTTCGTAAAAGGCTTAAATTTTCTTGAGTGGTGGGCAGCGTGTAAACAATTCCTCGCAAATACCGGACGGTCGTAAATAGCTGCTCCTCTAAACAGCGGCAGCAAAACTCAAACAATAAAGCTTACTCATCCTCGAGCTTTTTTAGAGCATGAATTATGTGAAAAGTCGCAAGAGATTAGTTTCAAGTTTTTCCCTAAACATTAATTTTTTAGGCGAAACTTGAAACTAAACGAACGAAAATGAACTTGGATTAAACTAAATACATGAAGATGTATATTTTGTATTAATCTGTTCGAAGAACACGGCCTGCTCTTTCAAGAACTGCGAGTAGTATGGACCCAAAGAAGTAAACAAAGAGCACCTCATACATACAGTATTATAGCACCTCAAACAGATTAAAACTCATACGATGAATTCATGAAAAATTTTGTTTGAATTTAAGCCCGATTCCCGCCTAAATGACGTTCTCTCACGGAATGCAACTTGAATACGATACAGTCTTGAATATGAGCGAAAATGTTTTCAATCAAAGCTACTTCTGACATTTAAAATAGAGTTCCAATTAATGCGACTTAAATTCTGGCGAAAAGAGTGAAACCATAGTCCATTTGTTTTCCACTTGAAATAATTGTGTGACAATTGCAACAAATCATACATTTTATTTCACCCCTTTCAATAGCTCGTTAAATTTTATTTTTTCATAGGCTGTGTAGGCTCGGCCACACCACGTTTACGTTTACTTACGTTTAAAAATCTTAAATTCTGGCGAAAAGAGTGAAACTATAGTCGATTTGCTTGCCTCTTGAAATAATTGTTTGATAATTGCAACAAATCATACATTTTATATCACCTCTTTCAATAGCTCGTTAAATTTTATTTCTTCATAGGCTGTGTAGGCTCGGCCGCATCACGTTTACGTTTAGTTGATACCTTGAACAGCCTCGCCTGTGAGTCGAGTTCCTAAATCCTTCTCTTGAGAAGTGACATTGACAAATACCGTGTGACACAACCACTCTCGACTGCAAGAAAACCTACCGGAATGATCTCGAAAACTGAAACATGGCATGCAGCAGCTTCGGCTGTGAGAAGTCATATTTTCATATCCGGTAGCTATGACTGATTTTCATCCAAATTTCCATCCTAAGAGGGGAAAATTAAAAATTGTATCCAACTAGTTCATTGAGTCTCAACTAAATTACTAATTTTTTTACTGATCACTCGAGGTTCTATTTATTTCGTGTCAATACTCTCACAGGAAAAAATGAGCCTATCCTCAGCGTGTGAATGCAGCAAGACAATATTCTACGTATATTCAATAATCTTTATATTCGTCGAACTTTGTTTGAGTGTGGGATTGCTTCGGGCGCGTATCCACGATACGTATCCTTAAATTCAATTCTTAGTGGGAGAATAGGAAAGGTTTGAAGGAGAGGACGAGGGAAGGGTTAGATAAAATTTTATTTTTTTCGAGTTATATATAATAATGAGTTTTATTTAAGAGATGCATAATAGAATTTTTGTCTATTTAAGCTGAATTAAAATATAAAGAGCATGGTCTATTTAAAGTGTGGGTTTCATGGGGCTTCAATTTGATGAGAATACAGCAGTTTTCTTATTATTAACCGAAATATGGATTTCGGGAATGACTGAATTTTGGAAGGCAGGATTCTAAAATTGCAGGAATTATCAAGCCCCGGCAAATCCGAACTAACCTGCAATAGTGTTATATAAATTGCAACTAGGAAAATGCACAACAAAATATCTTTCCTTATTTATTACAGCATTCTACTTAATTTACAATTCTTATTACCACATCGCATTTCTAGAGCATCGACTAAGTCATCCATTTTCTACCAAGTACGGAAAAAGTGGATATAGGCTTTCGTTCCGAGATTGAAAAAATAACCGGTTTTGGTTTGAGCGAACCTAAATTTTCTTTATAATTTGGTGCATCATTACGTGTGATGACCTTAATTTTGTCACTTCCAATAAAGTATTTCCAGCTATGAGCAGATTTTCACCTTAATTTTAAAGATCACTTGGTAAAGTTTTACATGATATCAAGCTACGCATATGCCATTTACTTGCGATAAAATTCCCAGCAGTCTGAAGTTATAATAATAATAATAATGTTAACTCAATCATGAATTCTGATTGCATTATTCAGCAGTTGCATTGTATTTGTATTTGTTAGAATGTCATTTAACAATTTGGGAAGAAGCGTACGTGTTACTATTCACATCAAATGTGCACAGCCGCTGATCGCTCATAACATAAAAAGGTTCCCGTCAAATTCCAATGAAGCAAATTATTCTAGTTGGAACTTTGAAAGTTAATATAACTAAAGCCAGAACAAACATCATTAAATTGATTCATTATATATTGACCTTTAGCTTACATATTCATAGATATTTTACATGACAATATTTCATAAACGATTTAACTAATCAACTACATGACTCACGAAAACTATTGACCACCGGATTTTGCTCTACGAAAACAGTTGTTATATCAAACAAGAAAATGTGTGTGTAGTTCTTACTAGTGAAAATAAAATTCCTAGCTGATAATCCTAAATGACAATCTAGCTAGTATATATTTAATATATAACAATAGGATACAGGAAATAGGAAAACCAAATTCATACAGAGAATCTATTCCAACCTGCATCTATATGTATAGCTGATGCTGCGTACTTCATATCATATATGATGATGGTGTAAAATAATCCATGTAGTGGCTCCATTCCAGAATCACTTCGCCAGTGGCTTATGTGTTGGCTTCTAAAATCCCTTTCAGTTTGCGTAGCCCCGCCATTTTGTCACGGTTAACTGGTCAATACTGGGGTACGGGGGGAGTAACCCCCCATGCCTCTACATCGTCTCCTGGGGGGGGGTCACTCTCCTGCTACTTCAACGACTTTTATCGATCGTTTCTTCAATTTATTGCACGATTGATAATTTCTTCTAAGCATTTTTAAGTTGCTGCAATTTCAACTTCCAGACAAATAAAGTTTTTTTCTAAATCTTCGCCAGATTTTCTTCAAGCTTTATAGTATTTATGAAGGCACGCGTTCGGTCAGGCTGACGACTTCAGTCATCGGCTGCTGGTTTACGTAAACAAATTTCTTTCAACGCAGGAAGATCCTAAGCAAACACGCCTCTGACTAGTCCATGTAGTAGCTGCTCGTCCTGACTTGAAAAAATCTTTTATTCCTGCTCCCGATGTGTAAGGCTCACAAACAGTGCACATTTTACAACAAATACAATGATTTACAAGGCACAAATACTCTGAAATGCCTTATTTTAAATTTCAATCAGATGCAAAAATTGAAAATGATAAGGCGTTAAAGACACAAAGCTTGGGCTGTAGTCTATTTAGTCGCTACAATCTCTATTTTTTTCTTGGGAATAAGCGAGGAATAATTTTTGACCGTTAATTTGGATATCCGAGATTTTGTTATTATCACATATGAATGTGAAAATTCAGTTGGCTTTATGTTATTCTTCAGTTTTGAGCAGAATGTTTGTTAAGGCATTGCCAATTATATATTATGAATATTTGCAACTATGTCTGTCTCTCACATCTCAATATATCATTAGATTTAATTCTTCTCTTTATGTCGCAACTTGATTTAAATAATTAAACGCTTTAAACTTACATGCATTAACTTATTGGTTCTATGTTCTATAGCCATGCATTATAAAATTAACTAGACAGATCAGTTGACGTGTTCAGTATTTATAATAATGAAACGTGCAACAATACAGTTTACAAAAGTTCTGTAAACACGGTAATTAATTTAAAAGAGTCATCGAGATCAGTGTAATTTTCAGTGGAAAATATTATGCTATACAATTCTGGAATAAATCCGCTTTTACCTCGAGAAAAGCGTGTTCTATCTCTTAAAATCTTGAAAAATTTATTTGTCAAAACACTCATCGCCAATTAAGGCAGTGAACATCAGTTACCCTAACAATTTCAAAATTTCCCAAATAATACCTTCAAATCAATTAAAAAAATTACCTTATCTTCTGTAGATTCCTCGTATATGAGTGCAAATAATGTCAATAAACATCTTCACTACAAGCGATTGGATTCACATGAACGATTTCACTAAGAATTGAAAATCGTTCATGCGAGTTTTCAATGCCATAAAATTGAGGCAATACTTCACAATCTCTATAAGACCGTTTTTCATGCATCTTAATTTTGTTTACAATTGACAGACTTACAACATGGGAAATTGAGCTGCCTTCACTGATCTATATACACTGTAATTTGCTTCCTTAAAAGCTTTCTTGATTTGTAAACTTCCACCGTTATGTGCAATGCACTTAAATTGAAGCTGTTCTTTACAACTATTTGCCTTATATAATGTATATATAGTCTGGTAATAGTGAAAAATTTAAAAAATGATAAATTTGAGCTGCTGTTAGGAAGGGAGCCGAGGCATCCAAGTCTTTATTTTGAGCTGGCGTCTCGATCACCGCGAAACTCCCTCGCCTTCCGGTCCCTAAGCCCAATTAAACGTGCGGTTAATTGTTAATGGCAGACTCGACGCTTCCTCCGCAGGTTTCCGGGCTACTCCAAACTTTTATAAGTGAAGAAAACTGCGCACTCGCGTGTGAATTCTTTTCGTCATCAAAATAGCTTTTTACCCTCGTCGTCATCGTCGGTATTTGTAATTCTTTTTAGTTCAACGAGTAAAATGGAATATATAGGTCGGAGTTGGAAGATGAATGAAGTATATTATGCATTAGAAAATATCTGTTTGTAATGGTATACATTTTCAGTTAAAGTTAAACTAAATTAAATATATGATAATTGAAACGTACGAATTTGTTCTTATTATGAGACATTCTAGCAAGAAATTTAAAAAAAACAGCCTCAATCAGTATGATGACATGAATACTGTAATCTTAAGCATAACCTTCCAGCTAAACTTTAGACTTCATTAGCACGGAGGGTTGATTTAGGTTGTAAAACGTAACGTTACGGTTGCTACTGATCGCTGACAATAAAAATTATTCTAGAACCTTCAGAATCAGACACCGATTAAAAATATGTGATACTCCAAATGATTCTTATCTATAGACTGGAACTCTGCATCAAATCGATTCTCCGAAATCTCACGCCTGCTTCCGTAAAGACGGCGCAGCAATACCGCGCCACGTGAAGTTGGTGGTGCAATTTTTTAAAGCTTGCTGCTTGTCGGTCCATTGTGGCGTACCAAGCTCATTTGGAGACCTGTGTTTACTGCGCTCGCAGTTTCGGTCCCTTGCATCGCCTTGGTTAATCCATTACTGCAAGATTAATTATGCTATTCTGGTAGGCATAGCATAAGTGACATGAGGACAAAATTATTTGCAAAACCAAATAAATACTTGAGAAATAAAGAAATTTTTTAACCTCTACAAACGGAATCTGTCGCTTGTCAGCTAAAATTTCGACTTAAAGGGCAAGACTTAATTGTTTGGAGCCATATGACATCCTAAACCAGAATTTCATCGGTAATATTTATTGCACATCGTGTGGATTTGGTTGAACATATTTCAGTGCAGATGATGGCTCGATTTTAAAGGGTATGGTAAATTTGATAATGATCAAATTCAATGGTTGAAAACTTGAAATTATTAGAGCAGAAATTTATTCTTCTCTGTTCCATTACAACTTGCGAATATTTTATTGAATTTATTGAATATTGAACATATATAAGGACCGGGTAATTTTCTTTCAATCTAATTTCTCTGTATCCTTAATGTATCAATAGTTGCTAGAAAACTTTTTTTGATGAACACACCAGCAATTAACGATTAATGTTACATGTTGAAATGAGTCAGTCACCCAATCAACACCATATTTAATGTCCCATGCATGCAATTTCTAAATTTCACGTTACTATAATTATTGTTCTCTAGATTAGTACGTTAATTGCCTTAAAAAATAAAAAAAACAATTCGGACACATTGAATACATTTCACTCTTAAGCGGTTATAAAAAATTGAGTATAGGCACGAGCCCAGCACCAGGCTTCGATCTTCAGCTCATTATTCTCGCTCGAATAGTCAGAAAAAGCGTCGACGGAATATCGAGAGAGAAAGGCTGTAATTGAAGCGACAAGATGAATCGCTTTTCTCGATAAGGGACTCGGGACAATGGAAGAACTGAAAATCCATAGCAAATCAGGAGATACCACAGAAGTCTCAGCGCCTACGATTGATTTAAGTGAGTCTGAACAGCGAGGCTCGGTTTTACTGATAATGAAGCATACATAACAAAACATAATAGTATTTTCAGAAGTGAATAGGCTAATATTAATTTTGAAATTGTATTTTCCTTGGCATTGTATTATACTATGTAGTTTGATGACGTGTGGTGCTGCAATATACGGGGTAGTTCTATATGATATAAAATTATTGTATTGGATAATATTAGTATATTATTGAATCCAACCTCCATCTTTGTATTACTATTTACCCTCCAGTAAGGTATGTCCAAGTAAATTTGAATGTTCAGTAAATTTTACAATTTTCGAGGCAGTTTACGAAGTTTTTCAGTCTTCCAGAGCAGTAGCTAATCTTAATTTGTACAATAATATACGTTAATTAATGCCGATTGTAGATCCAAAATCGAAAATCGTGAAAAATGAATTGTCCGAAATGAATTTAATTACTGAAGGAATATTTCTTTTTTCTAAGTATACAGACGATTTTGCTCTAAACATTTTACAAGGAGGAAAGCACTAATGCAATACATATTGAGACTCCTATGCCAAGCACTGAACGTTTTCAGTGAAGCAAATACTTATGAACTTTCTTGTACGTCATAGGTTTATTGATAAGATGTAAAAGCCACAGAAAATGTTGAGAAAAATAATTCAAACCTCAATTAAAGGCAAGAAAAATTGCTGTGAATATTTTTTTTGTATTGAGAACTGTAATAAAATGTCTTTTTTAACTTGAGAGGGAATAGCAAGTTAATGGAAGAATTACTTCGAGTGAAATCGAGTTTAGGGCGCGTGCCATTGTTCTCGGAATGACCTCCCGTCATTGAGAGGCGTGATAAGAGTGGGACTGTGCATAGCAATATAATGCATAACATAGGACGATCGTAGATAGAATTGCCTTGCACAAATATAGTACATTTCGAAAGTTTTTTGTGCGTAAGATGTCTTTGAATAAAATTAATTGGTTAGAATTAAAAATAGTAGTCACGTGACATTGTAATTTTAATGTGCACTTCAAATGAATGATAAATTTGAATTTAGATTCGAAAAGTGATTACCTTAGATTATCGCGAATTAATCAATTACATTTTAAAGGTTATTCTGCCGCAGAAATAAATAGGGCTGAGAATTTTTCCAGCTGCTCCGGCTGCATGGATCTCTTTCTTGGATAGATTCTCTATGAATGGATTCATTATATTTTCTATATTTGATCACAAAATCATTTTCTTTAAATTTCTTCGTATGATTTATAATTGTTATTCCTTGTCATTTTACTAGTAATTTTTAGGTTAATTTCTCATTATGTTACGAACAATTTAAAATAAATTTTCATGAATGCCTACAAACAGACGGTATTCACACGGCCCGCGAGAAACGATTGCTGGAAAACCCCAAACTCTTTACTGAAGTTGGTTTCTCAAGCACTCGACAACAAGGCGAGATCTAACGTGATTCTCATACAAATAGATCCCCACACAGAGTACTTGGAAGAAGCTCTGACGATCCGCACGAATCTTTCTTTCCTCTTTATTGTTCTCCCATTGATCGAAATGCTCTGTTGTTCCTGAAACTAGAGTCGAGTTTTCTAGAATTGTCTTTGAACTTCCAGGAAGCATGCCTTCTTTTCGTTGAACTCGGCGATGCAGTTGACGAATGTATCCACGTCAGAAAGATTCTACACTTTCGTAAAACAATGGCTGGAATTAACATATATAAAATATTATATAATACATTTTTTTGGAGCAAAAAATTGACTTTTATGTTACAATACAATCCAGGGATGAGTAATAGCGAACCATCACCTCAAACAAATTTGGCCACTGAAGCTCCTTTTGTTATCATAGGCTGTTATCAATAGATGAAATGTTCTCGCATCTTTTTCCCTGAATAATTAGGAGGCAAAACATGCATGAGCAACAGGCATGTATTTATGTGCAACTTCATAGCGGGTGGTCCAAGATGCTGGTAAAAAATCGCCCTCTCACCGAATCTTGGATCGTCTTTCTAATGCGGGATGCGGATCGATTTTTCTAAGACATTGTTAAGGACAGAGAACGAATGCCTCACAAGAGCTACACAAGGTCATTGTTAGTGTCTCCAAAGCTTTGCTTCGAATGAGCCATTAAATAGCAACAGTAAATCAGCCAAGTAAATCCTTACACAGCACCACAGCCTGCCTCGTTGCGTGCGGTTAATGGTGTTGGCTCTGATAAGTGAATCTCTTTGCTTTAGTTGCGGCCACTGTTAGCAGGAAAAAAAAATTTGCGATGATAGCAGTTTTTTTAATTTGGTAAAAGAGTTAGTTATGATGAAATTGGAGCATTCCACAAACTTCATGCAATGGAACGCAAAAATGTGCAGGTGTTGTTTTATCTCTAAGTTAAAATCGAATGGATAATGAATCTTGGATAATAAAGACCAGGGATTGAAAGCTTCAATTCTGCTCATATTCTCGAAGTGTTCTTTTTATTTTGTTAATATAATATATGGCTTTGTTTTCGTTCGTCGGGACGTTTATTGTTCGTGTTTTTTCACTCCAGGACGTTCATTTTCGCCCCAATAAAATAAAAGGGATAAATGAAAAGCGATAACTAGCCGAAAAACTATCATGAGCGATCAAAAATTTTTAATAATGAAGTTATGTATCATTGCCATGCAAGTATTAAATACATTTTTTTTTTACTTTGCAGGGAGGAAAGTTATTAGAATACGTCAAAAATAATGTTATTAGTAGTTTTTTCCTTGCACATATAAAAAAATTGTTTACTAATATAAATATTTCAGTGAACAAATTTATTCTAAAAATCCTGTAGTGTGTAATTCAATTATGACTGTTCTATTTTTTTTTTTGCAATGTTCGTCTGATATCAATCGTCAATATTTGATCGTGGGTTTTATTTAAATCTCTCCAAGATTTAAAAAACAGCAATCTTTCTTTCATAAAATATTTTTGATATTTTAAAGCTGCACGTCGAAAGTGACTTCTACTCACCATATCAGCAGATAGCCTCATTTATTTCTTACATTTCTAACACTTTGAATTTCTACTCGTTTAATCTTACGTTTCCTTTCAAGTAACGCTTCACAAGTTTCTTCTCTTTTGTTTACCAGAAGAATTCTTGGCACTTCTCACGTTTCTTCTCCTATGTTTATCGGAAGAAAACCTATTCTCTCGGCCGAGCTCGCGAACGAAGGCAGGCAAGCGAGGAACCACATTCGTAACTGTCGAGAGCGTTCCGTCAAAAGGGCTGCTGGATCTGGGCCTAAAACTACGCCACCAAAATAAATCTAGAATTTCTTATGGGCGAATTTGCCACCGATGAGCAACGACCGAGCATATATAGTTTAATACACCGGTTCATAGGATTCATGAGGCCAATGTTCATCTAAATAGTTTATCAAAATCTATCTAAGCAACTCTTTAAAAGTGATATGAATTTAATATGTCATATTTTAGTCTAAAGAAGCCATTACGGCTTGAAATATAATCAGTATGAATTTTTCGTCATATGACTAATTATTTTGAAAAACACTGCTAGTAAAGTTCTAGTAAATAAATATCTTAGCGACTTTTTCCATGAACGAAAAAAATTCGTATTGGATGCCGCACTCGCAGGCATTTCATTTGCATGCACATATTAAACGTTGCCTCATAATAAATTCCCGGATTCGAATAAAAATAAAAGAGTATAGCAAGTTACTTTACATTGGAAGCAGTTCGGCATCAAATATTTTCTAAATACCTGTACTTTCAACGTTTTAATATACGTGAACATGAAGTGCTCCACTTTTAATTGACACACGATTGATGATTGTCAATATTTAAAGACACAGAGAATTGATAATTCTTTAATCGTGAATTCCCTTGCAGATTTAAAAATTTATCAGACTTTGTTTGGCGCCATCCAGCTTTTTCCCACAAGGAGTTTGCCCGCTATCGAGCCCTCGTATACTATCAATATTCTCCCGAAGTTTGCAGTTCTTCTCCCACTTCTCTCAATAACATTCGGACTCGAGAAAAAGCCTATCCTTGAGTCAAGTTAAAAGTCGTCGGGAAAAAGCGAACAGTGATAGATTTTCTCATTATTTTGGATACCAGCGGCGAGAGGAAGAGGAGAAAGTTAGTCGCTCGTCTGACTTTGAATAGCAAATGCAAGGCTTAATTTGAGTCTGGTGATGTGAGAAATTCCTACGTGGTAGGCTGGCCGATTGAATCAACATCATAGATGTTTTTTCGAGAATATTTTCTTGGGGAAACTTGGAATCCTTCTTTCAATTTACCTCGAAATTAAAATCAATTATCCATTCGATATGATTCAGAAATTTTTAAATTATAATGCAATTCGTTCCGGTATCATAATTTGTTGGAATTACATTTATATCATTATTTCTGCAGCAATATCTGATGAAATCGAGGTTTTGGATCTAGTCACATATAATAAAATAGACATTAAATATAAATAAAATAAAATAGTCAGGAAATAATAATGAAAACAAATGGAATCCAAATCTATGTTCACGATGGCTACACGTAGACATGATGGTAGGAAGACCCGTTAGGTAATGCTTGAAGACGCGCAGAGAGCCCATGAATATCTGTCATTTCCTGTTCTAATGAAGCATTTACCGCGGCTTTTAAGTGAAGCTTAACAGGTGCAGGAAGATGTCGTCTGAATGGCACAGCAACATTAGCTTCAGTCTTGTTTTTTTTACATCATTTGATCCATTGGGGCTTGAGTTATACGGATCCCCGCGCCATGTGTGGACACTAGATTGACAAAACGCGTCAAGACCAAACACATAAACGAAGACTCGTTTTCAAAGAAACACTTGGGCTGTTCAAGTCTCGAACATTCGAGGACTCTTCAAGACTAAATTATGATGGAGAGTTCAATTTAAAGTTCACGCTGTAGCAGCGTTCAGAATTTTACGCAAGTTCGTTCACGAAATTGAAAAGGTCAAAATAATGTTATGGAAATAATAGAAAACTTAATACATATTTCAGGACGTGTTGAATTCCATACGCTCCGAAATATAATGATTTCTTTGATGATGACAACGAATGGCTGAGTATATTATACTAAATCAAATCAATTTATCATCAATAAAAAATAAGAACTATACGAGTTAATAAAATTTTAGTACATAATTAATTTAACTCTCTTAAAAATTAGTGTCGATTTGATTTTAGTTCTAAAGAATTTTTGTATTAATTCGAAATAATCTAACGAAATAATATAAATTACTATTAAGTCTATCCGCGGCTTTTAAGTGAAGCTTAACAGGTGCAGGAAGTTGTCGTCTGAATGGCACAGCATCATTAGCTTCAGTCTTGTTTTTTTACATCATTTGATCCATTGGGCTTGAGTTATACGGATCCCCACGCCATGTGTGGACATGAGATTGACAAAAGGCATCGAGACCAAACACATAAACGAAGACTCGTTTGCAAAGAAACACTTGGGTTGTTCAAGTCTCGAACATTCGAGGACTCTTCAGGACCAAATTATGATGGAGAGTTCAATTTAAAGTTCACGCTGTAGCAGCGTTCAAAATTTTCCGCAAGATCGTTCACGAAATTGAAAAAGTCAAAATAATATCATGGAAAAAATAGAAAATTTAATACATATTTCATGCGTGTTGAATTCCATACGCTCCAAAATATAATGATTTATTTTATGATGACAACGAACGGCTGAGTAGTTGATACTGAATGAAATCATTATCATCAATAAAAAATGAGAGCAATACTAGTGAATAAAATTTTAGTACATAAAAAATTCAACTAACCTATAGATTATTATCAATTTGATTTTGATTATTAAGAATTTTAGTATTAATTCGCAATAATCTAGCGAAATAATATAAGTTACTATTAAGTCTAAAACTGTTCTATGCTTACGCGAAATTATGTCACGTATGGAATAACTGCAAAAAGTACTCAGTTGGCGAATACCAAGCCTGCGGCGGGTTATTAACTTTGACGAACGACCAGCGATCTATTGATTCCGGTTGAACACAAGCTGTATAATATGTCATCCTTTGACAGGTTCCGCAAGCGACCTGTATTTTTCTATCACTGCGACTTGTAATTGTGCATTTTTCTATAAAAGAATATCCGTAAAATCATTTCCCACTGTTCAGATTAATATAGAAAAAAAAATGATATTCAGAGATTGTAAAAGTTATTATTTTTGCAAGATTCGGAGACGGTATACAACTAGATATTTCGATCGAAGCAATCATTAATCATGTGATGTGATCTACTCCTTGAATTATATGACTGGATTATTTTCACAAAACTATGTGACCATAGAGTGAATAATTCCAGGGAAATTCAATCAATAGATGCGTCAAGAATGGAAATTATAAATAAAAATATTCCACTGACTGAATATCGCTCCTACCTAGCCATGAAAATGCATTTAATTTTTAAATCATTTTGTTAACGAAAATTTTTTATACACCAACGTAATTCACTAAAGCTAAACTAAAATGAATTTGGTTTCAATTTAAACACAAGTTGCTAGAACCATTTTACCAGTTTATATTTTGCTATCCCAATACAAGCAACTAGAAATAATGGATGCTTATTTATTGCATTGTTAATGAAAGTCGGAACATTATATACATAGTAACTTTGTGCTTGGGAAACTAAAAGACGTTCATATAGCGAGTAATCTGGTGGCTCAGACGGCTCAGCTCAGATCCCGTAGTGGAGTGACCTGAGAGGGAAACATCTGCGAGAAAACGTTTCTTTTGAGTGATAAACGTGATGGTTTTGTAGCAAATGATAAATGTTCAGTGTATCGTTTATGTTTTGTTTCATTAATTACTCCAAGTTCTAAGTATTGCGTATGGTTTAAGTTCATAAAATAAAATTATGAAAAGATTGAATGAAAAATGCGAAATTATTAGATTTTTCAATATTGTAACAGTTCTTATGCTGCTGGCTCATTTTTCTTAATCAAAACTAGTTAAATTAAATGTACGTTATGTTAGAACTTTATTAATGTGCACTAAAATAAGCTAAAGGTTACTAAACATGAAGTGGATTCAATGTCTCTTAATTTATGATTAAATTCTAGTAATATTAAAAACTCATATATTTTGTATCGCTGCAGTAACATGTGGCATAGAACAGCTGCATACGAGTTTTTGAAGAGCAACATGGGGTATAAAACAACGGAAACAATGTCTTATGAAACACATGTGATATGAAAGGATATGTGAAAAGTAGATAACAAAAAATTAGATAAAATTCTAGATCAATACAAGTACTCATAAATCCTATGCACCTCATTCAATAACATTCACCAAGTTAGTCATGTTTTCACTCTCCTATGATGGGAAGTGTACGATCGTTATCGATATCACAAAGTTTTTTTCAATTAAGGCTGCATTATTGATGTTAGCTGTCAGAAAAACCATCAATCACTTGTGCCTCTCTCACACACTCTCTCGAAATTGGCAGACGCGGCCTACCGGCCTGCGCATCGCAGATTTAATAATCAATCTCGTAATGCAATTCTTTTGGTGGTACCAACGAAATTATATCATGAAGTCAATTTTGAAAATCCGCTTGACAATTTTTCGTTATCTCTGATCAAATATGAACACTAAAGTGTCCCCCATTTTTTCAACTATAAAACTTCTCGCGTAATTCAATTCTAATGTTACAAATAAAAATGGGTATTCTAGTAATAATTTAGTTCCTCCAGGAAATATGGATAATTGTACTCTCAAGAAGAAGAATTCTTACCGACCAATACAGGATTAAGGTTTGAACACATTTAGAATGTTATAATTTTTTAACATCAATATATGAATTTTTAACATATTTATTTTTTAAAAACTAAAAATGTCTTAATCGTCTGATGGTTAATTCCGCAAAAGGAAAGAAAACCCTCCAATCAGCCTAGAAAAGAAAGGATTCGAACGAGAGAAATAACAGAACTCGCTATATTCCTGTTGCTCTGACCCTATTTCCCCATTGAAGCGAATCTTTGCTACTTTATCGATTTCTATTAGAGGCTTCGTCTGGCCATTCATTTGTCTTGTTCTGCAGCCAAGTCCACTTTTCCTTGAGTTACTGGGAGAATGCGACGACACAACATCACTTATTTTTAAATCCTTGCATGGAGGAATAAAATATCCTGGTACAGTTATTGATAATTTGCAGTAGTAATAGAATTCAGGAAGAGAGAGTTTATTATCATAATGATACATTTTCTGCGATTGTGTTTTCGTGATTCGTCATCATGCATTCGTTTGTTTGAAATCAAATTTATAAAAACTCATAACTATAACTACATTTTGTTAATAATTTTGGCTCAGGTAAGTGTGCTTAAATTATAATTCGGGCGATTATTTGTGATACAATCAGTTTGTTCACGAAACCAAAGTCTTAGTGCGGTTAGCGGGCAAAAGTCCTATTGATGAAAAAATAATTATTTTAAAGTAATTCCTACTTTTCGATGCGATCAATTGAAAAATATATGGTTTGTAAGCTGGTTATTTAATTAATGCCTCGTTAATATACATAGGAACACTAATTGTAATGATATGTTTAATTTTGACTCATTTATAAATTTTTCGTTGAATAATTTTTGGCATTTAAATAAATTCATTATTTAATTGCATACAAATGTTGAAATAAACATTAGGTCATGAACCATCTTAACAGAAGGCAATTATTATGTACAATAAATTAAATCCAATGTTTTAAATAATTTAGCGCACTAAATGCTGGCGATATCATTAAAAAAAACTCGACACTTTGACAGTCTCATGTTTTCCTCAGACTTTTGAACACTCCAGAGGCAAGGAGCTTGTCGGACATTTTAGGATTGGACGTCTTTATTTCATTATGATAACGTCTTAGTGACGCTTCATCCGTCATCCGCTGTGGGCCCTGACGACAGTTCATCCATCAAATGTCGAGGAGGTTGGAGACAAGTCTGAGACTCCCATGTAAACCTAGATGTAGTCTCAATACTCTTAAATGTCGACTCTGATGACTCTGACCTCAGTCGGTGTTTAAATTTGCCTCGAATAGTCCAAGAAGCTATAGGAATTTGCGCCAGATAGAGTGAAAGATTTTATATAAACTTCGATGAAGTTTGATAACCAATAATTTCAGGCTTCGATGAAATATGCCTCTGAAACTTAAGGATAGCATACATATTTTTTGAGACTTCAAGCAAGGTATGATATGTCTAAAAGGTTTCCGAGCTGGAAGAGTTACCCCCTACATACCCAATCGGATTTCAAATAATAAATAAATATTTCCCTTGTAGTCTTAAAGAAAGACGATATTTTGCTCCAAGTCTTGAAGGCTGAAGACATTTTTGGGGAACAGGGGCTCGTTGTTCACTGGGTCCAGAGCTGACGATGGGCGACACATTGGATGATCTATTGTGACGCGTACAAGAAGGCCAGCGTTTTGGATCATTAATCTTTCTCGGACAACGCTTGTTCTCCGCGCTATGACATTACAACAGATAAGTGTTAAAAGGCGCGTTGTTGTCAATGCCAGCGATTGTTATTTTATTTGTTTGTTGTTATATTTATCTAGTTTTGACTAATTCCGTTGGGTTGCATCTATACATGTGTGTGCAGTTATTTCAATAGCTTGTTTGCTCGAAGCACCTGGCGGACGACCTGCGAACTGCGGTCGGTGGTCTGTGCGAAAAATACTTTGCGGTTGTACTGAAGACCTAGACGAGATTTTGTTAAATGCATGCGGCGTCTGTTTCCGGATTTGCGAAGGGCCTGAGGTATAGAAGCTATAAATAACTGCGGTGAGTGCAGCTTTATCTCTCTTTATCAATAGTCGGGGAAAACAATATTGTGAGATGCAAACTTGTATAGTATGATGTTATATTTTTCTTCAATGACAGAGATAACTATTCATATCTTTTGAGAATAAATGATTATTCTCGTGCATAAAAATGAATAAATGATGACATATGGCTTGGCTGTACATCTTTGAATTATTATTGATTTATATTCACTTCTTTAAATTTAACGTCATTGGTAGAAAATTTCCGATGGTGTAATAATTCGTACCAATATTATTCCATATTTGATATATTAAGTTACCGCAATTTTTTAATTATGCAAATTACTTCTTGGAAAATTCAATAAAAGTAAACTTTTGTTTGTACGCCTCTGTAGTGGGTCCCACTCCAGATTTTCTTCGAGTTCTCTTTGAAGCAAAAAGTAAAATTATTTGATTGATCCTATTTAATTGCCCTCTCTAGCATTAAATCTTCACGAGACTGGCAGTTGTGCATCACCAAGCCTCAAAGTTCACATAAATATTGTTTGCCTGTGCGCTTCATGGCCCCTAGTCTGCCTCGTTGTAGAATTTGCACGTCATTTGCATATGCACGCTGGAACAAACGTTGCGTTTAGGCTCTGCAATTAAGATTGAGACGTGCATTGACTTGGCGACGTGTATATGGGGTGAGTTGCATGGCATTGCATACAACAAGTAGCTGATTTAAAGAACAATCAGGAACCGCTTAATTTTCACCTATAGTGGTTCTTAAATTTATTTATAAAGGATTAACGTGTAAAGAAGTGATTCCTGATGTTAAATAATTATTAAATGAGCCTCAAAAAGCTCGGATCTTCCTTTGTTTGAGATTTACAGGGACATGCAAGACTTAGTTCTGCTCTTAGCCTGATCATTTTTATGTGATGACTATTGACGTGAAGCGAATCTGAATAAACGTGCGTAATTCTTTTGATTTTTTAGCTCAAGGTATTTGGGTGATCGTTACACACTTGGAAAATATTTCAATATGATGGCAAATATATTTTATTGACAAATATTTTAAATTCAAGTTATGTACCCAAGTAGCTGCATCAAGCTGTAGGATAACTTGGAAGTTGAGAAGACGAAAGAAATAGTACACTGCAGGCTTTAGTATTGCACTATTCGAAAATCATTTAGTTTTTCAATTTAGTGTTGTAGAAATCTATTCTAAACGGAGTCCCACAACAAGAAGTCATACGGACACAAAACTATATAAAAAGCCTAATAAATAGTTAGGACTATAATCGAACTATGCTAAAGTATTTACTCGAACTTAAATTAGAGTGTTGTTATCGAGCCGAATTGAATAGGAACATGTGTGTGTTTCAAGTGAATTTCTTTATGAATGATAATAAGTTTGGTGATAAGGAACAACCCTAACAAAATTTAGAGTCACCCCAGCTTCTGGTAATCCAAATCAGAAGCTGCCGCTTCTGATAAAAAATTTCCCTTCCTTCCCAGTAAATTTTTACTAGGAAGGAAGTAGCAAGTGAAACTAACAAATTAAAAAAATATAACTCAGTACTCACTGAAGTGAGTGACAGAGAGCGCTTTTTCTCGTCAACGAAAACTTGAGGTCACGGACGGACGGACAGACAGACAGACGGACAGACAGACAGACGGACATGTTGAGCACAATAGTGCATTTTTTCCATAAATGAGAAAATGCGCTAAAAAGTTGCATGAGAAGGATCACGTATCAAAAAACTGAATAATAAATATTTCTGATAAGACAACGCGTGGTTTCGATAAAACAATAACGAAAAAACTATAAAACCAAGAAGTTTTTCTTATAACACAACAAGTAGATCCTATAACAGAAAAAAACTAAGCAAGAAGAGATGTAATTGAGCTGGCTGAAATAGCGAAGCTTGAGGATTAGTTGCTAGATGTTTTGAAGGTGGTACAGGGGCAGGTTATGCGCTGGCTGCAGAGACAGCACCTTTTAATGAGCGCGACCAGTTGAAGGGTAATGAGTGACAGCGCCATTTGTTCCCTTCAAGCCCGCGCTACGCAGCCAACGCCGCTCAGACACGACCAACGTCTGCCATGGCCATGCCGTGTGCGTGCCGTGTTTATCACATACTTCAATACTTGTGCAGCAGACATTACTTCAATACTTGTGCTGCTTACTTCAATACTTGTGCTGCTTACTTCAATACTTGTGCCGCAGACATGACTTCAATACTTGTGCAGCAGACATGACTTCAATACTTGTGCAGCAGACTGATCACCTCAATACTTACTGTACTGCTTACTTCAATACTTACTGTGCTGCAGACATTACTTCAATACTGACTGTGCTGCTTACTTTAATACTTGTGCAGCAGACATTACTTCAATACTTACTGGGCTGCTTACTTCAATACTTGTGCAACAGACATTACTTCAATACTTACTGTGCTGCAGACATTACTTCAATACTTACTGTGCTGCTTACTTCAATACTTTTGCAGCAGACATTACTTCGATACTTACTGTGCCGCTTACTTCAATACTTGTGCAGCAGACATGACTTCAATACTTGTGCAGCAGACATCACTTCAATACTCACTGTGCTGCTTACTTCAATACTTGTGCAGCAGACATCACTTCAATACTTACTGTGCTGCTTACTTCAANAACATTTTCGACCATCACCATTTCCAACTATCACCATTTTCAGCCATCACCATTTCCAACAATTACTATTTTCAACCATTACCATTTACAACCATCACTATTTCCAACTACCATTTTCTACCATCACCATTTCCAATAATTTCCGGCCATTACCATTTCCAACCAATACCATCTATTTCCAACCATTTAGTGGCCACCGATAACCGTTCATAATGCATGGTTTACCAAGACCTGTCTCTTATACACATCTAGATGTGTATAAGAGACAGATATTATATTATGTTATATTATATTATATTATATTATGTTATATCATAATACTTATATTTATATGAGAACATCATTACCATTTTTCAATATATTCAAAATATATATTTTGAATGCAAATAAATTCTCGCTTATAGGCGCGAATTCTTACTTATGAGTCCCCAAAACAAAACTTGTTTGGCAAGCTGTCTGTATATGCAAACAACGAACCATCGAAGTATCCATATTAATGCTATTCAAACGCAAAAAGCTTGGATTCTTGAAATTAATTGTTTAATAATGTCTAATTGTTTAATAATGTCTAAAATTGTGAATATTATTTTCTAATATGTATGACAATTGAAATTATCATATTTTCAAAGCTTTCAAATTTAATTGGCTTATTTACATAGAAACTTAAACAAATATACTTTTAAATTAATTGAAATATCAACAAAAATGACATTGTCCATCGACAGCAAAGAGTACATAAGAGATAGTATAGTATGTTGTAAGATGCTCCTACTTTTACATATATTAAATTATATTGTTAAGGATTAATCTCACCCATAAAGCACAATTTGACCCAGCTGAATATCCATAAGAATGTCAATAAGTTGCTCCCACCGTCACCGTAGAGCGGCTGAGTTGTGGGGGTAACTGGGGAGCGTTGGTTGCAGCAAGAATGATTGTAAGATGCCCCTACATCTACTTATATTAAATTATATTGTTAAGGATTAATCTCACCCATAAAGCACAATTTTACCCAGCTGAATATCCATAGGAATGTCAATAAGTTGCTTCCACCGACAACGTAGAGCGGCTGGTTGTGGGGGTAACTATATAGGGAGCGTTGGTTGCAGCTAGAATGATTTAAAGGCAGCCGCTTGCCGGTTGTTCCCTGAGGTAACATTAGTACGTGTCAAGTTCCCGCTCAGGAGCCACCCAAGCTTGCACTTATCATGAGTCTCCGGAAATCTGCTCGATGCTCCGTAGTTCGATCGTTCGATGTCGTGAACGTCAGCCGACGGTTATTTCTGAATTAGGTCATTCAGTAACCAAATTTCTCGGTTGAGGATAAAATTTCTGAAACAGATACTGGTATGAGAGCAAAACTTATCTAACCTATTGCTATTATTCTATTTATATATTGTATTGTTTGACAACATTAATTCAAGAGAATCATTCAGTGTTTTAGTTAGTTATTTTATGTTTTATTCTACGGATATGAGCAATCTATTTTGATACCCTATTTTGTTCCTGAGCGCGAAAAAAGCGGTATAAAATATTGTCTGATGGATTTTGAAGCATTGCTGCATCAAATAATTAACTTGTCTACATGGCCCAAGGCTAACATTTTTGTGTTTTTAACATTCCAACAAAATTAAACTAAACTCCAAAACAAAAACAAAATTAAACTTTAACATTCCGACAAAATTAAACTAAAACTGAAACTGCCCAAATTTGTTAGATGGTATGAATGTGAAAAGTGAAATGTGAAATAATTTGAGAATGCAAGCATCAAAAATCATTGGGAGAGTTTAATTCTTTGTTTCAATTACTGATACAATGCCTTGCTGCAAGACAATCAATAAATTTCAAGTCTGATCTTCACCTACCGATCGCGTGCATGCTCACAGTCAATTTCTGCCTGCACGACTTTAAACAATAGCACTGAAAACTTCGAATTTAGGCCAAGCCAAAGCTCATTAAGCAGCGCTTGTCGACAACTCAATTAATTTCTCTCCTAACCGAGAGACAAACGTTGCGCGAATAGACCAAGCATAACGAGAGTACGTCGATTGTACGTATACCATGACGATAACTTCATTATAAATCTGACTGATTTATCGTCGAAAAAGCGGAACTTGAACTTGTGCAACAATTATATCACCATTGTAGTAAGTTTGTTGTAGGTCTAAGATATAAAGGCTAAAAATAGTTATATAAAATAAGTTATATAACTATCTATAAAAATAATATAATAAGTTAGGTTACATAAAATAGATAGGTTGGCCATAAAAAAGAGCAACTAATAAAATATTGAGTTAAGCTTACTTTCAGGAACTACGAAAGATTATAAATGGTTTTCTTATTGAATTCCCGCTTTTTCAAAAGTGGACCGAATTTATGAAATCTGTCTCATGCGAAGAAATTTGCTTAAAAATTAAATGAAAATAATATTTATGTATTTAGATGTAAATTGTTTCATAACAATCACCAAATGGATACCCACCTAATTACTCACGTAATTCACGAGTATGTAGATGCAATGTATTTTCTGAAGCTAATTGCCAATACTGGATTGTAAATGAGTTAAAAAACACTCCATGTTTTATTACTCATGACAGAGTTATAATTATTTCCACACCCATCAATAGGCTGAAATAAAATAAATCAACAGCATGAGAGGAGAAACCAGAGTGGCCAGAGTGGGCTGCCTAGCCTGCTAATTTATGGCAATGGCTGCGGCTAAAAAAGAGCCTTGGAATCTATAATTCAACCACTTCATGGCCTTCAACAAATCCAAACATATTCTCTGGCCTCGGTGAAAACCATTGGCTTATCAAACATTTCCAACCTTTGCTATTTTCAGCCATCACCATTTAAAATCATTGCCATATTTAAGTATCACCATTTTCGACCATCAACATTTTCGACCATCACCATTTCCAACTATCACCATTTTCAGCCATCACCATTTCCAACAATTACTATTTTCAACCATTACCATTTACAACCATCACTATTTCCAACTACCATTTTCTACCATCACCATTTCCAATAATTTCCAGTCATTACCATTTCCAAACATTGTCATCTATTTCCAACCATTTAGTGGCCACCGATAACCGTTCATAATGCATGGTTTACCAAGACAGGACCTATGTGGACTTGTGTTTCAGCGAGTGCAATAAATAAACCTAATTATAGCTGGTGTCGAAGCTAGCCACATATATCATTGTAAACACCACTGTTTTTGCTTTTAATGGCTTTAAATCTGTGTCGCTTAATTAATATTACACACTCGCTCTCACTGCTAATTTGTTCTGCTGATGCCATGGATAAAACACAAGACCGAAAAGTAAACGACAAAGAAAACAAGGCTATTTTCCCAAACTTGTTGTGTCCTTAGAGATATTCGAGTTTTGATTCTAATGTGACGAATATTGTGTCGAGTTTCTTTCTAATCATTGCCATAGATGTTTGACTTGCAACAAAGAAACATATATTTTTTCTTTCCTGTTAACTGAACTACTGTAGTAATACCGATTTGAAAAAGTTGGCCTATCAACATTCACATTTATTTCATTTTCACGCTTTTTAACTTCGTTATGTCTCTGCTCAATAAAACTAATACAATTTGCAATTATTGTTTCAGAATAACTACTCACCGATGCTGCAGCACATGTAAATGTTATTGGATCTATATATACATGTATAGGTACATAGCTAAATTTGAATGTGTAAATAGGTTTTAAGGCTGCCATAAATGCATTTTTTACATATTCACTCCGTATTCACTCATGTAGCGTCGACTAGTGAATGGGTCTCATGATTTATTATTTCAAACTAAAAAAATTGCCCTATATCATTCATAGCTAGCTCATAATGCTGAACTGGTGGTCGTTATTTATTGTCATCACAATTTATTTACTTCATGTGTTTTACTCAAGAAAAAAAAATTGATGAAACGAAATGGAAAACAATGCGTTAATTTATGGACTAAGAATTTAAAGTGGACAATAAATTTTTCTTATGACCGACTTTATTTTCTCTTTCATTAGTATACAAGTATTTATGAAAATTGCTTATACTAAATTGTAATTTAACCAAGAATTTAATGACGAAAGAAATTCCAAGTGAGTTCACTGTAATTTACTGAAAAAAAAAAAAAATATTTCAATGAAATTATGGTGAAATTTACTATAGACATTTTCTTTTCCTTTAAATCATTGAAATTACGTCTAATCGCTTGCACCCCCATCTATGGTTAACATTTATATAAGATATTTAAATAGATCCATAAGCCTCATGTTAAATCCAACCCCTGCAAGATATCGCAGCAAACTGCTATTGTTCGAATCCCAGGTGCAACTTGTACCAATTTATTACTCAGCCTCGAAATTGTAGATCATGGCTAAGATTAACGGCTACAGTGTTTCTCTAAGATCAGCTTTCATGTATCGGCGAGCAGATTGTGGCAAGAGCAACGCTCCGTTTAACATGTTTTTGTAATTTGTTTATATAAATAATCGCTAACTGAGCAAAAACGTTGAACGGCAACATTTGAATTTTTTATTAACATATGAAAATGTTTGTTTTTATTGATTCCAATGAAGATTTTCCTTCGATTTTCTTTGCATCATGGGATTTAATTCTAAAATTTTGACGAATTCATGCATATTTGATGTTTTTAGATGTGAATAATTTAGTCATATCTAAAATTAAAAAAAATATGTTGCGGCCATCTACGGACTTGTGCGACATAGTAACATATTGCATTACTATCATCGAGTTTTTCACACCTAAAATTTTTAACATTTTCTGTTCAACGATTCTGTGGACGATTCTCAGTTCTAAATTAGACATTTGAACCTCATGTTTGCATAGCACATGAACTTAATGAATTTTCTTTCAGGTACAGTGAATTCGAACGGGGAGACGAAGCGTCAACGAACTTCGTACACTCGCTACCAGACTCTGGAGCTGGAGAAGGAGTTTCACTTCAACCGATACCTTACGAGGAGGCGAAGGATAGAAATCGCACACGCTCTCTGCCTCACAGAACGACAAATCAAAATCTGGTTCCAAAATAGGAGGATGAAGTGGAAGAAAGAACACAAAATGGCTAGTATGAATGCCGGTATGGGCATGCATCCTCAGGCATATCATCAAATGCATCATCATATGATGCAACAACATCACTTCCACCCTCACCTCGCCGAATTGGATACCAAAGCCTACTACTAGGTGAGTTTTGGTTTTGATTGATGAAAACATATTTTACATAAGCAAATTTTTTTAGAAAATTCGCAGTCAATAAAAATATGTAAAATAGACAACAAAAAATAATGCATATTGATGAATTTTGCTGATGGACTTGAAATATTCAATGAAAGTGACAACTGATACGAAAGTTTTACTTAGTATTTTTTCAGTTAGTATATAATAACTCGCAGGGTTAAATGAATACAAAGGCTTCTTACTAATTAATTTAATTCTAATAGTATCTCATATTTGAAAATCGAAATCTCAACGGAGTGGGCTTGAATGTTAACATTCACAGTTACAGAAAAAATGTTACAGATTCAATGTACGTGGCAATTTTAATTGTTATTCATCACAGGAATGATAATTATTCAAATATATTGAAATAAATGCCCACGGATGTAATAGATCTGAGTGATATGAGAGAGGGAATTTTTATTTGCTTATCAGGAATTTTTGCACAGTTGTATCTAATGCTATGTGAAATCGGTAAAATTAATATGCAAACACAATGCATACGATGAGGATTCACACAACAATATTAGCGAACATAATCTTGGTCTTTCATTGAAGCTATTTCTGAAGTAATTTGATAGTGCATAATTTAAAAATTGTCTTAGAAATTTTTCATCGCCAATCATTTTTCGTGAGAACATTCTCTTTGAATCATTGATATGTACTGAAACATCAAGTGTATTAGATTTTGTAAAGTAAAAAACTCCTCTCACACCTATTCCTGCAGAAACATTTGCGTTTCTCACGCAGGTATAGGCATAATTAAGAATTAAAATTGTTCCTAATGTTCAGTTGGGTGTCATTCGAATTCCATGCGCGGTGAAAACAAATTATGCGAATGTATTCTTTCTGAAGAATTTAACTAAGACAATTTTTTAATCGTTTAAAACATAGAACATGCTAATTTCATTTGCTTGCTCCCTTGAAGACATCTATACTCCCCACAATAAATGTGCAACTGGATGTTTGAGACATTTTGTTTGAGGGATAATGAAAAAATTTGTCGCTCCCAATAGTTAACATACTTTTTATGGTTATCAGACTGATGTTTTTGATGGTTATCAGGCTGAATAGATTCAACTTTACTTCGTCGTATTAATTTTTTGTCTGTACTTGAGTATAATTGATTGCTTTACTGTACACGTTAGCAACGCAAAAAAAAATCTTGTTGCTCTTTGGTCATTGCTTTTTGGGTGCCTCGCAAGAACGCATTTCAGTAATTTCAATTAGTTCTATAACATTTCGCCATTTTATTTCAACATCATCCGTTGATATTATAACATTACCTCTCAATCTTGCAACATTTCCCTTCATCACAATAATATTCCCTTTTAATCTGCCAACATTTCTCCGTAAAAGTAGACATTTCAACTTAATATTCCAACATTACATCTTGGACTTCCAACATTCCTTCTTTTCTCACAACATATCTTCTTGATCTTGTAAAATTTCCCCTCAAACATGCAACAGTTTCCCTTAACTCTCCGACCTCCAATGTTTGTTTTCATAACACAATGAGGCTTATACATTTGTGACGTAAGCAGATTAGTTTGTCACTTTAAGTTAGTTGGTTCTAGAAGAAAAGTCACTATTACAACATTTATTCGATTGATCTATAATTTATTCTAGGACTAGCGCACACAAAGTATAACATGACAATGTTGGTTGGAACGGGTTCATGATTAGAACGTTGGTCGGAACGGGTTCATTGCTCGAACTGGCTCTATTGGAGTTTTAAATATGTGACGTAAGTTAGTTAGCTCTTATTCGAATAATTTTAAGTATACCATAAAAATATCAGTATAGCTCATGATGAGACGGGCGAAATCGGTGCGGGAAAGAGACTTGCGTCGGGCAGGAGGGACGGACGGGTCTGGTGCGGACGGTTGTCTGAACTGACGTTGACAGATGCGGACAGGACGCAAGCTCCGTCCTCCCTTCCACCTCCTCTAGTTACCGTTCTTCTCACTTCCTTTCCTATATTAGCTAAATTTTGAACATTCAAGCAATTAGCATGAGACTACTAGCTACTTTTCAACCCGTTGAATCCATAATGCAAGCTAAGTTCAATTTTTTCAATCCATACTTTTCACAATCGTCAAATGTAGAGCAGTTAACATTGGTTAACTCGCTGCAACTAACCAATCGAAATAAATTCCTTAAACTGACAGCCATAAATTTACATATATTAGCAATTCATCTGCATTAGTTGATGAAATAATCCCTATTTTCAATTTTTAACGACTTATCAGGTGCAGGAATTTAGGTTGTCAGGTTTGAACACGGACCAATATCTGCCATACTTAGCGAGAAACCCGCTATGGGCCCGTGACCCGCAGTGGGCTCGCTGCCCCATGTTACCCTACTTTATATGAAAGCTAGCACTCAGTGCTATTCATTTCTATTAATGGAATATATATCATAGATCGAAAACTTACTCCGGTACAAGAATACCCAAATAACAAAAATTGAAACGTGGAAGCATCATTGGAAAATGTCCGCCTCGCTAACTTTCCAAAATTTTTAATTAAAATAGAATAATAATAATAATGTTCGATTTATTTCAAATTTTAATTTCGAATACAAAAAACAGCTGCAAATTGGAAGAGCATTTTATCCTCATTGTCTATATTTAACTAGCAGCCGTTCGAATGAAATACATAAGCCTTTTTTTAGGGCATTTTCTCTTTTATGGAAAAAAGGCGCTATTGTGCTCGCATATCCGTCTGTCTGTCTGTCCGTCTGTCTGTCCGTCCATGACTTCCCGTTTTCGTCGACGAGAAAATGCGCTCTTTGCCACTCACTGAAGTGAGTACCGAGTTATATTATTCTTTTATTTTTACTGCCACATTTCATAAGCGAATTATTTTTGTTCGTGTATTTTTATAGCGTAGTAAAATTAATACTACTTGGCAACTAAATATCCCACTAGAATTATGGTACTTGAAGTCTTCGTTCTTATATCCACATTAAGACCCCAAGCAATATTTTCGTAAAAAATCCAGTGCACCGGTATTTATGTTGACTTTTCAATTTCTAATCTATTGCTCAACATGAACAAATTGAGCACTTGAGTTTGAAACAGAATATTGAAACGCAGTTTATGTGGGTTCTTCATTGTGCTTACGGGCTTGACATCGAAGGCCATTCATTCACATGCACAACTCCAATCAAGTTGGCTGCATTAGCAGAGTTTTTCTTTATGGAATGTCAATCATTCACATACATAACTCCAATCAAGTTGGCGTCTTTAGCAGAGTTCTTCTTTATAGAAGATCAATCATTGACATGCTCAGCTCCAATCAAGTTGGCTGCAATAGCAGAGTTTTTCTTGATCGAAGGTCATTCATTCACATACACAACTCCAATCAAGTGGGCTGCTTTAGCAGACTTTTTTTAAGTGTATGGGCCAGTAATGTGGCTTATCTGGTTGTTGACGCGTGAACGATGTGTGAGCGGTCAAGGCTCGGTTGGGCCTCGATAACACAGCTTTTCTCTTTGAATCATTGATATGTACTGAAACATCAAGTGTATTAGATTTTGTAAAGTAAAAAACTCCTCTCACACCTATTCCTGCAGAAACATTTGCGTTTCTCACGCAGGTATAGGCATAATTAAGAATTAAAATTGTTCCTAATGTTCAGTTGGGTGTCATTCGAATTCCATGCGCGGTGAAAACAAATTATGCGAATGTATTCTTTCTGAAGAATTTAACTAAGACAATTTTTTAATCGTTTAAAACATAGAACATGCTAATTTCATTTGCTTGCTCCCTTGAAGACATCTATACTCCCCACAATAAATGTGCAACTGGATGTTTGAGACATTTTGTTTGAGGGATAATGAAAAAATTTGTCGCTCCCAATAGTTAACATACTTTTTATGGTTATCAGACTGATGTTTTTGATGGTTATCAGGCTGAATAGATTCAACTTTACTTCGTCGTATTAATTTTTTGTCTGTACTTGAGTATAATTGATTGCTTTACTGTACACGTTAGCAACGCAAAAAAAAATCTTGTTGCTCTTTGGTCATTGCTTTTTGGGTGCCTCGCAAGAACGCATTTCAGTAATTTCAATTAGTTCTATAACATTTCGCCATTTTATTTCAACATCATCCGTTGATATTATAACATTACCTCTCAATCTTGCAACATTTCCCTTCATCACAATAATATTCCCTTTTAATCTGCCAACATTTCTCCGTAAAAGTAGACATTTCAACTTAATATTCCAACATTACATCTTGGACTTCCAACATTCCTTCTTTTCTCACAACATATCTTCTTGATCTTGTAAAATTTCCCCTCAAACATGCAACAGTTTCCCTTAACTCTCCGACCTCCAATGTTTGTTTTCATAACACAATGAGGCTTATACATTTGTGACGTAAGCAGATTAGTTTGTCACTTTAAGTTAGTTGGTTCTAGAAGAAAAGTCACTATTACAACATTTATTCGATTGATCTATAATTTATTCTAGGACTAGCGCACACAAAGTATAACATGACAATGTTGGTTGGAACGGGTTCATGATTAGAACGTTGGTCGGAACGGGTTCATTGCTCGAACTGGCTCTATTGGAGTTTTAAATATGTGACGTAAGTTAGTTAGCTCTTATTCGAATAATTTTAAGTATACCATAAAAATATCAGTATAGCTCATGATGAGACGGGCGAAATCGGTGCGGGAAAGAGACTTGCGTCGGGCAGGAGGGACGGACGGGTCTGGCGCGGACGGTTGTCTGAACTGACGTTGACAGATGCGGACAGGACGCAAGCTCCGTCCTCCCTTCCACCTCCTCTAGTTACCGTTCTTCTCACTTCCTTTCCTATATTAGCTAAATTTTGAACATTCAAGCAATTAGCATGAGACTACTAGCTACTTTTCAACCCGTTGAATCCATAATGCAAGCTAAGTTCAATTTTTTCAATCCATACTTTTCACAATCGTCAAATGTAGAGCAGTTAACATTGGTTAACTCGCTGCAACTAACCAATCGAAATAAATTCCTTAAACTGACAGCCATAAATTTACATATATTAGCAATTCATCTGCATTAGTTGATGAAATAATCCCTATTTTCAATTTTTAACGACTTATCAGGTGCAGGAATTTAGGTTGTCAGGTTCTACATTCTAAATTTCGTCCAATTATTCACTTTCTAAATTTAATCAAAATATTCGATGAATTTATTTCAAAAATAATCTAGAGTAAATCTCTTAATCCAGCCAAAGTTATTTAACAATGAAACGTGTTTTATTAAATCTTCTTTTCAATTCGTACCAGCTAGAGAGGAGAAATATAGATGATCGAGTTCCTGATAAACGAGGAGCGTTCTCTAAAACTTTGACAAAGTCACACTTCAATGCAACAAGAGAAAAGTTTTCCATGGATCGAAATAACATCATTTAACAAATGAAATTGGATGAAAAATCATTTCAAAATTAAAAGGGCTCCAGGCAAGATGGTTTAACCCCCAGAGAGAGAGGTTTAATTTGAACTCTCCACTGTGATAAAAAAAATGGTCTTGCATGACTTTAAGCTCGGCTTTTTTTTTACCTAGTATCATTAAAAAAAAGGTCCTACAAAAAGTACATGTGCAAGCATACGTTAATAAATTTCCAGCCTACACCGTTACCCCTTGCAGAATCAAAACCAGCCGCTTGGCCACCACAAACCACTAAGCTACCCTCACATCAAAGCCCTGCCTGACATCACCCATTCATTACATACAATTTCGTCATGAGTGTATTCGTCAAGAGATATCATTCATCAAGCCCGGGCAGAGGCCATTTTTCTTGCAAGTTCGTATCTAAGTCATCATTGTTTCATATAACATCATCGGTGATTAATCTTAGGCGCTGTCATTTATCCTTTGTAGAGGGAAACTGACATAATTATAGGGGACAAGGGACCCAGGGTATGTGGAGAACTGAGCAGGACGGCAGAGATCCATCATGCGAGAGGCAGTCGCGAGCTCTGCATCTATGCCCGGTCTGGCTGCCCATCTTTATTGCCTTGTTCTTATCATTATTTCGTTTGCAGCTTCTAAAAACAAGACAAATTGAAGGCTCATATTCTCATTGTTTTTATTTTTTTATTTCTCGGAGTATGAATTTCATTTGATGGTATTTTCAACACGTAGTGAAACATATATGCATAGATTTACTAAAGTACTGCGAATATTATCTGGTCATGGTTGAACTGTTGAATGTAATCTCGCGTGCACAAGAGGTTTGAGTAAAGTAAAAAATTGAAGCTCAATCCTAATTCTACACGCAGATTACTTTATTCGTGGATAACTCCCTTCGGATTGTTCATTTTTTTTTAAATTGTGCGAATTTTTAAACTTACAGACTCAATTTTATTCCATGACTCACATTGACCTATGATTATCCTCCTGTGAATAAATTTAAATACAGACTTATAATAGGAGTAACTCACTTTTAGGGTATTAATTACCGAGTGAGCCATACCGACCATTTAATTTGCATGGTGCAGCACGCAAATAAGCTTAATTTTTTATCCAAAAATAATGAATAACATAGAAAATGAAACATAAGAGGGGTGAAATTTGTTGCTCAAAAACGAATTCATTAAAATAAATTAATATTAATTAGTGAGGCAATAAATTTAGTTCTACCGTTCACATATGGCCAGAACGACATAATCCTGACCGAGAAAATGCTCAAAGAGATCTTTCGGATACCGAAATTTTTGTTGTCAGATTTTGTTGTGCTGCCATTTATACTACCAAATTTATCCAGTCATCGTTGAAACAAATTTTAGTGTGAATAATGCAGAAAACTCGCTTATATCAGTATATTCATCATCAAGTATTTTATATTTAGAAACCAAATCATCAGATCCAATTCACTACTAAATAAATTAATAAAAAAAGTAACATAAATAAAGTAATATAAATAAAGTAATAAATAAAGTAATAGGTATGAAGACTCACAGAAAATGAACAATGCTGAATGCTTGATGGGATATAAGAGGCCACAAAATGGCAGCCAATGACTGGCTTGGATCATCCATCAGAAGCTGTCGTGTGATGCCAGCCTTAGTAGTGAATAGGTAAGCCAGGGCCGGTACCTACGAACGTCCATTGAATCGGCCGTCGCAGGCCTCTACATAAAACTTTTCAGCACTCGCCGCGTTTAATTTCGATCGATTTTCTGTGGACGATGTAAAAATCATCATTGTTTAAATTTTTTATTGAATTCTTAAACTGGTGTAAATTCTCAGTTTCAAGGGACTTCAATTTTCTACGTTTGTCGCTATGTTTGGCTTAAAATCGACCGACGTTCGTCACAATTTAAAGTACGTTTCTGAAATTGGACTAAGAAACCCGAACGATCGTTTGCTTGTACGTCGGTCGGCCCTCCAGCCTACGAAGCCGAAGCTCTTCATTAGCAAGCGAAGATTAATCGATCTCAACTCAGTGATTCATAATGATGTTTGCTGGCCAAGCCGCCATTGTTGAGCTGGCGCAGGCAACTTCCAACTATTCCTGAAAAGGGGCCTGAAAATAAAAATGTTCGAGGTGAATATTAGTGAACCTCACAACAATTTATTGAAAGTTACCTTACATGAAAAAGTTACATGTTATATTAAACACTGTTTTTATAGAAAATGAGAACATCTCATATTAGCGCGTTTTCTTCACGAAATATTGATGCATTTACAAAATAAATTGAAATCTTATCTTGTGAAAATTATGTTATAAGTGGAATATTATTTCATTATCATAGATTTATTGCCTTGCAGTAAATATTTTACTGACAATTAGTTATAAATACCAGAAGAAATTCTGAGCAAATTTGGTTCTTATTCATTCCTATGAGTTGCTGTCTGATATTTCGGGCAGATTGTTATTGAATTACCCTGGATATGGTTTATAATAATATTGTGTAATTGTGAATGAGTTTGCGTGCGTGTGCTCCATCATGCAAACTTGTTTGCTACCTGAATTAAAACTAAAAATAAAATAATAATAATAATAAACATCAATTATTTTATAAAATTTGCATCATGAAGTTATCAAATAACCTTTGATAAAATAATACTCTGGTCTTGCCAACAATCATTTTTGATCTTGTATTGCCTCAATTACGTATTCAATATAGAGAACAAGCTCACACAGGCATGCATAATCTCATAGTAGAACAACAATGCGACGAAATTAATGGGTTATATGATGTATGAACTTCTGGATGCACGACCGCTATGAGGCTCCGTGCAGTCAGAATATTAATGGTAATCTGACGGCCATGAGTTGTTCAGAAGTCCATAAAAACTTATAGGATTTTTTAACTTTCATTTCTGAAGACCACCAGTGGCGTTAAATCTCCATTTTGAGGTCTTCACCAACACGTACGTTCATTTTTTAACAGAGAAACTCGAACCTTGAATATTTCTCTATGAAATATTGCGAGTTCGATAGAAATTAAGGATTTGATTTGATTAAAACGTTCTAATTCGTGTCTTGAATGAAGTTATTCATATAAGAAAAATTTTGACTCCATTAAGTTCCAAATTGAACATAATAAAAACGTCTTCCAGTTATAACATCATGGTGCAAATCTATGCGTCACCATGCATGCGTTAGACCGTGAATGATGGTCCATTAATTCTCATGAATGCGTAGAATACAATAGCGAAAAATTTTCAATAAGTATATTAGAGTAAACTGTGATAAGAATTTATGCATCAATTAGAACTATTTTCCTTATACAATGCCTTGTATATGATCTAATAGGAAATAACTGTGTTAATTTTGCAATAACTTGAATTTTATTCGCATTCGCTTCAAGTCCGAGAAAAGTCTCACGACTTTAAGCCTTTAAAAATGCCGCCAAGTTTGAATTTCCAACAATTTCCAAGCATGGTGTTTACTTGAAGTAAATTCTCAGTTAAAAAATGTCTCAATACGAATCCATTCCACATTCCGGTCCTTTCACCGCTGTGCAAATGAAGCATAATTAAATTTGGAATGATATGCCCCGAGCTCATCGCAAAATTTGAGCATTCCTTCGCCGGAAAGTTCAAAATCTATTCTATTTTCGAGTTGGCATTCGAGCATGAACGAAACCTGCAGCGCTACGAACGATTCTGGAAGGCTACAAACGACCGCTGGATGGCCTATTTTTGGTGCATTTTCTCCCTTTCTGGACTGAAATTAATGATAGAAGCGCCGTCAGCTTCAAAATACTGTGTAGATAAGGCTCGATTGCCGCGGATAATACACGACTTAATGATCTCAGTGGCACACTCGAGCACTTGGTTCCAGGCTCAAATTGAGACATCAACGCTGACTTTCGATCGGCGCGACCGACTCAACTTCTCTGCTTTGGAATGATTGTGATTTTGTTTTTATATGCATTTTCAAAAAGGCATTCTGGAAAAGAAAATAGAAAAATACAGTAAAAATACTTTTGGAAACGACGAAGAATTTTTGAAGACTACTTTTACATATAGATTGGAGTGAATGTGCTTCATACTTCACAAATATCTTTGTTTCTGATGGTTACCCAAGCAATAATACAGATGACTATAGGTTCAGTAATAAATGTAAAATATAAATGCAGTTTATTCACGGCCAGTTTTGGCACAGTCTCTAAATTATTTACCAAGATTCTCTTATTTAGGTAAAAATCTAAGCACAATTTGATTTTTTCCTCGCTATGGGAATTGTCATGAAAGAATACTCATTTATAGTAACACCGTCGACTAAAATTCCTTCTAGTCATTCATTATATCAACCATCAGCGGAAAATTCGTTTCAAAAGCTGGTACTTTTTAGAGCCGCTGGCTTCTTTATTGTAGTGGTCTAGGAATGCAGCGATCACGTATCGGATATATAATATCCGATATAATATCGGATAAATAATATCGATCACGTTGGATAAATAATAAAATTAACTTGCATTCACTGATCCGACTATGTAAAATAAAATGATATGATATGTAAGAATATAATAATGTAATATACGTATAATAGCGTCTAAATAAAATTAAG
Source organism: Hyalella azteca (assembly GCF_000764305.2). NCBI lineage: Eukaryota > Metazoa > Arthropoda > Malacostraca > Amphipoda > Hyalellidae > Hyalella > Hyalella azteca. Next base: position 354,835 of record NW_025938782.1, on the reverse strand, counting down.
CATTAAAGAGAAATTCGTCAGTGAAAAATATGGCCCAAAGCACTACTTTTTAGCGCATTTTCTCATTTATGGAAGAAATGCACTATTGTGCTCGCCATGTCCGTCCGTCCGTCTGTCTGTCTGTCCGTCTGTCTGTCCGTCCGTGACTTCAACTTTTCGTCGACGAGAAAATGCGCTCTCTGTCACTCACTGCAGTGAGTACTGAGTTATATTTTTCGAGGTTTATTCACTTGTATATCGTCAATATTGGGTGAGATGTAGGAAGGAAGAGCTGGTGAGTAATCGATCGGTGATGGATGGAGACCCAGGAAATCTCGGCATCGTTTGGGATAAGGAAGAAGCAAGCTAGTGCAAATTGCGTTTTTATAAGAAAATTAGCAGAAGATGACCGAGAGTGTAGTAGGTAACTTTTTTAGTAACGAAAATCAAGCTTGTGTTTTCATAGAGCATTCCCGGCAAAATTGAAACCGTCATGATCAGCCATGTTAAATTTATAAAAATAAGGTTGGGCATGATGAAATCAGATAACTCTGGTGTATGGAGTGGGTTAATTAGTAAAAAATTTTCAACTATAGAGACAAATTTCAAATTTTTAGAATTTCAAAGAAAAAACGGTTATGCGTTTGTCAAAACATATATCTCACACTATTTGCATTTCATTTTCGCTTTGGTTCATATTTAGTTCGGCTGAGAGAATACTAAAATTCTTTAACATAATACTGTAACTAATTTTTTTATTAAATTAACTGTTATTCGTGATTAAGCATGAATTTACGAAAAATATTTATTGTAATTTGCTTGGGATCATCGACTAGCATTCATAAACTGTAAAAAAAACTAGAGCATCGCTTATTTATGTATCATATAAATAATTACGATATATGTGATAAATCGGTGTGAGTATGAACTTTATTCACTGCTCTATTTCCTGTTTCTATCAAGGTTCTTAAGCTATTGTTTCTCAGGTGATCTCAGTGTTAAACTCGATCCGGTCACTGAACCAGTTTCATTCGGAGGTTACTTTGCGGTTTCAGTTCGCCAGAAAGTAAGACGCTGAACTTGAAGGTTTTTGGAATCCATATTTCGGTCTTCATCAAGATAAGTGGACTAAATTTGACATGTAAAAACAAGCAACAGACGAAGTAGTACTAAACTTGTTTCAATATTTTCTCTGAAATTTCTAGTACTTTATATGCAAGCTAGTATCAAAAATTGAGTTTTAGATTACAGTGTACATCACTGCTAGCACTCAGTGCTATTCATTTTTATTTATAGAGTATATATCATGGATCTAAGACTTACTCCGGTACAAGAATACCCAAATAACAAAAATTGAAAAGTGGAAGCAACCTTGGAAAATTTCTGTCTCGCTAACTTTCCAAAATTTCTAATGAAATTAGAATAATAATAAAAAATGTTTGATTTATTTCAAATTTTTATTTCCTATACAAAAAACAGCAGCAATTTGTAAGAGCATTTGAACCTTACTGTCTACAATTAACTAACGGCCGTTCGAATGAACTGCATTAGCCTCTTTTTAGCACATTTTCTGATTTATGAAAAAATTCACTATTGTGCTCGCTATGTCCGTCTGTCTGTCTGTCCGTCCGTGACTTCACGTTTTCGTCGACGAGAAAATGCGCCCTCTGTCACTCACTGCAGTGAGTACTGAAATATAGTATTTTTAACTTTTTACGACCTCATTTCATATGCGGATTATTTTCGTTCGTGTAATATTATAGCGCCATCAAATTAATACTACATGGCAACTAAATATCCCACTGGAATTATGATAATTGAAATCTTCGTTTTTATATCCAGATTAAGACCCCAAGCAATATTTTCGTAAAAAATTCCATTGCACCGGCATTTATGTTGACTTTTCAATTTCTAATCTATTGCTCAACATGAACAAATAGTTGGCTGCGTTAGCAGAGTTTTTCTTAAGTGTATGGGCCAGTAATGTGGCTTATCTGGTTGTTGACGCGTGAACGATGTGTGAGCGGTCAAGGTTCGGTTGGGCCACGATAACACAGCTTTATTGATACTGGCTCAGGGACAAGAGGTGTATACGTCTGCTTGTTGTGCTCTTATCAGGCGCTATTTTGAGCTAGCTGCAATACACACTGAAGTATTTATTAGAAGTGTAATATTCGACTCACTCGATACTAATAAAATTTTACGCCAGAACATGGAAAGTTTATTTTTTCGTTGCTGTAAAGTGAGTTTATGTTGATTTTAAATTCATTCAGCTGAGAAACAAAAAAGATATTCTGAACTTTGATTTTATATTTGTCATCAGTGAAAAAAGTTATGCCACCTACTTATCAAACACTTGAATAATTTCACACAACAAAGTTTAAGTTTAGCTCAAACCGAAAATGAATAATATCTGAAAAAAAGTTTTTCATATTAGGCATACGAAATCATTTAAGCGGCAGTGAAAAAAAATTCATTCTTTTTGTGAACTTTCAAAATTACAAACAGATGGAGGAAAGTTGTATACAAGCGCAGAGAAACTCGTCCAACGAAAAAAACTTAGATTTATCATAGTTCAAATAGTATTTAGTGGCAATGCAAAATCGTATGAGAAATTTTTACACGTTTGTATGCCATCATCTATGAGATGGTATAGGAATTTTAAAATTTTTTTTCAAGGAGATTTTAAAACTTTATTCATTTGATAGCTGAGAGGATAATCTGTCCTTTGGTAGCCTTTAATCAGCCCTTCTCTATAGATTTTTTTAGATTATTTATTAGTATCTTTTTTGCACTCGCTAAATGCATGGTCGCTCCACCAACTGATGATGCACATGATACTCCAAGTTATTGCCAATAAATCTTCGGATGTGTTACGTACTGTTTAACAATAACTAATTAATAAGTTCTTTATTCATTGAATAAAGTACTTATATTATACAACGAACGTATTGAACTGAAATAAACAATTTCAAAATCATTTTTCTTAAATAAGTATAAAAATTCATTATGATAATCTTCAATTCAGAATTTCTTGCTCAATTTATTTAAGTGATAATTATAAACAATACAACGTGATGCAATAAAATGAACAATTTCTAAGTGTTTGTTCCTAATTGAATTTAATTCTTTCCATATTCACGGCTGAAAAACTTACTTGAAATGCCACTAAAGATGTGTCGATACAGTACTGTATAAAATGTAGCACAATGAATGTGCATTTCCAGTATATTACCTTCCGTGCAGTTTTATCACAGAGAGTGGTCGAAAATCTCACATTTTACATAACGAATAGCAACATTATTTATTGTCAATTAGTAAAGGAAGTACTCTTTTGAAATGAAATTCTTTCTATTTTTTTTAATTCAATATCTGCTATGAATTTCATTATCTTTAGTGGGGTGAGTGGATTAAATTTTTGGGAATTTTTAAGGATAAAGAATATTCAAGAATCGCAGTAAATTAAATTTTCGATGATGGTCTTCGCGGAAATCGATATCAATTACCAACTAAATAACTAATTTGAGGTATAAGGTTTATTAATATTCTTCCACGATACCTTTCACGGTTCCGTTTTACAAGCTACCCCAAAATGCAGTTGATCTGAATAGCAGCTCATTCTCCTCGCTGCTTGTCAATGCGTTTTACACATAAAGATCCCGTAGACGAAGTTAGAATTTCATTTTCTAATATATTTTCATTAATATGGTAAAAAGAAATGACCACTTTGACTCCAAAATTAGTAATGGATCGAAAAAACGCTCTGTAACTTCCACAGTAGTGGTTGCAGATTATATACAATCGTTTTTAATCACTGATATTTACTTATTATTATCATTTTTAACCGATTGTTTTCCACATCCACCGTTCTCGGCCATTCACACCATGCAGAACAGTTTACAAATTCCAACATTTACAAGTAATTCAAATGTACGAAATGCCTTTTAGTGACCGGACAGAACCCATGTTTGCTTATTTTTATAAACATGCAATTACTAAGCAATTGTTGATAACAAACTGAGTTATTTTTCAAAAGGACCGGCACACAATTATATTCTTGTCTTGTATAATAATCTTTCTTCCAAGATGTTTAAATATCATAGAAGTATTTTTATGTTTTTGCAGTCACTTGTAAATAATCAAGCACACGTAATAACTCTAAGGTTGATAAAAATCTCGTTCAAAAATATTTTATTTCGACAGTCACTTGTTCACAATGATGTTCATGTAATAACTTTAGGTTAATGAATAACTAACACAAAATATTTTTTCATCGCAGACACTCGCATACAATGATGCTCATGTTGTAACTCTGTTAGAAAACTCCCCTTTCCGAGTCATACACATTCAACGATGTTCATGCAATAACTCTAAGAACAGCAAAATTTTTTAATACATATTTTTGGCAGGCACTCACACATTATGATTTTCATGTAAAAACTCATGGTTGATAAAAACTCACTCAAAAACATATTTTTTGACACTCGCTTACAACAATGATATCGCTGTAATAACTTTAGGATGATAAATGATTCACTAAAAACCTTTTATTTTTGCATTCATTAAATATAATGGCATATATATTTAAAAAGTATCAAAAAATTCTCTAAATTGGATATTTCTGTGCAGGGTTCCGCGCATACAATGATTTATATTTAAAAAGTATTAAAAACTCTCTAAATTGGATATTTTTTGTGCAGGGTTCCGCGCATACAATGCTTTATATTTAAAAAGTATTAAAAAATTCTCTAGATTGTATATTTTTGCGCAGGGTTCCGCACAAACAAAGTTATAAATATAGAAATTATTTTAAAAAACTCTCTAAATTGTATATTTTTTGTGCAGGGTTCCGCCTGGTCGTGGTAACTCTCGCGCTGTCAGGGGTCGTAACGAGTGGACGGCCCCGGGTACGGCGGGTATGCATACAATGCAGCTCGCGGCTACTACACCATCTCGCGGACCTACGCAAAAATTATATCTGTTTTTAAAATATGAATTGTTAAAAAATACTCTTTCTTGAAAAAAATGTGAGATGAGCAAAAATGTTCATAAGAATTTTCTCTCGATTCGCCATAGTCACAGTGAACTGTTCGATTTAACCGTACAAATAATTTATTACAAAGAACCAAATGCGTAGCAGAATTCTATCTTAATACTAAATTCTGAATGATTAAACAACTCGTATGTAATTTTCTATTTGTTAACGTGCGCAATTTTATCATTTTTATGTTCGTTTTATGTTCAGATCCTCTTTTCCGCGGAGAAAAGTTAATCATGAAGATATAATATAAAGATTCAAACATTTTTGAACGTGTAAAAAATTATACACTGAGCTTTCGAATGTAAAACTGTTTCATATATGACATAAAAAATAATTATTGACTTCTATAGCTTTGTGCACTCACTAATGTGCGAATTGTGGATTTGAATGTCTTCATAGAGAAAACATGACGAACGAACTTACAATTGAATTATTGGCTTGAATGTTACTAAATATTATTTAATGCATTAGCTACTCAAACTATACACTTACTAAAAAATCTCTCGTGGGAAAATTTTTATTAATTTTATCTACTTTTATCAACAATATTCCCCAAGCAGATTTCATCGCTGCAAATAAGTTTTTGCTTCATTTATGAACACTAATCTATAAGAAAATATCGCTGCTGCAAGATTGTTGTTGTCTGCATGATGATCAGCCTCTCAGTTCTGCTCGAACATGTCACTCGACCGGACCGTTTAATGGATAACTCAGGCAGTGAGACATGATGATAATGTCATGAAAATGAAACCGAAGAGCGAAACTTTTTGTTGTAAATTTGTTCTTAGAGGGACACTTTTGAAGTCACGCTTAGATTTCATTTGCGCGCTGGCAAAATTTTCATGCCTCACTGTCTGAAACTCTTCGACCACTGGAGGATCTCGATACGATATCAGTCACTGACAGGGCTGGAGAATTGATATTATTTTTGGTCGAATGACACGGATGCAATCTGTTAATCAAAATTTGAAATAATAATGTTAGCGTTAACGTTAACTATATTATATTTGAGCGTTAACTATATTGTAAATTCTGTGCATTATTATCGAACATTCATGGACCTTGAAATTAACTACGCAGACTTTTAATTGGCTGATAACACCGTCGAAGAACAGTGTAGCGCATGTGAATCGGACCACGAGGTGGTGATTTAAACTGGAGTTCACTCCCTTCTTTTGCGCTCCCTCAACCAAACTCCCCCTTCCTGATTTCATTTCGGAAGTGCCCCCTGCAAACTGTCTCAGGAAGGGGGGCCATCTCCCCAAAGTGTATTTACGACCTGAGGGCGGGCCTTAGAATCTCACCTTAGCAGATTCAGGGGAGACTGATGCATTCTGACATTTCAACCAGAAACGCCCATGAGTTGACCAAGCCTTCCTATTGGAGAATTTTCATTGGCAATTGGCTTCTAAATTTTCAACCTAAAGACAAAGGTTTATTTATTTTTACTTTTAATTTCTAAATATAAAATCATCTGGTACTCACGAGCATGGCAAGGTTAGGTAAGTAGCAACTGAATCGAAGAGATTCAGATGTGACATAATAGAATTCTTCATATTTTTTCGTCACAATAAAAAAAAAGCGGTTAAAGGAAGCCTACAAGCTATTTTGTTTTTTTATGATGGTGATGTGTGCAGCAATTTAAATATATAACGTTGAATTTTAGGAGGACAGTAAAATAATGGAAAAACGGTACTTACTTAGGAATATATAAATATTTCATCAAATAAAATCCTTTTCAATTTCAAGAATATGATCAAGAAAAATATTGAATCTGTCAACCTAAGAATTAGTTCTGCAGCTCTGTCGTGAATGAATCATGTCTAACCATTTAGTTGTGATAATTATTTGCGGCTGTTATGCTTACCGTCGCATAACTTCTCAGTTTGTAAAGTATGTGTATTTTAGTGATATATCTGTCCTCATTACATGCAGTATACGATTAATTATAATTCGTTGATTTGTTTGTATGTGAATATCGTTAAAACTAAACGGATGAATCTAAAATATATTTGTATGTATTTTCGACGTATAATACCAATAATTCTGGATTTATTTTACACAGTAATGCACATTAAAAATTATGATTTATGTTGGAAGTTATAAAGAAATTTAGATAAAATGCTAGGTAATCGGTAAAATTTGTCTCTCTTATAACCTAATGCCAATTCTTTGGCTAGACTTTTTTCATAATATCTGTTCCGATGAATGTTTGCAAATAAATGAAGTCATAAAAAAGTGGCGTATCCAAATATAAGGATTTTACAAACCATTCATGGATGGTTGTCATCCGATGATTGCGTTCCATCAGCATTTGATTTGATTAGCGTGTAAATATGTTCATTGCCTATATACCTGCGCCCATGTCTGTGTGCATAATCTTTTCTGGTGCAACGTATCTATGACCCGACGGGAGCGCGTTTGGATTCACATGAAATGAATTCCATGTTCTTCTCATCCTCAGATTTCTCGAGGTCTATAATAGGTCAGTTATTATAGATGCTAATTTCAGCTGATATACGTAAATTAATGCAAAATTCATGTTATTTTGTAGGGAATCTACTTTAGATTCAGTCGATCACAAACTGTCCTGTGTAATTTCTAAATAGCTAAGCTTATAGAATTTTGTGTTCCTGTCAAAAACTGCGTTTTCATCATGAGTCACACATTAGGCTATTTGATAACGTTCTTCGCATAACTCATGTTCAAGTTGTTCGTCACTCTAGAATTCACTGAAAATATATCCTGCAAGAATTTGCATTTTTTTTTAATTGAGACATTCTTTTTCACTTCTTACGCATCAGGACGTTTATTCGTTCTACAAATTGTACTTTAGTACAATTTTAAGGATTTGTAGAATTCAAGGAGAAGCACAATTAAAACTGGATTCTAGAATTTAGATTATCGAAGAATTTTTCGGCAATACAACACGATAAAATTCCCAGTTGCATCGACTTTGAGTGAATAACGTTTTCCAGTGAATGTTATCTATTTTTTTGTATATAAAGAACATCGTTGTTTTTCTTGACTATAGAAACGCCGTATTTGGGCAGATCTTCTAATATTCTCTCAAGCATCTTGAAATTGTATACGAATAGGTTTAGATAAGCAATATCATTGTATAAATTGTCTATTGTAAATGCCGTAGGAGACTTAGCATCACAGGCAACAAATCTTTCTAAATATGTAGACCTGAATAGAAAATAAAATAAAAGGTGTCCTACAATTGTTTATTTTCCTAGTTCAATGTTCACTCTGATGAAAAGACGAATTTCATAAAATTCATTCCTCATTCTTCACAAAATCGGAAAGTTATAATTTACAATAAATTTTGCATTACCATAAGTATCCAGGTAAGTCGGCATCAGCTTCCTCGTACTTTTGCACTGTTTCATATCAGGCAAATATTCTGGATTAAGAAAAAAATGAGACCGGTAATTGAAAAATTAAGCTCCAAAGAAAGTGTAAAACGAGTAATTTCGGCTTCACTCGCAAAAATATTGCAATATTTCTTTAAAAAATATCCGAAGCACCAGTTAATACATGCAAACATAAAGCAGAAGCAGACCGCAGCTCATTAGCTGCAGAGTATACATCGAAGTTTCCTTTTCCTGAATATGATAAAAATGAGTGAGATGTCTAAAGGATAAGGAATGATGCTATCCATCATCAACATAATTGACCAAAAGATGATCCTCGACGCAGAATAATCCAGTCACACTCTAATCAATGGCTCTATGGAGCCTAAATTGATCAGCAAGAACCCTAAAGTGAATTTAATAGTAGAGCCACACTATGGGCAGGCCATTAAATGGATGATTGCTTGAAGTCTGCGTATTGATTTTGCTTAAATAAGTAAATATCAAATGGTTTTGGGTTGCTTAATTGTCGACTTTCATAAATATTCCTTTATATCATATAAAATATTCCATATATCATATTCCTTTATATCATATTAATATTCCTTTATTTCATATACTGTAATATTAGTTGATGTTTTGAGCTTTTGAATTACATTCAACAACAAGCTGACCACTAACAGTGGAGCAACAATATAAAAATAAATTTTTCATAAAATTCTCACTGTGTGCCCGAAGGCAAAGTAATCAATTTAATCACGGGAAAATTTTAAATGTTTTTTCTTCGTTTTTACTTCCACGAGGTCAACGAGTTTCCTTTTAAACTTTATTTTGAAATTAAGATGTTGTGAATATTACATTTGTCTGGTCACGGTCACACCATGAAACGCATTTCACACATTTATAAGTGTCATTTCACCAATGGCGGCTCAGTTCTTATTCGTGGGATATATGCAAAGTTGTGATGTATGAGGTCTGTGCTGAACATTTTTGCTGAGAATCTAATATAATTTAATTGGAGATGTAATTCAATTCACAGCGTGAGGTTGAGATTATCGTTCGTGTTCGGTAACTTTTTTTTTTCCTGAGTTGAGTGAAGGATGATTGCTGCCGTTGATGTTTGTGAACTGATGTTTGATGTGTTTCAAACTGATGTTTGAAAAACTGTTTGTGAATGAGCAAGTTTTTTTATCGTTTCTGCACAGAAGAGAGAAATCTCATATCATTCAGCACTTGAGTAAGCCCGTGCGTTCAATTCTAGTCAAGAGAGTTAGGTACTAATTTGGTGTATGTTGTTAAGCTGGTGAGTGATTGAGGATTATGAAAGAGTTTTACCTGTTTATCTGCAGTTAGGTTGATCGTTTGAACGTTGCTCAATTGCACGAAGGTTGTGATGAGCCGATTCCAGAAAATTTATCTCTTCCCGCCATATTTAAAATAATTCTGTTCAAGCATCATTACTTCATTGTTTTTGGACTCTTAGGCATGGTTTCATCAAATCGTATAGTGGTTGAAGCAGGGAAAGGAATATTTTGAAAACTGGGGTAAAAATACTTTTAATTATTTTATTTTTTCCAATTATAAATTGTTTATTTGAAGTTATTATATAATTAGAAAAATTAGCGTCAAACCAAATTATCCTATTATTTTTTTCTTCATATTTCAGTTCACAAAGTTAGAGCGATATTTTGAAATTATCCCATTTGAATATGAGCATAAGCAGGTTTTGTAGTGTTAAAGCAATTTTCAAAAATAGAATCTCTGCGAGGCACATTTCATTTTAGCTTACTTGCGTGGGTCTTAGAATAATCGAAAGTCAGTCTTGGGAGCCAATGGCACTGGAAGGTATCCTATTTAAAAATTCTGAATGAAATTTTCAAGTTAATTTGACATCGAAAAAATGTAATCTCACAAAATGACACGTTTTTCAGCTTTCTATTAATTGCTTGTTGTTGTTAAAAAAAATCGAGATATAAGGTATTTGAGTGCCATTTCGTATACATCTCAAGTAGGAAATTTTTTTCAATATCTTTCCCTGCATATGCGAATCGACCATAAACCGTAGTTATTTATTCATCAAGCACACACAAGCAGAAACATAAATAAGCGTGGCCAGTGGCTTGTCCACGCGACTCACAACAATCTTTGTCCCCTGAGGGGAAAAAAAGCGTTCTTCAGTGCAAGTAGAAGTCTTTTGTGATCAAGTGTCACTGCCATCCATAATTCACATGCACTGGTATTTGCCGAGAAAAATTCTTACTGTTATAAATGACGAGGGGTCATGCTAGGTTCCGCTCAAAAAAATCTCAGAAGCTCAGCTGCTGGTTCGTGGATTGACGCTGATTTTGTTTAATTTTGAGCCATTTTTGTTTAAATAAAATATTTATTTATTTATTTCGCGCATATTTATTTGGGGATAAGTATCCAGAGACAAATTTTTCAGTGTAATGATTGTTCGGGATGAAATAATGAACGAATATGAAGTATATTTATTCATATCATTCTTGCATTATGATGAATTTGTTATCTAGATTAAAAGTAGAGTAGAGGATCAACCTCATCATATCAAATATGGATTAAGTTGAAAATTCTAACATAATTATTTGCGACTCATCTACGAAAAGCAATAAAATTTGAAATTCCTCAATTCAATTTTTTTTTATTTCTAATTCAAGATCAAATTTCCGAATTATCCAATGTAAATCAAGAATTTAGAACTAACTTATTTAGCCTTAGCCATAAAGCTATACAGATATCATCCCTCTAATAAATGATTTATTTATTGAAATAATAAAAGTGCTAGTATCGGTTGTTCGAAAACATAAATATGTGGGAAATTTTTCCCACCATTAATAATTTTTGTATTCATTTGTAAATTTGTTGTCTATATGTCGTTTTCTGTTCATGTTGCGTTCGCAGTTTTGTTGTATTCAGTTTAGTTACGTAGTTTAAGTAAGTAGCAGTATCCGCTAGGTTAGTCATAGATTAAGTTAAAATTCCAACATAATTAGTTGCGACTCATCTACGAAACGCAATAAAATTTTAAATTCTTTCAATTCCATTTTTTCATTTCTAATACAAGATCTGTGGCGTCATACGCCCCTCTTTCTGTCTCTGTCCATACAAAGAATAAGTAGCCAACGCAATCTGTTGTTGAACCTGTACGTTAGGCCGTACGTTAATCATCCTTGTGACCTGGTACTTACTACACGGTGCTCCTATACGAACTATCTTACTGTTCCGAGCGAGCTGTTCATGTCGTACGCTCTTTCGGGCAGTTAACACGTTTACGAGTAAAGTGAAGACCCCCGTCCATCTTCTTTTACTCCGTACGAGTTAACTGCCCGAAAGAGCGTACGACATGAACAGCTCGCTCGGAGCAAGATCAAATTTGCGTATTATCCAATATAAAATGAAGAATTTGCAACTAACTAATTTAGACTTAGCTGTACAGCTATACAGATATCATCCTTCTTATAAATTATTTGTTCATTGCAATGATAAAAGAGCTAGTATCGTTTGTTCGAAAACATAAATAAAGCTTCTTCGAAAGTTTCCCAAGTAATACATTAATTTTTACATCATAATAACTGTTCGATGTAAAAACCTTAAGATGAACCCAGAACTTATCATTGAATCAAATTAAATTTAATAATGCATTCACACTTATTTAACGTAACTCAAAGCCGGAAATTTTCGAAATTAATTTCTCAAGTTCTATCAAGTTATTCAGTCCTTGTGTAGATACTCAAATTATATGACTCGAATCCGTGGATTGTTTCACCAATTTTAATAAGGAATCCTTGGTTTTTGCCCGAAAAGGTTATTAATAATAATAATAATAATTTTTTTTCGCCGCGAAATTATTTCTCATGATAATTAGACACGTCATACCAAAAGTATATTTGCCATTATCAAGTCTTCTCAGGTTCATGAATAATTTATTTCTTGTAGTTTATTAGGTCACATGATGCGCAGCATGGCTAAAATTCAGAGCTCATTAACTCTATCGAAGGGAACTGTGTGGTACCTACCAATGTGTATCTCTACCGTTTATAGTTAGGGGAGTCGAACAATGAAGATCCAATTAAGGCTAATGCCATAATTGTGCATAATAAATTTATATGATATACCAGTAGTCGAATTGTGTCAAATTCTAATTATTCGTTGTGATTCATGTGGTTGTAAAGAGATTTGTTCTAGCTAGTCTCTGACAACCGATATTGGTCTAGCGAATGTATAAATAAATAGTCGCGCTCATAGTGAAATGAGCAAATGGTTCTTGCTGAAAACTTTTCATCCAGTTTTATTTTTGATACTGCGGTTAGTCGAAAGCACGCTGCCATTTGTGTAAGTTCTCTCAGTTCATGTTCAACAAAACTCTGAACTCTTTTAATTCTTCTCATGCAATCCATAGCTAAACGACACATCGACTTGTTAATGATGTGTGTAGTGGTCACCACGCAGTAATTGCACCAGAAATTCCATAGTAAGTTTACTAGGTAAGTAGTTTATGATAACTTAGGACGAGTTAAATGTTACAACAGCTAGAGAAGAAAAATTATAATACATTTTGGCAACTTGTTGGCTTGTAGATATGTAAAGATTATGAAAAATCGTTGTCTAAAATATATAATAATTATCCAGATAATTATCCGTACTAACCAGCCTTGAAGATCTCCCGGAAGATAATGATTAATAACCTAGTGTGAACGCGACGTTAATTATTTGAGCATTGTTGCCATGTTAAAAGGAAATGTAGAATATGTTGAAAAATTAAGACTCCTAATTATTGTTGATAAAGACAATGTAAATGATGCAGTTTGATGGTTATTTATTTCCTACTACAAAAGACTGCACGAATCGTGAATACTTTCTTAAATTTATCAGGAATGTATTTGGAATCATGAATGCATCACGTATGATAATTATATTTCATTTCTTATATTTCATTTCTGAATAAATAAAATTTACTCCCCTTTATAAATTAGTCCCTCATGCGAACAGATTTTTCTCTGTAACAACTGAGTGAAGCTCGAATAGAAAATTTCAACTTTATAGCACTAACTGTGCTCAGCTGTACTGTGCTCACTATCGTCAACCAATCCCATTAACCCTGTGTTCTCGAATAAGTAAGATTTGCATCATTATGAGCGCATTAGGATGCAAACAAATCAATTATTATGCGTACCGCAGTTTCTTATTTCACAGTAATATATTTTTTTCTTATACAAATTTTACTTTTTAAAATTTGTTGGCATGAAAAAATTATAGATTTTCTGTTGGACGATATATGTATTTATAAAAGAATTCAAACAGTAAATCAGTAACGTGCAGAGTATTAAAGAAATTGGACGGATTTTCCAAGCTTAACATAATTAAAACCTCTACTTATTTTATTCTTAACTCATTCGGGTATAACAAGAAATTATGGGTCTGAACTGGAAAGGTTTTTTGAAAAAAATTGTAATTGTAACTTTCAAATTAGTTATACGTCGCCCAATTGTCTACATGATAGTTTAATCTAATGCAAAGATAATCAAATGGATCAGGTAATTTCAAATGATGTTTATGAGGTTATTGTGATATTTTGTAGTGATAAGGTTATAATAATAACATCATTGTAATGTGGTTAAAATGAAAGAGTTTTGGTAATAAAGTTCGTGTGATAATGTCATTGTAATAAATAACAATGATACAAATTTCACTTACGATAGAATTAAATAAATTGTGCATATAAGATTATTGTAATAAGCTTATAATGAAAATGTTGGAGTTCATAACTTTTGATAAAGAGCGGATGAAGATACGTTGAGGGTTTCGAGGAAACAGCCTCAGACATGGAGCTGACACAGCAAGGTGCCCAATAATGATACGAAATATAAACTAGTAGCTTTACTTCACGAGTTAAATTCATAAACATCAATCCTAAATTATCCTCAACTTAAACATCAACTAATTTAGTATTAATAAAGCAAGTTATACAGGTGTCTGACACGAATGCTTCACTGACAGAAAAAAGCGGACACGCAGACTTCTACGCCTGCGATCCACGCAGACATAATTTTTACAGACACGTATTGCCTATATTTTTCAATTGTCGAAGACTGTACGAAATATTTCTACGATGGATTTTTGGGCATCTACTGTATAAAAATTTTAGTAAAGGTGTTTTAGTAAATTTAGTAAAATTTGTAAACCTGTTTGAAAATTTTGCAGCTAGTTTGACAGCTACAAAATTTTTGCTAGTTTGACATTCTGATTTTCCAAAATTTTTCGCTTCATTTTAAAGGCCAAGAGAAAACTGGTAATAAACTAGAAACTGATCATTGATTTCCATTTAAAGTGAAAAATCGCGAGCCAGGGGCAACCTTCTTTAACCTTTTCCACTAGCGAACGGTCGTTTTCCCCTGACCTACGGTCACTGGGAAAAGGAAGCCCTTTTCTTGATCCTTTGATAATATATATGGACCGCGGCCCCAGAAAGCTGGCAGTATGGCTCGGGTAGCCGTGCAGAAAGGAAGCGTGTGCCTGGCGGTTTGCGTCATTATATCGTTTCGTTCAAGGGAATGTATATGAGATATTAATAAACATTGAATTTTTCTAGATATTGATTCGCTTATTCTAAAAGCTCCTGAACACTACGATGCTTTGGAATTTGCATAAATGAAGATCATTCAATTTAAAATGGTTTAAAAATATGGTCAACTGTATGGTTGTTGTGGCACTTTTCCTATACTTCATCACTAATTTATTCTTGATGGCCAAAGAATGCAACGGCACCGGAATAAAAGTCAACTAAGTTGGGCTGCGGGTTAGGGCTGCAAGTAACTATTGGTTAACGAGGGTTTATATCGCAATTATTCTAATCAAACGAAAAATTAATACAAGAATTTGTCTACCGAAATTTTAAAATTATGATGAAGTGAACATTTTTAATTCACTGCTGATTCATTTTTCACCTAAAATAATACTATTTAAAATTCATTAAATTGTACGACAATTGTATAACTGATCTTGCTAATATATATATTTTGAAAATGTAGCCATGGATATTGAGGAAGTAGTGGAAAGCTCAGTCAATTTTCAAGATTGCCAATAGGTATTACTTATTAATAGTGTATTATATTACTATCAGATATATTCACTAGTGGCTAGCCTGACCAGGATCGAGCAATGCCTTTATGTGGGATTTAATTTTGAAAAGTAAAAACGTTTAAAAATTTTATGCCAAATAAAACATATGCAAACTTCGAATAAGGCACTTTTTAATAGTTTTTTCATCACCATCACTTATAAACATTGGTTTTATCAATTTTAAAGTATTTGAGAAAAGCGAATTGAAATGGGAAATAAATTAATTTTAAATATCGTATAAATAATTTTTGAATTGTACTCATTGCTCTCTGTGCCAAAATTAGAATCTGTTTAACAGTCGAGAGGTGGACGTTACTATAATAACTACACAGATTTTTGACACATTCACGCTCGCTGACCGCAAAGACGTCATTTTGAATTCGCACAAAATGCACAACCTCAGTTTTCTATATTGTTTTCTATCTTGTTTTCATCTTCAATCTGAATAATAATAACTGGTTCAAAACAACCATACATAAGCGCATAACATGGCACAGAAGGTGCATCTCTTATTTACTCCTATGTAATAAAACGTAGCAATGACTTCTCTTTACGTACTTTTTAAGGCTATTTTGAATTCAATTTAGAAGGCTATGCATGAATGTTTTAATGGGTTCTCTGCGTGTCAGGTAATTTGTGTACTAACAGCACAATATCATCTCAGCGGATACACAATTTTAGAGTTGGTGACAAGCCCAACAGATTTTCAGGTTGTATATGTGAGATTGTAACATAAATAATTTTATTCGTATTATTATTTTTTTCAGAAATCTTCTCGTAGATCCGAAAAATTTTTCAATGATTCTTGTTTCGTGGTTCAAGTCTTTCTCTTGATTATGGTCGAAGAAATACTTAAATTGGTTGGGATCATAGATGAACAAGTTAAACTTATAAATCGTCGAACTCAGAGAATCTCCCTACAAATCGTGAACCTGAGCGCCCACAGCGACAAGATCACTCGCCAAGCAGACAAGATAAAAATCCAGGTGAATTTAATAGGTGACAAGGCTCGAGAAATCGCAACCTTGGCAGGAGCTTTCAAGACAAATGAAGCTACGAGCCGCCAGGACGACTTGGAAGCACTCAGTGCTCAAGCCAAGAGAGTCGGGGTACAAGCTTCGAAAATCTTTGGCAGTACAACCGATGTTCACAAACAGGTGAACGCCATCGTGAACATCATGTCAAGGATATATGAACAACTGAATATTATCAATGTCCACGTAATAGGGATTGGGTCTCAAGTTTCTACAATAGCTAACCAAGTGGTTGTCATTGCATTGCTGGTAGCTGGAATAAGTGAAAAACTGAGGACTAAGCCTCCGCAGCTTAACAAGGTTAGTTATTTAGATGGTACCTTTATGCTCTAAAAGGGTTCAATTGAATACGACTATAAATGCCCTTGTTCTGTAAGTATCAGTATACATTCTAATCGGTAGGTAAATTCGAACTAACTAATTTGATTTGAAAACTATTACTATCTACGAAATACTAATGTTTATTACTATTACGAATACTATTACTATACGAATTACTATTGTTATAGTAGTAATTCGTAGTACTGTACTGTAACTATACGAGTTAGCATTAACAGACGTGACGAGTTTATGAGTGGTTGTATTGAATCTATACGGAAGAATTTCGTACAAACAAACTGAACTGGGAATCTTACAAACAATCATTTTGAAGATAAATAAAATTTATTAAGAGTGTAGAATTAAAAATTAATTCGTCTGACATATTTAAATACTACAATTTATAATGTAACAGTTATCAAAACCAGAATAATTTCAACATTCCTTTTGTGAAAAGAAATAATTTATCCCCTGAATACGTTGGAACGACCAACAATAAAATTTTCTGTTGCTACGCAGATTTCTAACGAAAATACGAACCGGAAATTATTACGATCAAAATTCAGTCCCATTCTTTTGATATGCAAAATAGATTGCAGCCCCAGAGATCCGTTATACTTTTCGTTGTGATTTAGTTGAGAGAAAATGGTTCATCCTCTGAGCTGCTTGGCTTTGGGACATTGAGTGAGGAATTAGTCAACACATACATTCTGGATGGATGTCGCTGCTGTTATTAAAGTCGTTGTATTCAGCTATGCTTTTATCATTTATTATTATTTTTTGTGGAAATTAAATTGGACATTTTCATTTGAAATAAAGAAAGCCTCAGTTGCCATCTTCGCCGTTTTGCATGGTTTATCTTTCGTTATTGGAAAATGAAGCGATCGCCGTATTTCGATAGATTGTATTTCAAAGTTTTTGTTTGAATGATGCCTATTTTGTGCCTGAAAAATGGGCAGATTATTTTATCCGATCCATAAATTTTCAAAGTAAAGACACGGCTCGGTTAATCAAATGTTTACAAATACCCAGTTTCATTGAAGCATTTGTTTTTTTCCGCAAACAAAGATTGTTCATCAAGAAATAGCGGCAAAATTTTAGGAACAGTACTGTTGACATCAGATGTTTTCTTGGGATGAGATAGTTGAATACTTGTTCCAAACACCGTAGACTTTATGCTCCAGAGAGAATGGCTTCGTCCGTGCTAAACTCAAAAAATAAAAATGATCGGAGGAATTATGACAAATACATGAAAATTCAATTAAATAATATTCTAGGGAACCGAAATGTTTCAAAATTTTAGTTTTATCATTAAATAGTTTACCATGGAAATCTTTGGTTATCTCCTTATGTATGGTTCTGGAGATAGGTTTATTGACAATTCTACTGCAGTTTCTCCTTAAACTTTCCTCTCTGTAAGATGTCATAGAAAAACTGATGTTTGCATTTCACGAAAAAGTAATTTTTCCGTCTAAAATGAGCAGCGTAATGCGTTCTCTATACTGTGTGGTCATTTTAGCCACGATACCATTACCTTATTGTTTCATTAAATTTGATAATGCATAAAGATTTATGCGTAATAAATTTAACATTACTTGCTTTGAAATCTTCGGTTCCATATCATCCTGAGCCTACCCAATCATAGGAGTAGCAGATTCCTGATAACCAAGGTTACCAGATTCTCCACAAATCTCCACAAGACATTGCTCAATTTACTACCATTTACAATTATTATAACAGAAGAGTAAAAATTAAGATTTTCTTATTTTTTAGTAAAATTTTACACTATTATTGATTTTACTTTTAAAATCACGAACAAAATTACGTATTCGAAGGCTTCCTAAGGATAATGATGAACTCTGGCAACTGCCGGCAGGATTCCCTTTATCGATCGTCATACTCTAATCAAAACGTTGCGTCGAGACCAAAAATGGAATTTTGCTAGCACGCGTGGAATGAGAAGGTAATCTTGATGACACGTTACTTTCAACTCCACCACTCAGGACGACGGGTCATTTCGTGGAGGAAAACTTTTGAGGACCTCACTGGGAAAAGAGAAAATTTAGAAATAAATTCTAGTGCGCAGGCTAAGATATGTTGAACTTTGGTTTCCGCTTAGAGGTATTATGTTGCAAATGTGAATAATTTTGCTGATAATAAACAGAATATATGGTAGCCTGGCAATTTTGACCTACTCTTTCTGCTGAAATATTCATTTTTACCCACCTCCAGTTTTTCAACCCAACTTTCCTAAACTTATAATTTGAACAGAATTGGTAATGACCTGAATTAATACGATATTTTCCTGTGATTTCATGAGGTTATATAGGTTGCTAGAGCTGGCATTTGGCATGGTGAGTGCAGAGGCTGAGGCAGGTAAATGAGTGCGGTTAGCGGTTGTGGTGGGGCCAACGGTCCTTCCTTGTTCGGAGCTTCGGACGTCACACCTCCGCTGGTTTATTGCCTTCGCAATTGCCCGGCGCAATATATGTTCTCGCAATACTCATGGCATAGTCCTTACATTACAAAACATTGTAATCGAGCCACAGAGGTGCAAAAAAAAGTATTTTAGGAAGCGATCTTGAAGATCGTAATTGGAATACTCTGCATTTATGTAAAAAAATATTGTATCTTTTCTAACGAAATAACAATCTTGTTTATAGCTCAGTACTGAGATTATATCATAAATTGAGCGAAGATACCAATGATACATAACCTTATTGAATTTGATATATATTTATTGCTTGTTTAAAATGCGATGCGCGGACACCGATATACTCCGTTAATACATGCATATCCTATGATGAGTTGAATTTTTTATTTTACGAATATATTGTTTCAAATAGCGGCCACAGGATATAATTGGCCCATATGCATCCCCACAGTTGAGCTGTGGTCGGGCCGTATCCGGGCAACCATACATAGCGAGCGTGAGAAGACTTACTGAGAACATGCTACTTTCTTCCATGCTGAAAGACTTTCGTAGCAACTAATTTAATTAAAAAACAATATTGCTTGCACGCTTCCGCTTGTGAATAAATACAATAAAGTTACTTTATAACTAAAATTTCGAGTTGAAAGTGCTACTCCCTGCTTATTTCATAACTGCAATAATATTTGACATTAAAGAATCGATATCTAAACATGAAATTACTTCTATTTTTTGCGTTGTCCTGCGAAATCATATGATGAGGTCTATAAATTGTTATGCTATCAATCCTTTGTTCCTTGGAAAATATTGCGATAATTTCGTGTTGCCTTTTTGAATAGTTATCGCTCGTTCTTTACATATATGACATGCCAAAGACCATGCATGCAAGGAGCATATATATATTAAATAATTTGAATAATTTTGTTCCTTTCGCATTAGCATAATCCAATCACATTTGTCAAATACTATTATTGCTGCTCAAAGTAAGAGAAGAACCGATTGAGATTATTTCCTGAGCGCAAACTAGGCATCTTAAACGCAATAAAATAATTATTCGTGGTACTTTTATTGCGGCAATATAACCACCGCAATTTGTTTTAAATATAAAGATATTGATATCGATATGTAATGCCTCAAATTAAAAATGAATACATTTTTTTCTAAATTTCATTCACTCGACATGAGTAAGTTTCCGAAACCTCGATATAATATTTTACCTTTAAATGAATATGTTGTGACTTGTGATTCAGCTACATCATATTAACAGTAAGTTCCACTTCCATGTACCGAAGTGACATAGAATGATTTACAGTCATTATTATCCGGTAAATTTTAACTTCAAATGAATATGTTGTGACTTGTGATTCAACTACATCATATTTACAGTAAGTTCCACTTCATATACCGCAGTGACATAGAATAATTTACAGTCATTAATATGCGGTAAATAATTCTCCACTAAGGCAGAGTAAGGACATTTTTCAAAGCAACACCCGCACAGCGGCCATGGCTGCACACGGGATTAGCTCCAGCTCTAAGAAATCGTTGTATTGATCAGGTTTAGTGTGACTGAGTTCTATCAATCATATTTGACCCAACATTTACTATTCCTGAACTTGCTCGTCTCTCATGAAGTTCTCTAGTCCAACATTGTGATGAGAAGGCTACTGGCTGATGGATGTCCCATTAATAAACTTCCTGGAATTTCTGGTACAGTTAAATTGTCGTCAATGGCGAAAATTGCGTGATTAGTGCCCTGTGCGCTGCATGCATAAGCAAGAAGAGGTAAAAAAAATAATTTATTTGTTTAATAAAAATAAATTCTAAGAAATTCATGGAACTGGTGCGTCTTTCAAAACTTACCTTCATAAATTAACAATATTCACAAGATATTTTTTTATTTCGCTTTTGAAAAGGAATTAACGGAAATGAAAACGTCGGTAGCCTATTAATGACTTAATATTTTATTTCTGCGCAATTTTGTTAGCTGAAAAAAATGTACGATTGTTACATGGGATGGCAATTATAATTTTAAATTGAACCACTCGAAGCTGGGATATTGTGTGCCACAAAATTATTCATACAACGTTTGTTAGTAAATTTTGATATATGTTTTTTTTTAATTAGTTGAAGGATAACAATTATAGCCAAATTTACAACGAATCAAAACGGAACGAAATAAAAGAAGATTTTACATGCTATTGGTTAAATAATCATCCAATTTTACTGGACTAACCTGCATTTAGTTTTAGCTATTATTAGTGAATATTTTCATAGAATACGATCATGCAAACTTTTTCACTCATAGAATTATATCTATAAAATCTCAGAAAATGTCAAGATCAACGAAAATAGTATCATTGAAGTTCAAATATTATCATTTAGTTCTTCAGGTGTCAGTAAGTATTACAAAGAAATCAGCTGTAATAAAATTCACCACAGCGATTCATGTTCCACATTCGCCTAGAATTTACGACAGACAATTATTGGCGGCGACGGCGGCTCTCGTGGCAAGATCGAAGTAGCAGCAGTGTTCCCTAGGAACAGCAGGCAGTTCGCCTAGAATTTACGACAGTCAATTATTGGCAGCGACGGCGGCTCTCGAGGCAAGATCGAAGTAGCAGCAGTGTTCCCTAGGAACAGCAGGCAGGCGGTGTTCTGTGTTGGGTAAAAGAGAATTGAGAGAGAGATTGAGTGAGAGAGATTGAGTGAGAGAGATTGAGTGAGAGAATGAGATTGAGTGAGTGAGAGTGAGTGAGAGAGAGAGTGTGTCGAAGTAGCAGCAGTGATCGCTACGAACAGCAGGCAGTCGGTGTTCTGTGTTGGGTAAAAGAGAATTGAGAGAGAGATTGAGTGAGAGAGATTGAGTGAGAGAGATTGAGTGAGAGAGATTGAGTGAGAGAATGAGATTGAGTGAGTGAGAGAGAGAGTGTGTCGAAGTAGCAGCAGTGATCGCTACGAACAGTAGGCAGTCGGTGTTCTGTGTTTGGTAAAAGAGAATTGAGAGAGAGATTGAGTGAGAGAGTGTCAGAGAGAGAGAGAGGGAGTGTGTGTCGAAGTAGCAGCAGTGTTCCCTAGGAACAGCAGGCAGTCAGTGTTCTGTGTTTGGTAAAAGAGAATTGAGAGAGAAATTGAGTGAGAGAGAGTGAGTGAGTGAGAGTGAGTGAGAGAAAGAGTGTGTGTCGAAGTAGCAGCAGTGTTCCCTAGGAACAGTAGCCAGTCGGTGTTCTGTGTTTGGTAAAAGAGAATTGAGAGAGAAATTGAGAGAGAGAGATTGAGTGAGACCGAGAGAGAGACAGGGAGAGAGAGAGAGAAGAGAGAGAGAGAGAGAGAGTGGCGGCGAAAAAGAGACAAGGAGGCATTTGCTAGTGAGGCAGGAGGCCGTAGTTCAGTCTCCTCCTCCGCAGCTTGAGCAGCTCAGGCTGCAACGCAGGGCTGATGGCATACCGACCGTGGCGCCAGACAAGGGACATCGGAACTCGACTCAAGCGGTTGTTCAAGTCATTAACGTTTATTTTAAATGTTTTATTCAGCTTAAAGCTGATTCTTGGATAATATGAAGTGATCCTACAATTTTGAATTATTCCTCTTCGTGACGGATTCTTGCACTCAAAATAAAGTACAATTTGGGATCTTCTGGCTACTTGGATACTATACCTCATCTCCTAGGATGTCTCCTTTTGCTTGCCGAAGTGAAATACGTATGAAGTTGGAATTCATGAGTATCTCTTAAAAACAGTGAGTTTCATTTTATAAGGAATAATATATCTAGAAATTTTCAGCTGGTCAAAACGAATCAGCTCACAGTTTGAATTTATTTAGTATGTAAACGATTTCATGTCAGTGCTTGTGCTGCAAACAAAACAACAACATCTAAACCAATGGGCATTTGAAGACTAATGCTTACCCGACCGATTTACATAGTTTTAAGCATTGATTAGACTCAAGTACTGAGATAATTAAGATATAAATATCAGCTATATGAACAACATTATGTTAAATATTATAACGTTTTTTCTGTGACGACATCGTCTCCAAGGTAATAATAAAGTTAATATAAACAGAAGCCCTCATTCAAAAAGCAAGAACTGCAAGATAAATATTTAGAAATAGCATGTATGATAAATTTGACTACCTGAGTAAGTTTCAATCAACCATTAGTATGTTAGTGAGTTAGTCAATTCATTTGCCTCATAAATGCTTCTCAATTCATTCTACTAATCATAATCTAGTTATGTATCATGAATGTCTGTTGTAATTTGTAGTTCAAGTGTGAATCAATCATTTCTTAACTGTTGGATTGTGTGCGAGTGTCTGTCACCACAACAAATGAATAATTATTTATGGTTTTGACCTTCCTCAGCCTGCTAACTTATAAAGAAACATTTCAGTGGCTAACCAGTCTAATTTCAAATCACTATGTTGTAACTTAAGCTATGAAACTTGTACATACCTGCCTGCAATGTCAATTTAATTTATCTTGAAACACTATTTGTTGAGACACAATATTGCATAAATGATTATGACAAAGTTATTACAACTGTTAATTGATATGGATGAGAATAGATTGCCCCTTTGAAACAGAACAATAATTAAGCAATGATAAATCACTAGGAACTAGCTATCAGTTTTAATCTTGTTTTGAATGAAGACAATGTTTATCCCAACTTTACTAATAACTCAGTTTGCAAGCAAATGCAAGTTTTAAAGTAATACGGCCAATTTCCTCTTTTAATGATTGACCAAAGCACTAGTAAAGAATTCAGACTTTTATGACATGAAATTCATGTGACTGATTCTAAACCGTGTTAATGGCTGAAAAATTACTTCGTCAGTCACCTTATGCTTATTATTACATTAGATAATATTAGCTTATTATCGTCAGTCATCTCATGATTATTATTAGAATTGCTTCTTAACATTTATTCCGTCTGGTAGAAGTATAAATCGAATATATTTGTTCACATTTTTGCCTTAAGTCCAATAAACCCATAATCAAGCTTTCTCATAGTGTTAGATTCTTTGCCTATTTATGGATCATGCAAAATAAAATGCTACAGTAAAAGAGGTAAAAATCAAACTTTCAACAAATATAGTCAAAATGGGCTACAAAAAATCATTTTATTTTTTCGCGCCGAACGCACCGCGGAAAACAGCCTACTCACTTTCACTTTTAAATTTTGAATTCGCCTGCGCGAAACGTTGCGGCGTTCGTTGGTGAGACTCGACGGCGGCGGCTGAGTTTACACTGGTAAAAATGCGAAAAAAGGCTCATCTTGTTGACGTTGAAAAATTATTCAAATTTTGAGATGAATCCAGAATTTCTACAGGATTATAAAAATCCATCTGATATCATTACCTTAATTCTTCTAGTCAGGTTTACAATGTCTTTTTGAATTGTTTCACAGTGTGTTATCAAAGAAGTAGCATTAATGAGAAGGCAAATATTTGATGAATCTGATTATATTTATGCCATAGAACAATCCTGTTCCTGAACATTGCCCTCTCTAGCGCCTCTCTTTGCCCTCTCCAGCGCCTCTCTTTCTGTGGCTCCGCCCATTGCATCTATGACGACCCATCTTGTTTAGCACAAATCGACTCTCTTTTTCGGCCTAAAATTTATTTCTTCGAAATAATTCTTCAATGATCAGTTAATCATCGGCGTTCTCCCATATTTACGAACTCTGGTGTCCATTTGACCGATCATGCTCTTCGCTCCAATTCATAATCGACTAAAAATTTATGGATCTTGCTATATGATCTGTCTGTCACGCTATATGATCTGTATAGGATAGCTATATGATATGTATGATTTATTAATACTTTATTTTATTCCATGTAAAATTCGTGAATGAAAAATGCCTTTCATTAATAATTTAGCTCAAAATGTAGCTGGAGCTAAAGAAGCGTTTTAGAATTCGTTATATTGTTCTCTTCGAAATAATGCTAACAGTTTAAGAACTTTGCTGCATTCTGACTACCAACCTTAAGAAAATGTGCATGTTTCCATTTCAT
This sequence comes from Hyalella azteca, assembly GCF_000764305.2. Classification (NCBI taxonomy): domain Eukaryota; kingdom Metazoa; phylum Arthropoda; class Malacostraca; order Amphipoda; family Hyalellidae; genus Hyalella; species Hyalella azteca. The sequence goes on along the minus strand of NW_025938782.1, from coordinate 329,521 downwards.
GAACTTCAAGAAATGCGGATTTATTTCAGGAGGGCTCCGTTAAATTCCATATTTCTCTCTATCAAAACATGCCCAAGAATTGGGCAGTAAGGCAGCATATATTTCAACGCTCAATATTGAATTGAACGACGCCATTTGACCATTCAAGTCCAATTAAATGAAACGGCATATCATCATTGAAGCGCTTTCGAAAATGAGTAAGCGTGTGTAATAAAGTAAATATACCATTTGATTCCTCTAACAAAATTTAGAGTCGCCCCAGCTACTGGTAATCCAAATCATAAGCTGACGCGTCCGTAAATTTTCACTGGGTCAGCAGATGAATCTTTTTCTTCATTATAATTTAATTTTATGGATGCGATATTTAGCAGAACAAACATTTTATCTGATTGGTCCTGCAACTTTTTGATATCAACAAAAACGGCACGACTAAAATAGAACACTCCAGAATGAAATTTGTTGACAATCATTCGCTGACTTGAAACTTTTGTTTCGCTGACTTGAAACTTAGCGTATCGCAGAACTTTTCTTATAGAGGCTTGGCTTCTATATAATAAGTAGCCCCCAAAAAATTCTTTGTGATGCCTAACAGGGCTACCTAAATTTAACTTAGAGTAAAACGAGTTTTTGTCGCTAATCTGAATAGTGAACACCAGCTTGCCTGTTAGCACAGTAATCGTGCTCTCTAATCTTGCGAATTCGTTTAAATAAATAAGCCTATGCAAGGTTATATAGGTCAATCGAAATTACCCTGGCTTATCATGAGTTAATAGCTTTGATACCAGGACATAGTAGATTGCCGTATAATACCAGCTGCTGATCAAGATGCAGGCCAAGTTTGGCACTTGCTGCGTTTCTACCAATTCAAATTCAGGTTCAAACAGGATAACACCAAGGTTAAACCACCAGCACGGCAATGCCATGGCGCCATCTTGACAAGTCAAGCTGGTCTGTGATAAATTCAAGCGAAAAAACTGGACTTCGCTTTGTGTGCCTCGTGAATTTATGCTTCAAGCCACATGTAGCTAAATGATGTACGCAAAAATTTTGATGGGTAATGCCGATGATGTGAACTGATGCGTATTAAAGTCACTTCTTAAGGAATTTCACATGCATTGTAGATTTTTTATGTACAACATTGATAATGTTGCGAACACCAGTTTTATGAATTTTAGTGCTTAATAAATTATTATTCATGAGTTGAATTAGATCGTCAGTTCTTATAATTAATACATCATAGGTATTTGCAGTAATTATCAGCACCATGCCATCGATTTCTAATTAAAATCACATTAATTTTACTAGCGCTACAAATTAAAATGTCACTCGATAAACCAACGCGTCAAATCAAACCACGATATCATTGTGCATCACCAGTAGTTTATCTCGCCTAGGTGCGAGCGAGGGCCGTCGCGACATTTCTGCGAACGTTTAGTGCAACAAGCTCAGATTTATTGACTGCCGACCCAGTAGCGTGAAGCGGGTGCCAACTACTGCTTAAAATTATAAAGATTGTCTCGCTGAAATGTTTTTTTTTTATTCTGCCTCAACATCCTAAGTAAACATCTCATTTCCTTGGATGACTTCTGATAAAAAAATTCTCATTTGTTTCATTTTTAGGACCATAATTTGAAAGTAAAGGCACAAAGTAAATAAAGAATATGTTCCTAACTCATGAACTGAAGCAAGAATTTGCTCAGCCTAATACACCTTAGCTCAATACCACTTTTTCGTAACAACTTACTTGGCTTTATAATGTAATATTTATATTTCCAATTTGAGATTAAAATGCAATAAATAATTTGGTAAAATTTCACTGATATAAACGGATGGTGGATCTGGTACCGCTCATGCCGAAATAACGTAATCATAACTTTAATATGTGTATCATATTTATGGGGCATCAGTACAATTATTAAATACGAATGTAATAAATATTTTCAAATGTTATAGCAGCTCCAATAAAGCAACTAAACCATATCGTAGATTATTATACACTAGAGCAGTCATAAAGTTCATTTGATACGCGTACCCCCAATAATATTCAGGATTTGGTGCCATCCAAGAAGTCTCCCCAAGGCCTCGATAAAGTTCAAGCTAGCCTAACGAAGACTATGCTGTATAATAATCACCCTAGATAAAATAATAGCTAATTATTTTATTTCTTCTAATTATTTAGCGAAGTTGCTGCAACAAACAAAGATATTTTAGAACAATTCGTGGATATTTTTTCTCTTCGATGACTCTCAGATCAATAGTATGCTTATAATCTTTGATATTGAGACCTTCCAGGATTCATTCATTGAGATATTTCATTTACAGAGCTTTAGCGATTTCATAAGATGATTGAATTAAGAATTTTGATTGAGTTAAAGATTGTCATCGAAGACTTTGAATAAACTTAGCCGAGTTAGCGTGGGATAAAATTAACAGGATAAAATTTCACTCCTTCAATTGTTTTGGGACAATTTTTTAATTTTTGTCGCGGCGACTATAAAAATGACTAAACTATCATTTTTTAATATTTTCTAAATCTATCACTTACTCCTTGTGCCGTTTCAGCTTTTACCAACACAAGCCTCATTAGAATGAACCTCGGACACAAAAATATTCCAATAAACAGCGCCTTAGAGCCTATAATGCCCGCTAAGCCAGCAAAATATTGTGTGCTTTTTATTCAATTATTCAGAGCATATTTCTATGAAATAGAATTTCATTTATATATTTTTCCAATTTTTAATTGCAATTTATATAATAAGCTACAATTTCCATAAATTTGTTTAATTAAACATTATCGAGCTAAATATTCATGAATATATTGTTTTCAGCACCAAGCATTGACATTTCAGATGCATGGGTAGCCCAGCTATTCATGACCAATAGCCAAAGTAGAGCATCATCTATGTAAAAAAGTATAATAAATATAACTAAGAGGAAGATCGGGCATGAAGGCAGGCAGTTGCTATAGTGTTTGACACTAAAAAGTTATCCAACAACTCTCCGCAGTTTATTGGAGCAACAGCGAGGAACAGGTCAACGTCTCATGATATTTATACAATTTAAAATGCGCTGCTCGTGGGCTTGTGAATTTTTGGAACGGATAATTTTGTGGCCATCTGCATGAAAACAATTTTATTTTCCGCGTTTATAATCTTTCTTAATTATTTCAATTTGGAAGGGTTGATCGGGTGGTGGATAAAAGTATGTTCGTGAAATATTATCGGATTTATTCACGTGCGCTATTGACAAAAAATTATCCTGACCTCATCCGATTTGACATGAAATTTGGTTATTGACCAATTTTTATTGCGTATCACAGGCATTGAGATAATGAAATTGCGTCAGACTCAACAAAATGCTGAAGTTGCCCTTCATTCATTCACTTGCATTGCGTCGCAGTTCATCTAAGTACCTCAAGGTAATCGGGTCTGAGTTGATCTCAAGTGCGTTTAATGTCGTAGTTTGACGAAGCCAATTGAGTGCGTCACTCTTCACATAATATCAAAAGCGCAAACAGTTAGGATTTAGCGCCTGTGCCGAAGTTCTTTAGATATAGAGCGGTGTTTGTTTCTGCTATTTGAGCGGGGCACCACAGTCGCGTTCAAATTTCCGGTGCGTTGTAAATCCATCAAATAAATTAATTTCATTGTTATATCCTCTTATCTGACTTCCGCATATGAAGCGAGGAATATGTGCAGCAATAAACAAGCACGAGATCCTTTCTTCACTAAACTTTAACCTGAGATACATTTGAACATTAGTGATAAAGGATGAATGAGAATCTTTTTTACTGTCGTTCATCTGATAACCACATTACAGTATTGAGAATAAACACTTAAATTGTATTTTCATTTGACGCTATCGAGTACGCTGCGGTGAATACTCGACGAGCATTCAGAAAGTTTTATGTTGATTAATATTGTGCTTGGGATATATTAAAGTGCAGACAACATATACCAGGAATTTATTATTTTGAATTAAAGAATTATTCTCTTGTACTCTTTGTAGTGTTGAAGATTTTATGATATATTGAGTTAATTACGACTTTAATTTTAATTAAATTGTTCATGTGACACAATTTAGTCCAGGTTTAGGCTGGGAAAGACCCAAGAAATAGGCAATGTAAATTTGTTTTCTCACATAGATTTTAATTTTAAATCTACGCAACAAAATGTGATAAATTATAAGTGTTCATAACGCGTAACATGACAAGATAGGTTCAGGGTGTCAAATCATATATATCCGGTAACATAATAAATGTTGATACATTGTGTCACGCCTGAATTTATCATGTCATATTGTATTTAGTATCTATACATATATTTCTATTGTATTCTATGATTAGTATCGTCAGATGTATCAACCGGACTCTAAAGTGATAGATTCTTGAGCAGGTTTTGGTCGCCACAAAGCGAAGCAAGCAAAGAACGCCGGAGCTTCTAAGGCACCGGGGAGCCGAGCTTGCATCGAGTGTAGGACAGCTAAGGCGGCAGTCTGTCCCTCCACCCCGACTGTATTTCCGCCCTCCTTCGCTGCGATCAATTTCGTCCCTGTTTAACTGCTTGCCAGCTCTCCCGAGATGCCGTTAGTCGCTAGGATAACTACTCCTTCTCCTTCACATATTCCTTAATTGACTCGAACGGAATAATTTAGTAATTTAAGGGTGATTTCTCTGATGGTCCTTGCTCGGGGGACTTGATTTGGGCTTTACTATGAACGCTTATTACGACATATTCAAATTTGCTTTAGTCCTTAATTGAGGATGAATGCATCGTCTATGTGTGCAGATTTTTCCATAAAAAATAGGCATGCAAATATTTCCTCACGTTTGTGTGAGAAATAGTGATGACAGTTTATCCATAATTTCACGTAACAGAAGCTTGGGCCCAGTGTCGAGAAGATGGTGAAAAAATCGATGCGTCCAAGTACGTGCCAAATGCCACCACGTCGCTATTTGGCGGCTCGGCGATTGCCATCAAGCACATATTGTCACCAGGCAGTGAACAATGCCGATTTTCAACGCAACTCCTGATTGTAAAAATCAACGGGTAATGAAGATGTCAAATTGATTTTACATGGAAAGATGGATAAAATTTAAGTTCGGGATGAGGTCAAGCGAGGCTTCCCGCGCCAACGCTTTGGCTGATAAATGAATGGAGTTGATAAATATTATCTAGGGAGGCATGTTATGCGATAATATACGGCGCCCGCATGGATGGTTCGGAAAAATACTACTCGGAAATAAATGTTAAAAGCAAAACATAAACCTCACAAAGGAATTCAGAAAATTGTGTTCATTAAATCTCCGTTGAATTGAAGCCATACAATAACGAATATATGATTATTTTCGTCATATCTTCGTATGTGACTTCTCCCTAACATAACTCGTCTTATATTAGTGAAAATTTAAAAATCATTACCGTCATCGATATTCATGAGTATCACTTAAAGTGTATCAATTGTGCCCACAGAAAGTGCGACCGAAACAATTGCATGCTCACTCGCTCAGTCAACGAACGTGAAGTCATTTGGCAAGCGCCGAGGTTTGCTAGCATTTAGTGCGTTAATTAAGAGACAACGCGTGTAGCCTGCTAATAGGTGCCCAGTGAGACGTTAAAATCACCCCGTGGCATTGACAGTTAATTGCCAAATCCTTCGCCAAAAAAAAGCAATTCTGTTATCTCAATAAAAAATGGTGCACGGAACTTACTGTCTAGAGTTGTATTCACATACTTTTTCTCTATTAAAATAAACACATTGCAATGAAATTTTATTAGTATCATAAATAAAATTTTTCATTCACAGGCTCATTATATGAAAATTGATCATGTACCTATTTTCCACCAATTTTATGTACCAATTATGTAAAAATTTATCAATTTTCCACCAATTGTCGAAATAAATATTTGACATAACCACTCAAAAAAATAGTTTTGACCGTCATGAACAAGTCAAAAATACGCTATATATTCACTCATGTATTTCACGTTATTTTACCGGGAAGAGATGACCTGTAAATACTTCTAGGTTTCAAGCTGAATAAAATGAATTTAATTGAGCTTAGATAGTTGCAAGAACAAGAAAACTTATTCTGAAATAATGTGCGGATTCTTTTTAGCGCATTTTCTCATTTATTGAAAAAATGTACTATAATTGTGCTCGCCATGTCCGTCTGTCTGCCTGTCTGTCTGTCCGTCCGTCTGTCCGTCCGTCCGTGACTTCAAGTTTTCGTCGACGAGAAAATACGCTCTCTGTCACTCACTGCAGTGAGTACTGAGTTATATTTTTTCTTATGAGTATTGATCACTTTGAACGGGTCAGGACCAGCATGACTTATCACTTTGACTTATCACTTATCACTTATTCGTTAAGACAGATGAATATCCTGCCATACATCTGCATCTCATGAGTTCAAGATGGTCTGGCCAGTATTGTTCGATCATTTTATTTAAGTTATTCAATTTTTTATTACATTTATATAACATTTATTATTTTTTAACTATTATTTTTATTTTTTATTATATTAATTCTTAAATTTTGTATTCATTTTTAAATATAAAGTTTTTAGTTGTCCTAAATACAATAAGTTCTTAATTTCATTATTCTTTCAATCACAAATTATTACTTACGTATGCAAAACAACGTCGATTTCATAGTCAGTTTCTCATAAATCAGGTTATTTTTCTTCCTATTTTTTCTGAAGGAAAGATTTGCATGGTACACTAGTATCAGGTCGCATTTAATATTTTCTGCAGATAAATATAATTAAGTTCTCAATGTCTGCCTGATGTTCAATAGAAAATATAAAAACTTGACGGGAATCTGCTTCTCAGCACATTTATAATGTGCTGAGCATTTATGCTCATTTATTCTCAGCATTTATGCTCATTTATAAATAAGCGACATTTTTCTGTGGCTATGCTCATTGTTGAACATTTTCAATTACCATTCTTTGAAAAGAAAGACCAATCAGCTTGCATTTTTTTCATGAATATTTTAGTCGCGGATATGCATGAAAAATGCGATTAAAGTAACTTATTTTTTACACCTTTTATTTAAATACATTTTTTATTTATTTGCAATCGTCTGATACGATTTACGTGTTTACCACCCTCCAGAATTTTCATTCTAACTCCTGTCTTCCAAGACTGTCATTTTTTTCCTTGTTGTAGTCGCTCAAATTCTAATGTTGAATTATATTTCAGGATGGCAGTGCCTCAGGGGCGGTGGTAGCGGCACTTCCATCTCGGCCGAACGAAGTAAATGGCATCTCAAGTGGTGACATCGAGCCACGAGTGGAAGCGAGTGCAGAAAACGAAGAACGATCGTCAATAGAAAACGTAGTCTCTTCAAATGAACGGATTTTTTCAACAACGTCTTCAAGTGACCCAAGGACAGAGTTTTGTTTTGGAACAACCGAGGGACGTGGATGCTATGACAATGAAAAAGAAGGAATTTCTGAAGGAAATATCGAACCGGGCGAGTCGATAAATGAACGAAGCAAAGGCGAAATTTGGCAAAGATCCAAGTCCAATCTTGAGTCACGAGCTGCTGGTGTTATGGAGAAAATTGAATTCGACAAAAGTGTCGATGAGGTATACCGAGAACTAATCAATGAACTGAGATTGAAATTGGCGCTAAATATCGATAGATCAGAACAAACTGAAGGGGCACAAGCCGAAGCTAGTGGAAGCGGCAGTTGATCTCATTGGTTGCTCTAAAATTTAATGGACCAGCGTGCCTTCACATTTAAGATATCATCTGGCACTTAAAATCCTTCGTAATTTGATGAAGGTGTCATCTCATTGAAAAGAAAATATGTTGAGAAAATTTTATTTACACTAGCCAAGAAATTTGCTATATGAAGGTTATTCACAGTTTTGACCAAATATGACAACAATAACTGCCTGTTCGAGACAATTGGAATCATATTGCTATCGATTCAATGAGTTACCCAAAACCACAAGAGCAGAAATATCTGTTGAACGAAACATGATACAATAGAGTATCTGACCGGCTGCTGTAAACTTGGAATTGTCATTCTTAAAACCGTCTCTTAGAATCAGAATTTAAATTTTACCCCATCGTCCTTGCGATACAACAGGATATCGTACAACAGGCCGAACTTCACTTACAAATTTAAAGCTTCCAAACAATGATTTGCATCAATTCCCCAGTTACTGAATAGGTTCATTCAACTAGATGGTTTTGCATTCATCGTCGTAAACTAATGCCTCTACTTCGTTTTAAATAATATCCATAGATTGATAATTCGAATGAACGGAATCAATAACTTAATTAAGTATCAGCCCCTTCTCTTCAAACAGACTTGCAAGTGAACAATTGCAGAATTTGGAGCATAAAACAAATTGCTTCATTCAGAAAATATTATTCAAGATGTTCAAAGTCATCTAGAAATTTCTTCGCAAGAACCTTCTCTTCAGAGAACTTTATCATGCTCTACATCTACCCTGTAGATCCGAATTTGTGGGACAAAAGTGAACAAATTCGGTTCTAGAGAGGTTCGTGTGGTGCATACAAATCCTTCGGCAGCGCTCATCTCGGCATTCAAGCACAAACCGAGAACTACATGACATCGTTTTTTATTATTAGAATATATTGCAGGATTCTTTGGCTTAATCTATTATTTGTAAGGCATTTCACTCCACGTTACGAATGAGCACACGAATTATAATAGGATTATATTGGCTAACTTTCTATGAGGATGTTATCAATTCTGAGCGAGTTCTTACGAGAAGGAACGATAGTGAAATTCATCTGATGTAGCCTTAAGATTATCAATATTATTTGGTTTTGTTTTAGATAGCCTTAGATAGCAATTTTTGGTATTTATTTATTTTCTAATTACAAAAAATTCATTCAATTTACATTAACAAGTGTAATAATATCTAATGTCAACTATTCATAAAGTGACAACGTTCATAATAGTTTAATTGTAAATAATTTCAATGTATTATAATACTACGTCGGTAAACGAAGATGTATTAAGTTATTCCAACCGGAATAAGAATATACATTCATTCAACAAATTTCACAATGTACGTTGAATAATGGCCGGAACATAACAAAAACTTGTTCTGTGACTGAATTATAACCTCCTTTCAAGGCAGAATATTTTCAATCAATTAGAATTATTCAATTTAATTTGCGCTTAATGTTTGGCTACAACCTGTATTTTAAAGAATTTAATGGGCAAGGAAGCATCTAAGAAATTTTTTCCTTATTATTTAGTGCTAGTCGCATACATGAATTTGTCTAACTGGACTATTAACTCGACACGGAACTCTGCAGCTAAGTAGCTTAGATTGTGAAAAAATTGCGACAATTATAAAGAAATTTCTTCGTTCAGTTGATGAGCAAGGTCAATTCATTTTGCAGGAAATTTTCTGACACAATAATAATACATAATTAGTGCTGCGAAACTGGAAATTTCTGTGCATGATTGTGGATTCCTATTAAATGCGTAGAAACGATTGTGACGAGCAGTCTAAACGCTCTAAATTTTATTATAATTTACCAAATCGAACGAAAGAATTCTCAGGGTTTGTGATGCTCTCGTAATATTTGGTCTGGACCTGATTTTAACTGCTTGTGCTTGACTGACCTTAGTTTCCTTAGTATTTCCTTAGTATTTGTTTGGGACATAGCAATCCCAGGCCACACCATCAAACGAATTTCGAAAAAATTCTTTTATACGAATAATAATAAAACTTGGACACATCTTTAGTAAATATAAGGATACCATAATTTTTTTATATTGCTGAAAATACTTGCACAAACACAAACAATTCCACTGTGCGTATTAAAGCGTTTCATAACACTGAGGGATCTAAAATCAATGTGAACCTCGTAGTAGTGGCAATTAGGTTATTTAAAAGAATCATACCTAATTCCACTGGCCAGTCCACACAAACGAGGGCTGGTAAATAAACTTTCTTGATGCACGAAATTGAAACTAGTATTCTAAACGATAGAAACAAAAAATATGGTACTAAACAATCATAAAAAATGAATTCACTCTTCTTATATATGAGTACACTTACACNAATATTCGACGTGACATCGATCGATATGATCATTCACATTCCCAAAACTCTAAATTCTCACACCTAACTTAATTAGAGAGTAGGTATGATGTTTCATTATCTTCCTCTACACTTGACGTGCTCGCTGCAAGTTTGAAACTAGAATAATAGCTCATTAAACAGCGGGAGATGACTAAACGCTTCCATACGTAAAAACTTCGTAGTTTGTCGTGCGTGAGGCTTTACGACTTACGATGCGAGTTAGCAACAATTACATCACAGCCACGAGTGTAGCCGAGATAGCATGAAATTGCGACTGCGGCCATTTATATATCACGTCAGAGAGGGCCGAGAACATCAGTGTTCGACGATCACACCACGACGAAAGACATGGATCTGAAAGTGGTACGTTCAGAGAATGTCAATAAAACATTATCATTTGAATATTTTTCTTTACTAATGCCAATAATGTTACAATTAATTTTTGAGAATCGCGATTCATTTTTAAATACCTATAATATGATGAAGTGCGGTTTAACATATGATAATCTGGAAACCTCCTAATGTTCAACAATTATTTATTTTCTTTGAAATAACGAACAGAGTATTTTTGCATTGAACCGAAATGACAGGATAGAATTATTCAAGTTATATAAACAAGCATTCAGACTACTAACATGAATGTTGAGTGAGTAAGCTAGAAGAAATCTCGAAATAGACAGATAAATGAGATAATGAAATAGGATAAGGTTAATACATAAATGAGATAATTAATAGACTTTAAATTATGGCCTATTATGGAACAAGGACAATTTAATTGAAATTTCGGATCACAATAAATATTGTTCGGAATTTAGTCACCAACAGAACTTACTGTATGTATTCCAACAGATGTATGAATCTTGAGGTTGGATTGAGACCTTAATTACATAAATCCAATTTAAGACAGTTTAATTTTAGGCCTTATATGTTCAAAAGTTCTAAATTGAGTGGATATGAACGACAGGCTTTATTGCTAGGCTGTTTAAATAATTCAATAGAGCACGGCAATATGCTATTAATATATAATAAGAAAAATGTTACAGTTCCTGCATGAGGGGCACTGAGAAAAAAGACGAACGTTAGTCATGAATAAAGAATGCATTAAATTATTAAATAATGCAGGCATTAGGTTCATTTTATTGATGCTCGAGAGCACATCAACATATGACCCGACCCAAGTCACGAACAACGTCATACATGAGGCATCAAAGCCTTATGTTTTTTGACTGGAATGTTTTAAGGTTAGAAATTTGAAGCCTTGCTACAATTTCATAATGCAGTAAATTATCCGCAAACGTAATTAACACTCACAATGTCGAGCAAGTTGGCAGACTAGATGACACGCGGTAGAGATCGTATAACATGATTTATTGTCCCCGTTGATTTTCGTTAATAAAGAGCACCTTCACATTCCGATTGCCCAGTCACTACTGCAATATTTTAGCGGCTCATTCTTCGTATTTAAGTAATATTATAAATTCACTGTGGTAGATATCGTTTAGCTGTATTTATAACCACCGTTTATTTTCATTAATAAAGAGCACCTTCACATTCCGATTATTGTCCATTCATAACCACAATATTTTGGCGGCTCGAACATCGTATTAAAGTATATTATAAATTCATTGTTTTCTCAGATATTATTCTTGCTGATGGTGGCCGTGATGGTCAGCTTAGCCGCCCCTGGGTTTGGCTATCATGGTAAAAGTCACCATCATATCGGCCATCATCACCACGGCCATCATCACGGCCATCATCACGGTCACCATCACGGTCACCATCATAAACATGGGCATCATCATAAACATGGGCATCACCACAAGCATGGTCATCACCATTCCCACCACCATAAACACTCGCATCATCACAAACATTCTCATCACCACAAACATGGTCACCATCACAAACACGGTCATCATCACGGCCATAAACACGGTCACCATCACAAACACGGTCACCACCACGGCCACAAACACGGTCATCACCACGGCCACAAACACGGTCACCACCACGGCCACCACCACGGACACCACGGTTTTCACGGCTATCACTAACAGTGAGTATTACAGTATCACTATAATTAAGACTCGATCGATATTTCGATTTGAAATTTTATTACATTAAACGCTGAGGCTAATACTTTAGGATTGACTGACAATCTCAGTCACGCTATGTTTACTGTTGGAATTTACTATGTTGAATTAAATTGGAATAAATGTGAACACACTTGTACCAGAAATATCAATCAATAATTCAGGAGTTTAATCCCAAGTATTCACCGATATGACGTATAAATCTGCTCGAATTAAATAATTAACAAGACTAGTTAACTTCTCTTTTTCCTTCGAAATTATGTTCACATTTGAAACACAGTATGACAGAAATATAAATATTCGAGCGCTAAGCTGATATGAAACATTTTATACAAGTTAGAATCAGTGAGCAAAGTAGGAAAAATATAATACGCTTTTTTATTTATTTGATAAATCCTTTTGCAGAATCCGGCCTGACGTGAACGCAGCCGATCACTGAACGAAGCGCCTAGAACGACGGCTCGCGAAACGAAGCCCTTACGATCTCCAATTTCTCTTGAGCTTCCATTATAAAATATATTTAATAATAAATTCTCGAAAATGCACTGTGCAAGAAATAAAAACTGATTGACATCAACCAAAGATTTTCACTTCCCACCCGTGTTGCATCATGGAACTGTATGGTTTTCTTTCGTAAAGAGCTGAGAAAAAGTAGCTGAAACTAGTAGAGTATATGAGTTTTTGTCTCAAATTTAAATGCAGCAAATCTATGTTCATGTTAGTGATCTTATGAAGTTTGTCCATCCGAGATTGTTAAGGACCTTAGTTTTGCTCCACTACGTAATTAGATGGCAGGCAAAGAATAAAATCCATATTATGCAGTTGTGCCAACACACTTCGTTAAACTATAGAAGCTCGCTATAAACTTTCCCAAGTTATTAGCATATTCAGCTGCATCGACTGGCACCTCAATATATTTGTTAAGCCAACAAAACTATTTGTCGACAGTGACTATACATGCATCGTTTCGAGCGGCTAGAACATCAGACCGCTGCCAAAGAACAGTTGGTCAAATAAACTTGCCGGCCATAGGACATCAGATGAGAAGAATATTAGCATTAAAACGCTCTTAAGTAGAATGATCAGTTATCATTCCGACCATGCAGATAACGTTGAATAAACTATATACCTAGATAATAGACGCTTATGATGCACATTTGTTTCGTAACGAAAAATTTAGAGGTTAACTTATCCCTGTAAAGTTCGAGACTGAGTGTGAATTTATGACGAAAATATGATAATATGAAATGGAATAAAAATATAAGTGCTACAATTGTGTCACAATTATAATTTAAGCATAAATTTATCCATATAATATAATATAATATTATATGTAGCATATAATAACTGTCTCATATAATATTCTCTTGCACTTAGCAATCACAAACTCGAATAAAGTAAAAAATTCAAATATTGTTAGAATAGTTGAACGATTGAAGAGAATTTAAGGTAAGCAAACATAAAATTAGAGTAGACAAGAGAAATAATAGAAAATAAAAGTATTGAACATATACAAGTCAAACCCAGAGAAAAAACTATTTAAATTAAAGAAAAATTATATAATTACTTAATAATTTCAGAAATATCAGAAACTAATTTATAGAGGTGAATAAAAGTGAACGATTAAGAGTCAATCGGAACTAACAATAACACAAGATTTTCATATATCAGCGAGCGAGAACAAAAAAAATATAACTCAGTACTCACTGCAGTGAATGACAGAGAGCTCATTTTCTCGTCGACGAAAACTTGAGGTCACGGACGGACGGGCAGACAGACAGACGGACATGGCGAGCACAATAGTGCATTTTTTCCATAAATGAGAAAATGCGCTGAAAAACAGTGTAACGCAAGAAGCAGCGATTAAGAGAATGACTGGTGAAGTAACGGAGGGGTGAGGAATTGAAGAAAATTGAAATCACGAGCTAAGAAGATACATATAAAAGTGATGAAAAATAACAAAGAAAGATATGAGAAATGAGAGAAGTACTGTGGCTTGCCAGAGTCCCAGAAAATTTTAAATGTGCAGGCTAATTTTAAGTGTTAGCTCTCTATTCAAGCAGATTCATTCACTGTTCATTCTATTTTTGTAATGTTCCAAAGAAAGAGATACTGTTTTTCGACTAATAAGCGAGTCAATAGTCAATAGAAGGATCATTGTGTTCATAGAAGATTATGTTTTAAATATTTATCGTATTATATATATATGCGAGCTATTAATCAATTCGTTTATTAAATAAATTTTTACTTCCGTTTATGACCGAAAGAAATTCATTACCGGGGAAAAAAAATTTCATGTGGAATTTAGATATCCGTGGGAAACGCATTAATAATTGGTAAAAAATCGTTGACCGTATTCACACGCTCTCGAAATTCAAATAAAACAAGCATAAACAAACTCGTGTCTATTGAATGTTTTGGCGCGCAAGAAAGCCTGAAAAAATTGCTGTTTGCTACGAAATGTGGTGAATTTTCCCGCAGAGTTAAGGGCCAATCGTACCTTGGAGACGCCGGTTGATATGAATATCAGAACAGCCATGAAATGAGAACAGCCAAGTAAACTGTCGCGCTAAAAGTTTCCCGTATAATTTATGAATAAAAAATAGGAAACCAATGAATGAAACATAGAAAATACGGCGAATAAATTTATTGTAATTACCATACTAATTATAGTCATATAATAGACCATGAACAAAAATAATTCAAAAACTATTACCCTGAAATATATTTGTGTAAAGTAAATTTTTTATTTACCACGTAAAAATAGACTGAACGAAGAAACAGTTGGCAAGGGTGGCATAAGCTGGAAAAATGTACCAGCTTCTACTTTTGATGGTTATACAAATTTTAGATAATCCAAACAATTCCAAATTCTCGCTCTAGAAATGAGTCTGATAAATGTGAAAAAACGCAGTTACTTCGTCAGATAAACAAGTCTGTAAAATAAAATCAGGTTAAATACGCAATATATTAATGCCATTTGATTAAATGATAACAGCTCATTATTATTTCAGCTACCGATAAATTTACGCATATTTTTCCTGCGAGAAATCAAACTTCTACCCTCGTTAAAATCAGTACAGTGGGATATCAATGCGTCATTATTTTAATTGAGATGGAGAATCGAATTAACTAGACAATTGCCACTATCGACCACTATCATGGTTTTTCTCTTGCATAACAATGGCAAGCCGCCATTCAAAAACCCTATATCTCCTTAGCTTCACTAATCTTGTCAACTGACACAAGCTGAGTCTTCATAAGACTTAATATTGAGTTATCGCAGCCAAGAAATTCTTCCGCGTCTTGTATCAATTCAATTCCAGCCTAAATTATTGCCGTTAATTATACTTTCATCATCGATAATTAACCGTTATTTTGGATTGTATGCTTGTTTTGCACGATTCACAATGCATATAATTATTAAGTGGCTGGGTGTATATGCTCAATTTCTACGAAACCGTAATGAAAGTTGAATCTAAAATTTTATTTCAGAGATGGAATTTTAGGGAAATTTCGAGCAGAAAGTCAAATAATTAGGCGATAAATTAATTTCCTAAAATTCTGCTAATGTTAGTATATTCAAAGTGGAAAATCTTACATTTCTTGTAAACTAAGAAAAGGAATTTAAATGTGAATTGTGGGTTTGAACAGGTAGTTCTTTGATTTAGATTGCCGTAATTTCTTAGCACTCGTGGTGCTGCAGTTGGAACAAGCATTTGGAATATGGATGTATTAATGCATTCAAATTGCATGATTAGTGTACCAATGCAATGACACGGTCCAAAAAAAACATCACTGCGTTAAGTATTCCGGTGAAAATTGCCCTACATCGGAATACTAGTCGGTCCCATAAGCACTAAAGAAATAGTTAGATTTAAAGATTTTTGAGTCTTTTGTGCTTCGCCAAACATTTTATATTTATGGTAATTTTACTGAAAAACAGTCAAATTCGAAATTAAGATTCAGATTTGTAGCTCAACTTTCAAAATATTCCAGCGCAATTATTCTTTCCGATACCAGACGTAGAAATTACGATTGACGTTGACCTAGGGACCAGCTTGAGGATTATCAGAATATTCCGTCCAAAACATTTCGTTCTCTTATGGAATCACTTTTTTATGGTCTGTTTCGTCAAATTTGCTACCTGAACTTGACCTTTGTGCGTAAAAAAAACCGTCTCCAGCAAACTGGAAAATTATGGGCACACTTAGCGCTATTTACATTTGACCTCGACGAAGCATCAAATTAGACCATAGATGATGATGTAATCATCGCTGCTTTGTTTGGAGACCAGAACGAAGCCTAGGCTAGTGTCCCCAGGTGACCAGGGTATGTCTCAAGGGACGACGACAGAGGTGTGGAATGTTAAATTTG
This sequence comes from Hyalella azteca, assembly GCF_000764305.2. Lineage (NCBI taxonomy): Eukaryota > Metazoa > Arthropoda > Malacostraca > Amphipoda > Hyalellidae > Hyalella > Hyalella azteca. Next base: position 312,963 of record NW_025938782.1, on the reverse strand, counting down.
TAGTGTCAATGCAGGAGTTCCGACTGAATTGGTGCTGTACTACCATAATTAATTACGAGTTATTAGCTCAGTTATCCAATAAATTAAGTCTTTTCGAGCTAACGCATCAATCATATATGAGAAATAATCCGCTACTTGTGCTACACATATAATATGTAAAACAGCTGTTTAAGCAAATTTTGAAAGTGCGACCCTGTTAGATAGTAAACGAATGAAATACTCAGAGAGTTAAGTTCATCATATTTGTCGTAGGACGAGTTTAGAATGTAATGATGATTAGAATAGTGTGAATCTCAAATCACCATCAAGGAAGTTTAATTTTTTAAAGCACTGAACAGCGGAGCGTTCGTTTCAGACACTATCCCATGTAGAGTTGACTGCCAATATTAGGCAGTAACGGAAATAATTTAATAACTAATAGCATTAACAAATGCTGCCAATTTTAAGCAGTAACGGAAATGATATTAATAACTAATATCATTAACAAATGCGGTGGAATGTAAACAGCTGGAGATTTGATATGATAATATATTAGGGCATCATAATATTATAACTCAGGGTTTTTATAATGTGTGCCCTTTTATACAAAATAATGCACCAACCATCCCTTAACCTCCAAGGAAAGAGAAAGTAAATTCTTTAGTTTCTCCTGAGATGATTCATTGGATAATTAATATGCCCTCATGAGTCAATATATAACCCTCATAATTAATATGCCCTCAATAATATATAACCCTCATGAGTCTGGCTTGAGTTACCCTTGGCCTTGTTATTAGATATGATAACAAAACTTTCAATTTTCATACTCCAGGCCAAGAACGGCGAAACAAAGTTTAATCGACTTAAATTTAAAGTTCATACGCTTAAAAAACGTTAACTCAACGTCAGACAAAGTTGTAATTTGACAGAAAAACTATTAAATAAATATAATTTTACGAACACCGTAACTTCATTGCTCTGCTGTGACAACTGTTGAACATTTCAAGCTGTTTATTGCATTTTGTACAAATAACATGACTAAAAGAAAATAATTCATACTTTCTTTATGAAAAGTACGAATTATTTCATACATACACGATAAATCATGAATAGATTTTTTTAAACAGCTTTTATCCACCAAGAAAAATATATTGAACCGCATACATACACATATTTAGCTCTGTATCCATTACATTGGAATGATACAAAACATTTCGTATTACATAAACAAAATTTGCGTACCACACAAATATTGGAATGCTTCATACATTTATTACACAGTGAAGCTGTTGTGTAGACGCGCAGTGTGCGTGGTCACCTTCGTTATTCGTGTACGGGAGTCGCTGCTTTTGAGTATCACATAGCTGAGAGCCTGAGCACTGCAGCTCCTGCTCGCTGTCACGGCTAACTAATGAATTCTGGAAGCGTTTCGAACTGTAGCAGGAAACGTCATAACCAGCTGTTCTCAGACCACAGTCTCGTCAAAGCACTAAGATGAGGAATCGATCCAAAAATGTGTCGGTAAACACTGCTCACGAATTAAGCGAACAAAAAATTGTTGGTATTCACCCGAAAAAAAGCGCTCAGAGTTCTTGTTAAAAATGATTCTGAAAACACTGCTTACGGAATAAACCGACAAAATGTGGGCATTCACGCGAAAAAAAGTGCCTAGAAATCGCGCAAAAAATGTGTGATAACACTGATCACGATATTAATCAACGAGAAATTGTAGGTATTCAACGGAAAAGCGGTAATAAATTATGCAAACAATATTTTAGCAAATATTGCTCAATAATGGAGCGAACCAAAAATAGTGTTCAGCAAAAATGCGGTTAGAAATTTTAAAGAAATGAAGCAGCATTCAATGCGCTATGATCAAGAAATCGGGAAAAATTGGTTGGTGCTAGTGACTAAAATGAAAAATATATACAATATCAATGAAAGTGTTGTCATTTCGCACTGTCAATTAATTACAGATATGAATTGTGTACGACTTGATTCATAATAGGGGAAATATATCGATCTATGAATTGTTGGGCCAGCGTAATTTCCACATGAAAAATATATGTTACGTCCAGAAGATTCTTTACAATTTGTTACAGTTTATTCTGTCAATCCCAGACTTTAACGTTCATAACAATATCCTATCACAAATTTTCCTTGCGGCAATGATCTCCCAAAGGAGATTCTCTAGGCTTGATTTTTGTCACTCGGTTCGAGAGTCGACGACGAGTGGATTACAGGAGATCATTATAAGGGATTAGACTTTGTCGCTTCGAAGAAAAAAATACATTTTTTCCTCTGTGGAACATCATATGTATGATATGGGACCGAGAAATAAAACTCATGATGACTAATTCGATTCTTCAACTTCGAAATTCTCGACTTGGAACAATGAAGCGAAACGAAGAATAAGGATTTGAGTAAGAGAACTTGATAAAAAGTAATACGCTGTATATTCATGCAGTACTTAATTCGTTCAATGGCTAGTGTGTGTATTTGTAGAAGCAGAAAATTGTTTTCTGCAGAATTTTGAATGATTTTATCAATAATGTGGGTTAACTGGACTTGAAACTATGCTTGAAATGGTTATGCATCGATTTTCAATGCTCTACGCATATTAGACTGGAAGTCGAAAAATAAAACTGCAATTGTTAAGAGAGAATCTAGAAGAACAAGAAAATAATTATGACTGAAAAATTGTTAGAACTCTGCATATTTTGCGGCTTGGAAGCAACGAAGCATTCCGCTTATATGATGTTAACTGAACGGAACCAATTCTCTGAAAATTTTGTACTTTGCAGAGAAAGAATTTCTACAATTTGATAACTGTGTTTACCGACTCATCCATATTCTGAGTCATGGAAGAAGAGGAGCGATATTTTGTGTCATCACATAACATGAGAACGAGGCTTCATAGCTAGGACGCACGAAGTACGATCGAGGCCGGCACAGTTCTCTCGAACACCACCGGCCAAAGGATTGGGTCCTCCAAAGATTAATGGTCTTCGCGCTGATGGACAGATACGCTTCGGATAGCAGAGGACTAGGAGGGCCGCCGACGAAGTTCTAGGGCGTTTCAGCCCTTATGCCGAAATGCCTGAACGAGTGGAGTTCTTTTGCAGACGATTTCTGTTCATGAGCCTCTGTTGTAGCTTCCCAAGAGCTGGGGCTACTGCCAAGCCTTGGATTATTAATGATTCTAGAGACAGAGAGTCTTTGTCAATATGCACACAATCTGACAAAGGGCCAACGGGCTAAAAGAGAGCCATACGCATGTGGGGTGCCTACAACCATTCTAAATGTAACTGCATCGACAATAACATTCATGCTTCTTACATTGTTTGCCTTCATCCCTCATTTCATGCGAATGTCTCTATACTGCGTAAAAACCGGACCTCCATAGATTTGATCCCAATGGCATTTGGCAAAGATTGGAGTCTAGTCAACTTTGATGTTTGCTTGTTAGATTTCCAACAAGTATTGTGATGCCGTTACGAGGCTTCAATGAAAGTTGAACATGGTGTAGGGGCTGAAGAAATTAATTACCCAGCAACAAGCGACCTTGACAGCTCAGCATAACAAATAGATCGGGAAACGGAGGAATGTTCGTGTGCTCCTCATTTAGCCGTGAGTGTTGACACGTTTTCTATGGGAAAAATTGCCTATTGTTTATATTTATCAGTAAATTTAAGGTATTTAACGAAATCAGAAAATTTTATTCAATGAAGTTATCTCAAGAATTGACCATTATTCGACATTTTTCAATTTTAAATTGTTACTTTTCGACCGTGGTGACTTTCAACCAAAATTCTGTCATTTTCTTGCATTGCACTGAAAAATATTTAATTCGTCAACATTTGTACAAATCATAGGCTAAGATCTTGTTTATTGAATGTCTCAATGGGATAAAATATTTTTGAGAAAAGAAGTTTATTTAATCTAAATATCATGCTGTTGTCAAGGACGCTGACTACGCCTCGAAAATAGGGTTCTTGAGTTTAAATTCATGCTTTGGGAGCTTTAAGGGGACATTCTGGATGGCAGTCTGCACCTCCTCAACGCTTAGCACAAGAAGATTTTGAGTGAACCAAAAGCTGTTCTGTGTTTAAAATACCATTAGAGAGATTCCTACGTCAACGAACAAGTCCTAATGAGCTACACTAGTTGTTGCCTAGCTGTTCCAGTGGATTTATTAGCAACTTTTATTCTGCTTCTGTACAAGTACCCAAGCTATATCGCATGATATTGCATTTTTGATTTAACCCCTTCGACATCTCTGTGATAACTGTTATTTTTCTAGAACACATTTAGGAGATTGTGTTTTGTTTTGTAATTAATTTATCTACACATTTTAATCTTGTACTCTCTACAAATAACCGGTGTAAATTCAGTGAAACTACATTTTTTCATATATATTCAAGCAGTACTTTGAAGTCCTACAAATAAATAATTTATTTGTTATAGTTTACGAATAAATTCTTGTGTGTTTTTTATATTATTTATTATTTTCAATTCACAATTGACACGCAAGCATTCACTAAGTAGTTTGGTAAAATATAACTAACTGATGACAACACATCAGCAACAGAAATCAGAATCTATAATTAAGTTGCAGTTCACGGCATAAACAACAAGGATATTTGAACACTCACGCGTTTTCATGAGGAGATCGAGGCCCAAACAGTCAGATTTGCTGTGAATTTGCACACCCATCACCCACGTAAATATATAAGTAGATAACGGTATGAGTTTTGCAATTATTACAAGATTAATTTAGCGCAAATAATCTCCCCTGCGTGGCAAATGAGACCATTCAGTTAATCTCTCAAGTATATATATAGGAGCAGTTGTTGCACCTTCAACGAACGTCGCCACGGCTGATATTTAGGCTTAGGAAATATAATTAACTTAGGCTTAGGAAATGTAATAAATTCCCGGCAATATTGCGCATTCATCGAAGACTTTTGATTTGGACGTATTTCGTTAATCCAAGGTATAGAGAAAAATTTATTCTGATAAGAAATTTTAATAATGAACGGTATTGTCATAATCAGGTTATCAGTACATAATTGATCTTATATTCGATCAAAAATAAATGTGACTAATATATCATTACGTCAATGATTGTCGTATTACTATAGGCAAAGAAGCCAGTAAAATTAACGGAATTAATTTAACTAACAAAGAACTGAAGGTACCGAATTATTTCGAACTTTTTCCTTCCCTTAAAGGAAAAAATTTTTTCATTAATAATTCACAATTTTATTGCACCCGTCGCTCTATCTTATCTTATCCCCTGTCGTTGATAATTCTCACAGCTTCAATTTGATGTTTCAGCGATTATTCTATATTTCCAAATAAATTTATATATTAAATAGCTTAAGAATCCAGCTAGAAATACTTTCTCCAAATATTTCCAATATAAATCCAGCATTTACACAGACAAGGATAGGGCAAACAATTGGCCTGGCATCGCGAGGCTCCCCCAGGCCGCGCGAGGGCTGCATTATTGAGCTCGCTGATAGCGCCGCGGCGTCGCCCGATTTGTTACTGCTGCTCTCAGCGCCTAAATCTTTTGTGCTCGATTCATGGCCCCCAGATGTGATGAGATACTGGGATAGAGGAGACTTCGTAGTTCTTTTATTCGTTGGATCGAGACGTTTACTGCTTTATTAATTGAAATACTTTCATCAACCGTAATATGTGCAAAATCAACCTACTTAATTAACTATTTCTCTTTTGTGCTCGATTCATGGCCCCCAGATGTGATGAGATACTGGGATAGAGGAGACTTCTTAGTTCTTTTATTCGCTGAATCGAGACGTTTACTGCTTTATTAATTGAAATACTTTCATCAACCGTAATATGTGCCAAATCAACCTACTTAATTAACTTCTTCTCTTGGGTATCTCATGTAACTTTAGTTCCAATGAAAATGTAAATTATCATGAAACACACCACTTGTTATTATAAACGAATTCAAGCATCCTCTGATACATAGATAATTTTGAATATAAAATTATTTCAGTCTCATTTTCGTATAGATAGATTTTCGTATTTCAAATAGATTCATATATTTTACAAATTCACGAATTTCATTCGTTGGAATGTAACAGCGGCAATAGACTGGCAATTGTAGATCGTTGGGTCAAATTTCTAGTATGATGCTTGTAGAGTTCAACAAATCGGTGCGAGCCAAACTTCTCCTCATCGGTCACCATTAGGAGAGCCTCTAATCGCTGTATCGCTTACCATGACATCGTTTTGAAGTGTGGTGATCGATGAGAATCCTTACAGTGACTTATTCTCACTTCAATTTTTCCTTAGAATACAGCTGTTATTTCATTGTGATTATGTACCAATCATTTTACATTGTAATGGGGCAAAGCCCTGCAATCTTATTGAAATCAATACCGTTGACGAAAAATCAGGTACAAACGAAGAATGTTTTTCTGCATCCAGTTTCACCAGGCGTCATTTTCAGCGGCACTCCATTTGTTCTTGCCCAGCACCCACTACGTCAAGTCCACTAATCGAGCATGGAACGATTCTGACACCGAAACCAACACACCCATGAAGGATCGTCGCTCTAAGGTAGCGTAAGCTCTTTATGCGCCGCTTGAACTAATGCACTCAGTGTTCGTGTGCTCCCTAAGTGACGTGGATGAGTTCACTTTTGACAAAAGAGATCCTCGAGCATCTTTGACTCCTTGGTTGAAGACTGAGACGGGATCAAGAGGGGAAGAGGGGAGGAATGTTAAAAATGCACGCAAAAGATCCCTTGTTTGAAGAATTGACTGTAAAATATTGAGCCAAGAATTTTAGAGAGTTGGCTAAAAATAACCTGTCGTTAATGAGATAATTTCTCGTGATCCGGAACAGAAACACTTGAATGAGCCTTTGTTTTGACGCTTATGACGGATTGACTCACAGGTTCTGGCATCTACAAACACGAATTCTTAGCGACGCCTCAATTTCTCATAGACAAAAAGGTGGCTCGAGTCTGATAAAAACTTGAAGCCTTTGAACATCGCCCATTAATTTGAAGAATGCTCTGAAAATATATTGGTGTCCGAAGTGTTGGCTTGATTTTTATTTATTGAATTCGTCTTTTATATATATGACACACTCTTGCAGGTAAATTAAGATTTTTTGCTTTGTGAATAGCTTACCTATAGATATATCTTTTATGCTTAAAATTTAGCTGAAGATTTTTGGTAAACTGTATACGATGATTTTTGAACCACAATATTACACGAAGAACATAATGCTTGCCATAAGAGGGGAACATTTTAGAAGGTAAAAGTATAAACTTTTAATCCCGCAAATAACGAAACCCGTGAATTCAATTTAATATCTTCATTCAAAGAACAATAATAAAATAAAAAAATGATTCTTTCAAATCCAAATACAGCTTTACACACACATATTAGCACAGGCACCGAGCGCAGGTAGCGTGTGAAAAGTACAGTCGTTGCATTCCATCAAGCTCGGTTGTCAGAGTCACTCTTGAATGGACAGAAGCTATCGCACTCAAAAGATATGAAGATGTTGAGTGAAGAAGACAAAATGATGTTTGGACGGAGGTGTCATCTGCCTAATGGACCGAGAACAATGTGCGAATGATGCCGGACAGTCCTGAGCACCTCGGGATAAGCTTCTGCAAACTTACTTACGCCCAGCAACTTATTTACGTTTTTATTGTCAGCGTGAATGATGTATAAACGGTGCGTTAATGGGTCGGGCTTTTTGAGCTAAATTTTGGTACACACGTACGTAGGTATGTATATTTCTGAAGTGCCAAAATCAGCATAGTTTTTAAAAGTAACACTCAATGAAGTGTCAATTCTATGTGTTCTTATTATTTCTTTTCAATTGAAAAGTCCAGTAAGACACTGAAATAAACGAAAAGAGATTATTAGAAACGCAATGAATTCAAAATATTAAAACTTCCAGGTCAAGATAAGTGATCTAGTAGAGTTATCTGGGTTGTCCTACTTGAGTTTGAAGAACATGAAGCTGCAGCTAAGTGGGGCGTACGCTTATGAAAAGTTTTGTTTGCAATTAAAATGAAAAAATATATATTTACTGATAATAAACAACCAATGTGTAATTTCCAAATTCTTTTATACTATGTACTTCTTGCTGAACAATGGATGAATCGCCAATATTCTAAGATAGCGTGTACTTCAAACTAATAACATCAGACAGGCATATCTAGAAAACCTGAATTCCGATTAGCACTTCTACTAAAAATTTTCATTTAAAACACGAAAATAATATGTTTTCGTGTTAAAACGTGTGTTTTCTAGATGAATGTTTGCAACTTATCTATAATTAAAGTAAAAAAAAAGAACAATAATGATATGATGATGAGCATGGCTTATTTAATTTCAGAATTATCAAATGAGGCTAAAGTTCGGGCTCTTATTTAAAGTCCATGAATAGCTCTTGTGTCGCTTCTTCCAAAATTTTGTCAATGGAAGTAATTTCCTGGGACAGATTGGCATAATAGAAGATAAAAAATAAGTAAATATAAGGTGACTCTCATTTATGAATCTAAAAAACAATTTTGAATTGTTTTTTTAAATTAATTTTTAATTTAAAATTTTTAACAAATTTAATCTCCTGTCTCCCAATGAATCATGAGATTTAAGGCTAATATACTAATGCCTAATCAAAAAAAAAACGTGGATGTGCTGTGTCTAAATTGTGAAAAGTACAATCGAGTTCATGTTAATAAATTAAAATGCTTACTTTTTTGTTTAAATTGTCACATTCATTGACCCGGGCAACAACGGAGCCATGTTCTGCGGTTTTCCAAGATTCTTTCCAAGATTCTTTATTCTTTCACACACAGAAGCAACACAGCACGACTCAATAGGAATAAACACAATAGTGCATTTTTTCCATAAATGAGAAAATGCGCTAAAAAGATTCGCGGGCGCAATAGGTGCCAAGTATGAATGTTATTGTGGCAACAAGTACAACAAAAATATATCAAATATATCACAACCTAAAGTAAAGGCAGTACATAAGTGAATTGTCACAAAAAAAAACTATATGATTAACAAAGTTAAATTGATATTGAGCAAGAATACGATCACGTAATTTTGTCTTTAAAATGGATAAGGTATAGTTTATTCTGAAATCATCAGGCAGTTCATTAAAATGTTTTACACAATTAAAAACAGTACCATTTTTTTTATTTCTAAACGGACTGGTGGAGGGTTGAGAAGAACGTCCCTGGTATCGTGGAAATGATGAGGACCGAGATACAGATTCCATCACATATTTTCTGACGTCAATTCTAGTTATGACCCGAGTTTTCTCGGCATAGTTTAGCCGTCCACACGCGTTTTACAGCAAAAAAACTGTTTACGCTTTCGTTAAAGACTCGTTTGAAGTTTTTTCCAATATTTTTTTCCCCATATGTGGCTACCGTACGCAGAGCGACGGAAGTGAAGGAATCACAAGTCCAGCGAAGTGCGGTTGGCGGGCCAGGGAGGTCACTGAAGACTATATTTATCACGGTGACACGTGAGATGTTCTTGGTACGGTATCTCTTTCATGGACTAAGCAAATTAGATCAATTTCTCTCTGGTCCTGACAGGATAATGAATGTTCATTAGCGTATTTGTGCTCACCTGAACACAAAAACAGAAAGGCTTTAGACGCAATAATCTCTTATTGTTCCATTCAATTCTCCACGCACCAACGCCTTTGTGATGGGTTACGTTTGGTTTCGACTGGCTTTTGTTATGCGATAAGCAGATTTAGATTTTTTTGTTACGGGAGATAAATATTTTAGATATGCTGAAAGTTCATAGTAATATAATAATGATGTGCACCAATTTTCTTTATTTTGCTTATATCCATCATGTCCTTGTGCTATTTATAATTGTAAAAAATGTTTCAATTTTTTGCGGCACACGTTATACCTGAAAAATATACTGAAGAAAGGAAGGTTTCATTTTGGTTCCGAATGCTGAATAATTTTGCTATTGAATGCTTTTGCTTCATTCAATGTGTTTTTTTCACTTTTGTGGTCATTTTGCTAGGGCTATAATCTGTACTTAGTGCAGTTCGGTTCTGTGTCCACAATTTCAGTAGAAGCGCGGTGATTTGATTATGTTTTTATGTGGTCGGCGTGGCTTTGTTTTACATAACGAAGCCTAAAAGTAAAGTAGACTTTACAAAGTAAATCTTCATTAAAGGCAAATCCTTTCGGCGGCAAGCTTATTTTTTGAAGTTGTATGCGTTTGCGATCGTGATGAAAATTTGTGCAGGTAAAAAGAAATTTATTTGTCCCCTGATTTTTTTAATAATTTAGTTTTTACTGTGGCTTTCTTGATTGTCGACAAAGGTTAATTATTGTGAGCGTGAAAACGATTGGGATTTTATAATTTATATTGAATAATTATAGATATTATTATGTTTCTCTACCGATCAATATCACTCACGTTCACTGCTCAGGTTGCACTGGGCAATTGATTTCTAAAAATTATATACCATGAGATAAGCTCGGCGCAGAATCTTTTTGATCCCGGGCTACACGATTGTCTTCTTTGGTAGAAGATTCCTCTGCAAGTGTGATCCGAAAAAAACATACAATTATTTATTTAATTCAACACCGTGGCGTTCAGTATTTCAGTTGGCGCTTGCACCGTTTCCTTCTTTGAAATTTATTTTTTTTTGAGCAGCAACAGGTAACCCAAGATCAAATTTTTCCATAAATTTTGCAATTACATAATTTGTCGAGCCCCTTTTCTTTGGAAACATGTGCAAATGCATAAATTGAAAATCAAACTTTAATCTGAGGCCAATTTTTCATAATATCAAACAGTATCCATAGCCCATTTCCTTAAGTTCATGTGCTCTACCCAAATTTTAATTGAGTTTAGTCCTTAGAAATTATCAAATCAATGTCATCTATACCATTTAAATATAAAACTAACTATTAATTCTGACTGAGAACGACCATATTAACAATATTTTTTCATTTCGGACACAGGCTTATTATCATTTTTGTCACCTCTAATAAAGAGAAGTTTTGTAAATACATAACCATGAGAAATTAACACAGCCTCCATGACTGAGCCATCCTAATTCTTCTCACAACAACAAGATCATGAGCCACGTGTTTCACGCTTTATTTGGTCTCGTGTCTCATGGGAGTCTCTTAAGTCGCAGCTTAATAGGCAGATAGGCACGCACCATACGTTAAAAATTGAAATTTGTTTTGGCGTCGGGGAAGAAGCAGAAGCGAGTCCAATTTTATCTGTTTGTAATTTCAGTCTCAGGTAAAAGTTATATGAGAAGATCGGCGGCCGACCGTAGGCCATCGGTTCAATAACCATCGGTTCATGAGCTACCAAATAATTATTCGGCAGAGGTTTTGAGTAAAAGTTTCTTCTACACGTGCTAAGAAGCACGCAAAAAAATAATCCTATTATGACTTGTGCCGGTGAGGTCATTCGAAACGGAACTTATGCGTGGGCAAATGCATTAAGCACGCATTTCCCGCCAGCTTTCAAAAACATGCTTTCTTAAAGGTGTTAGAAATTAGCACTTTCAGTGAAAATGTTTTCTAGCGCACCGGTCTAATTGAATCTTGAGTTACATTTTCCTCATTAAAACTTATTTACGATGTAATATTAGACGAAGACGATAGTACCTGCTCGCTTCATAAATCACAGAATAAATCCGTGCTGAAATTGAACAGTAGTTTGGTTACATGTAACTAATGCAAAAAATGTTAAAATGGCGACTCCTGAATTTGAATTTGATTGTTGTGTTTTAACGATAAATTTTATAAAGCTCAGAAAATTTCGCACTGGGATGGAGCGGTGGTTTGCTTTCATGTAACAAATGAAAAAAGTTATAAATGGTGATTCCTGAATTTAAACGTTATCGGTTAAGTTTTTAACAGAAACTGAGAGAGATGACACAGCTTCATGTTGCGTGGTGCTACACCTGAACCAATTAAAATATTAAATCTCAGCAATTCTTTAGTGATGAAATTTTCTATCTAGCTCAGTTGTGCGTCTCAGCGTATTCATATTTGAAAAAATGTAAACTGAATTATTTATGTTTGAATACTGTGTGAATTTCATTCGTAATTGTAGTTAAAATCGAATGAATGATTAATATACTTTATGTGAATTTTGCAGGTATTTATGGTTAAGGTTTTAATTTATATAATTCATCATATTTTCAATAAATTAATTTGTCTAAAGATTATATCTACTAAGTCATCGCATCTAAATATTATTTTTTTGTTCAAACCAGCTAACATCGAAATGTTCAACAATTAAATACAAACTCGATGCAGCGTGAATTTTTTGCTTAATTTATACTTAGACTTTTATTTTTTATTTTTATTTAGATGATCAATTAAAATGAGCCATTCACCCCAGTCGTATTCTCGTACATTCAAGTTTTAATTTCAGAATCTGCAGCGTACATGACCAGCCTGGCATTGAGTGGCTGCTAATCAATAGCCCGTGTTTTGCACTGAAGGTGTTCGACAAAAACTCTTTTCATGGCATAGGATAAACAAGGCACGGCAGCAGTCCCGTTGACAGACGTAGCTGATACAGTCCATTGATTTACCGCAGCGCCTGCTGGAAATTAGCTATCGATTCACGTGACTCTCAGGAATATTTTGCGCTATGTCATTCTGCTGTTACGTGTGAATTTCAGTCCGGAGTTCCAATTCAATTAGGATATACGAAAACATGAAATATTTACAATATTTTCGTGCATTTTTTATGTATTCATTCTGTGTTTAATTAAAGTCAATTTGAAACTAGACTTTATTCATTGTTGTATTTTTTTATCTAGTAACAATTTCAATCATCATTTCAATGAGCATTGCTATAATGGGAAAATTCTACACATATGCATTGGTCTATATCTATAAATTGGCTGAAATTTTATTATTATACAAAAAGCAAGGTTACGCTAAATTTGAAAGCTATTTGCTTCATAAATCTAGTAACTTTTTTTCCGCTCAAATTTAGAGGTGACTTCTAATTCAGTTCATTAGCTTGACAGTTTTCCTGGTCCGGCAAAATTGATCGACAGCAAAACGAATAAAAAGGAAGAAAGAATATATTTTATATTAAGGTTTCTGATTATTTATTGCTCAACATGAATGAATAGTTCAATATTGAAAACTTTAATTGATTCCTAAAACTATTGAATGAGGTCAAATGAAACGAGTTTTGAAATAAGGCTTAATAAATTTAATATATTTTAAAAATTGAAGAACACTTGCCATCAAAAGTAGGTCGCTAGCTGAAAACTATTGGTACAGCCTAAATTATGAGAACAATTCCACGCTTCTGGTAAGTGGCCAACTGGAAATTTTAATTTCTTTATATAAAAATAATCATTAGAGACTTGCATTCATAGGAACAAATAGAATTAGGAGCGAAGTGGCAACATTTTTCATTCACTGCGATTTACATAGTTTTCACTGAGTTGAAGTGTTACAACTCTCTAAACTTTGAAATATTTAAAAAATAGGCTTATAATATGGATGACATGAGCATTATTTCATTATCTAACATAAACAAATATTGAGGGTAAAAATAGGCCTATAATCGTTCAATACATATGGTAATAGCATCAGTATAACAAACTTAAATATACTTAGTAAAAGAAGTCAAGATAAAGAAAGGTGGCTAAAAACTATAGTGAATAAAAAATACTGGTGATGAAGAAACACGGCTAAAATTAATTCAAAATACAAGTAAAAACACGGCTTGAATTCATTTCCAAAGGTGAACTTACATTTTAAATATTTTGCTGAATTATGATCAAGCCAATAGGAGGAAAATAAATCAGAAAAATTCTCTTGTAGAAAACCTCAGTATCATATGAGATCATCGAAATTATTTCATTAAGAAAGCGTTGATACATTAATTATATATAAATAATTTTTAATGTCACATTTCATCGTCGAAAAAAAATACATGTATATTGACAAAATCTATTTAAAAAAAGAAATGGACACACAATTAATAATGTCTCTCAATTTTTTAAAATAATAATACTTCAAGATGATGCAAGGCATTTGAACATTTTTTTTAGCATTTTACAAGATACTACTTTACACCAGTACAATGTTCATAAATACTTATATCAATTTATATTATGCTAATTCCCATATGAATGCGTGCAACACACCTTCAGTCATTCGAACATCTGAAGTGATGTTACTTTACAACAATGCAGTGCGTCTGAAAACTTTCGAGTATTTACAGTTAATGAAAAGTTCGAATGCTAAAGATTTATAAGATAGTTGAATTCGTACATCATTACGTTTTTAACACTTGTCGTGAGTTTATTATAATTAATTTGAACATTTTTAAACGGCAAATTAATTATTATCATAAACAAAATAATCGTAATGATTCCAAAATGAGATATATGAGTAATGATAGATATGCAGAAATAAATTTTTCATTATCTATTATCATTTTATGTATATATAATCTTAAATAGAACTCGGCAAATAAAAAAACAATTAAAATACAAAGTAATGTGTAATTTTATATATGAATTATTCCATAAAATAATTACCAATAAGACTCCATCTCTATATATTGAGACTTATTGTTGTTATATTGGTCTAGAAATCCATTTAAAAAAATGCCTTACCCATTCTTTCTGATATCTTATGAAATGAGAATAATTATCAACTAATCAGTTGAACAGAATTTAAAAGATTAGACATGTTTCATCTAATGTGAGAGTAAGGCAAATATTTTGAGATGAAAACGAAACTGACGCGAATTGTTGCATAAACATTTTATTATTATTATATTGTTTATATTGACAGCTGTGAGGTATTTGTCAATCTGAATAAGTTCTCATCATTTTTAATTGCGCGTATTATATATCACCTTGTAAATATTTGATAAAGAAATCACATTAAGAAAAGATGCAATAAGTAGCAGGATACAATTTGTGTTGTTATCAAAAGTTCCGTTTTATATTTTTTTAATTATAAAAAATACAAAATATTATGTTACTCCATTTAAGTGCAATCAAATTATTCTGAACATGTATTATATATATACATTCAATTTTTGGTGTAGTTCGGCAGAAATTTTTCTTTTATGCAAGTTTGATTGAAGACCAGAGCATGCTTTTATTAATAATCTTCTTATTCGTTTTTTCAATGAGTGGAACAAAATTTTTAGCTGGCATCTTTTTTTTGTATTTTGTTCGACTCATTGAAAAAACGAATAAGAAAATTATTAGTAAAAAGCATGCTCTGGTCTTCAATCAAACATGCATTTATTTTGTTGTGTACATTTTTGAAGGACCAGCTGCGAGATGACCTCCTGAGCGTCCACTCTTCTCGTTTTCTGCACTTGGAAAAAAAGCATTGTTATATGTTACGAAGATATGTAAGTTGTCAACATTGGTTTTAAACTTGATTTAACAAAAAAAAACATTTTCTATTAGATAAAATGTATTCACCAAGATTCAATTTAGAGATAATTGAAAATCGGTACAAGGTTAGATGTGCTTAAAATTACAAAATATAAGTGATTGAGAAACTATCCTGATGATTTTCACAAGCATCTCTCGAAAATGTTATATCACAGACTAATAAATTCCTCGGAAAAAATTTCCGAAGCAAATTTTTGTTGGCACGTGAGTAGAATTAAATACAGGAACTTTTATTAAATCTACTGCTTCGCCTGAGCGATAAGCCCTCGACATCGGCAGCTACTGTATTGCTTCCTTCCAGTTCCCGGGAACTGCATTAAGTCTTGTTCCGAGCAACCACTTGTAGGCTCCTACGTTAAAAATCACGAGCAGAAAATCGGTTTAGACTTGGACAAATTTGGCTTGTTTAGAGGCGGTGACAAAAAAGTGCTCGGCACAAGACGTCGTCCGTCGCGGTGATCGGTGGCGGCGCGACCGTGCGGCAAGATTTTCGGCGTCTCCGAGCCTCTTAATTTAGAGGCGCCGTGTTCTGAATTAAGTGTGGCCGTTTGTCGGGAAACTGAGGGCGCGGATATCTCGATAAACCTTTCTTATTTAAGACAAGATTTCCTGTCCTAGCTTAATAATTGTGTAAATCAGAATATTTAGAAACTAGTGGAGAAGATTATATGCTTGCAATTTTATTTGTACATCTATTTTTTATGAAGTAAACCAAATATAAGCCCATGAAAGTTATAGGACTGATATTTGGTAGCATTACTTGAATGAGTTTGACGAACAAAGTTTTTTTATCTCGATACGTCTGCAGGTTTTTTTTTATTAGTGAAAATTATTATTGATTCAATGTACGGGTACATATAATTCGTAAATGAAGATTTTAGATCTTTCATGATTTATGATCGCTGCTGTCAATTTTGCAGATTAATGCTAAAAATTCGTAACTGAAAAATTCCTGGTGAAATTTTATGTCTCGTCTCATGGGGTCGGTGCTGCAAACTATGATGATGCAAAGAATAATTATGATCTTTTTGGTTTGATCGTTGCGAAGCTAATAGGTAAAATTCCATGCGGGCATAAATTATGATTTATTTGTTGTAACTGAATTAATAATGTTTTGGAATTTAAAAAGAATTCATTAGTGTTGACTCCTTTTTATTGCTAGTGGGTGTAAGAATTATTGAACACATATCAAAATTAAAATATATAACATAAAATATAAAAAAAAATAAAAAAAAAGTGTTATAAAAGATTGCTTCAAGTTACATATAAAGAAAATTCAGCAGTTAGTAACTTGAGTAGTTTGACGAATTTGGATGTTTTCTTTAGTGTGAAATATTATCTATTGCGAACTAGGAAATTTTTTTGTAGCTCTTCTCCTTCTTTGGGTGTTACAAAAATTAGAGATATTATCAAAAATCTTTTTACGACAATCGAAACAAATTTCGTGCCTAGTGTAGAATATTTGTTGGAAGGCATGCATGATGACGCAGTATCAATTAATCTGTTATATCTTGCAAAATTTTCTATGTTTCTTTGAAATACTAGAAATACATAAAACGGTTGGGATCCTGTCGCTATATTACATCAAAATCAAGTTTAATTTTTAAACGTGAAATCACGACTTATTAACAACTAGGGGAAGAGAATTGCATAAAAAATAGAGATGTTATTTTTAATTTCTGCTCTAGTAAGTATGAGGAAAGTAAATTTAAGTATATTGAACTTCTTTGGTGTTATTGTTAGTAGAAATTAAAATAATTATGGTTAGTTTACTTCCCAAATAAAAGGAGTTGAAAAGTAGTTTTGGGTTTGAATACGTTTTCTTAAATTAACACACCATATTAGTTTTCAAATCACTAACTGGATTCAGGATGAATGGATTCGGGAAGATTGAATTATCATATCTCGTCTGAAGGATAATTTTTTGCCTCTGGCAATTCCGGAGTAACCTTGGGTATTTATCTCGGCCAATTTGACTATATTTTAATTAAATTAAATTAAATATCCAATTTGACTTGGATATTTATCCCGGCCAATTTGAATATATTTAAATTGAATTAAATATACAATTTGACTTGGATATTTATCCCTGCCAATTTGAATATATTTAAATTAAATTAAATATCCAATTTGACTTGGATATTTATCCCGGCCAATAGGAATGAAGTAGTTGATGGGAATGAGCACTTAGGAGGTGTCATTCCTATAGATTATATGAATATTTTAGATTCAATTTTAATAATCCAAACTTTGATAAATTCTGCTCTAAAATTTTAAATAAATATATTTTAATTTTAGAAGAGCAATTATATGAAACCGTGCATTTAGAACACAATAAGAACTCAGAATACAAAAAACTCAGAATTTAATTCAATATTGACTTACTTTTTGATGAAATAAATTTTCATCGACTACGTTGAAACATTTTTTAAAAATAAGATTAAGGTAATTTCTTCTTGAATAACTGACAATAATATATTATAATAAAGTTTATAATTGCTCATCAAATTAAATGGAATTCATTCAATTCATCAAGCAGAATGTTCACATGCATAACGTGTTGGACATTGCCCATATGCATTATATCAATATTACGAGTATAAAGACGCTTTCTGTAACATTCGATTCCACTGTCTTGACTGAATAGTGTGAACATTGTATAATAAAAGTCTTTGGTCAATTAGTATTTGTGCGATTTGAAATAGTCAGAAAGATTACCACTTGCAAAAATATCAATACTAACTAACTGTAAATTTAAGAGGAATAAGACAGCAAGTAAATTATTTATACAAAATAACACAATTGAAAACAAAATGACCGAGACCAAAATAGATCATCAAATTCATTTAAATATTTTATTATGTAGCTTCTATGCGTTTTCGAAGGTTTTTTTCTGAAAGAAGATTCCTTCTTAGGAAATTATTCCGTAAAATTAACCTGAGATGAGAATGTAAACGCAATAAAAATTAGTAAAAAATAAGGCAGAAATAAGATGATATAAGTTTCAATTTACATAATTGCCATTCTACTGGGAAATAGTCTAATCAAATATATATTTAAGAGCTTCTGAAAGTGATAAATTTTGAACATTTTGGCGAAAAAAAAATAAATACCAATTTTTTAGCCCTATATATGCGTTAAGATTACCTTTAGTAAAAATAACTGTATAACACTCAATGCGTGTTTTCTGTTATTTAGCTTAGATTACTTGCCTGATAAATTATTTGACTATAATTACGAAACGTAATTTGTACTCTGGTTCAATTGTTTCTAAGAAAATAATATGAATTATGGTTTATCAGATTATTATGAACGTAAATTACCAAAGTAATAGTTACCACCTCAACTCATATTCATGATCATCACTGCATAATTTGATTTTAGTTTGAATTCATTCAACCATTTTAATTTCTCTGGAATGAATTCACTTGCTTCATTTGCCATTAACGTTTTTCAGATCCGAATTTAAGCTTAAGCCCAATGTAATGTTAAGCTTAAGCCCAATGTTAAGCCCTTCTTCTGATTCTGTTATACACCGAATACGGTTTTGTTTAGCTCGTAGTAAGGTTTACATGCCCTATAAAATTTCATTAAAATTTTAATGAAATTTAAATTTTTCATTTAATTTTTAGGCAGATACAACATATTAATGTTATTCTTTTTAACGGTAGTTATTCGATATTATTGCCACCACAAGAAATTAATTGAAACTTGGCTTAGGAGAATTGAATTACCCTAAACGTGGTAAGTAGCGCTCAATATCAGTGAAAACAATACTGCGTGAGAAAATCTAGAGCAATTCTAATGTTTCAATACACCTATACCAGAAATATTTATGGAAACTCACTTTCCTTTGCCTCTTGTGAATTAGTCAGAAGACCATTCCAGCTAGGCCCTGTTCCGCCGAGTGATTCCTGCTTTCTCAAGTGTTCCCATGGGAATCGGAAAATCCTGAAGCCTTTGGGGGAAAAATTCTCACTTCGGACCGGAATCTCGAAGCTGGAACATGCACCTCACCGAGCCTAAGTAACAATTTCTCTAGGTTTGTTTTCCCAGGGCCTCAACATCGTGAATCCCGTTTTCAGATCGCCTTGTGAACTGAACTCGTATGATAGGCGAACCTATTGACAAGAATTTCAAGACTGACCAAGACTTTACTATTGACCATATGACGTAAATTCAATGACTGCCCACATGAGACTAGTGCTAGTGCAGGGGGCCAAGGATGAGCCCTCAACCAATGGCAAGTCACAAAGGGTTGTCGTTTGCACGTTAAGGGGGCTACGCGATGGGAGGCGCATCGAAGTTCTTTTCCTGGAGCTGCGCAGTGGAGGTGCGCCGCTGCCGCTCACACACTTGGGGTCTGGTCGCAAGGCTGTAAATCAACGCCAATCATTGTCTAGCAGTGGGACGAAGCACACGCGAACATAGAACATAGATCAGTTTCCGCTCCCAGTCAGTCTGTGTTCTGATACTAGAAGTGTTCGGTGAAGTTCTGTTTGGCTTCCAACAAGAGTTCATAAGTTGGTAACCGACAACTGCTCCGAAGAAAGTTTCAGTCTCAGTGTTGCACGATAACTGCGTAATTTTTGAACACCTCTTGATTCAAGTTGAATATTGGAAGGTGTGTTGTGCGAGAGCTCATGATCCTCCTCCCAATAGTAGTGCTGTTCTGCACGCTCCACCCATTAATCATGGTGACGTGAGAAACGCTTAAGTCTTAGTTGTCAGTTTGTGTCGGTGCAGCTCAGCAATACGTTCAGCTGCGCTCGTGTTTTTGAATTTAGGGCTTGTACAGTGAGTGACTATTTTCTTTTGGTGTCTCAGTGCTCCCGACGACAATTACCATGAGTTCGGGATCGTACATCATGAATCCCGGGGCATACGTGGACCCCAAATTTCCACCCCCGGAAGACTCGTACCAAAACTCCTACATGCCATCAAACGCTGATTATTACAATACAAGTGCCCACTATGGGCACTATTCACTGCCCCAAAGTCAGGTAATGCCCTATGGTCGTGAAAGTATGCAATACGGGCATGGTGGATACTACCAGCAACCATGCATCATGCCCCAACATCAGACCATGGGTGCCCATATGAGCCCTCAGCTTGCTCAGTGTCCAAGTCCAATCCAGCAGCATAATATGAACCAGCGGTCACCCGTAGGCTCCCCCGACCCCAACATCGGGTCCACTGGAGGAATGATGGGCAATCATCTCATGGAAGGCTCGCCATCTGAAGAAAATATCACCGAGTTAGATGCTAATGGACAACCAGTCATTTATCCATGGATGAAGAAAATTCACATAGCTGGAGTAGGTGAGTCACTGGTTATTATAATATTTAAGCATCAACAGTGTTCATATTTATAATGTTTTCTTGTCAAGATTGTGAGGACTGGGTACGGTAAAGGCCTTCGTGCTGAAGAGATTTGGTCTCTAGTTCATTAGGACTCTAGTTCATTAGTAGGTCTCTAGTTCAATTAATAGGTCTCTAGTTCAATTAATAGGCCTCTAGTTCAATTAATAGGTCTCTAGGTCTCTTTACTCTTCGTATACATAAGAATGAAAGTTTATGAATTTTCAGTCAATTCTTACACGAAGAATATTTTTTATACATGTAGTACAAACTCTGACACAGAATGGCAACTAGAATTTTGCAAACATTTGTAACCAATGTTCGTTGAATGTGAATTTTTACGTTACTCTACAGGTTAATAGTTAATTTGTTGCAATGGCTTCATTAGGGTAGGATTCCAAGGCGATAATTTAATTTATGTGCGTACTGTCAGCAACGTACAGCTGCTCGACGTCAGTTTGAATTGATAATTCGGAAATTAATTTGTTCGGCAGGAATTCGTGTCGTTTTCACGTCCAGTAACTTAACTAATTATGGAGATACATGTTCAGCGCATTTGGTTATTTACATGAAAACTAAGTGTAGTAAACCGAGAAAACCAAACTGGAAACTAAGTCTTGTAGAAATGCCAGTCAAATATTCTTCAGCTCAGTGCAGGTAAGTCCTAAAATCAAAATACCAACAGTCATCAAAGTTTACCAACATTTTCTGTTCTGATCACCAAATCTTAATTGGCATCTCGGAATAAAATTTGCCATTGAAATTAAGAAAATATATTATATGGAGTGCCCAGTATTAGGGATTAATTTCCCGCATTAGTTATGTGTATGATATCTAGATATGCTGAATTCGAAGGCAATTTGCCATGCAGTGGATTTGCTATAAGAACAAAAGGTTCTTTGTCCCATAATACTGCCACCTGGGACTCGGTGTAGACGAGCCTGGCCTTCTCATCCAGCTTAAAACCTTTCATGAAGAAAGCATTGTTAGTTTTTGAGGTGTGAAAATTATCACACGAATGTTAAAAAAACTCATTCTTGGAAAACTCTTGTTAGAACCAAAATTGTAAGTTGTACCGTTCTTACACGGGTTTACTTGCAAATTCTATAAGTGACAGTTTTAAATTTGGTTTGAATTGATGCGTTAACTACATTAAAAGTTACACTAGTGCGGGAATGAGCATCTGCTAGACCTAGTGTAGGTTCGAGATTATGGCTCGAACAATGGTATTTCTCAATAACCTTAAGATCATTAATCAAGGCCGCCTAGCGCAGCAGCACATGGCTCCGCTCCAAACAGACGGGCTTCCTTTCTGTTGGTGAGCACAAACAGTTACAGTGAGACTCACAAACAGCAACAACACAGACCACAATCTGATTCCGTGATTTAGTCTCCTGCTGCTTTCCTATCCCGAAAGCTAACGCGTTTTACTCTGGATGCATGCAGAACTCGCATCGAAAATATAATTTTAACTAGGTTTCAAAATTTAGATATAACCATCTATTTTCCTTAACACCCGGTGGGATATTGATGAAATTTTTATATTATCATGCTACAGACTTGTAACTCATCTTTTTTCCACTATTGTCGGGAAATAAATTAGGGCTTTGATTAAAATTGGGTTTCGTCTATTTCCTGTTATTAAATTAATAACTATTTGAGAATATTCAAATATGCTATATAATTGCAAAAATATTATCTATAGCGTAACGTATAAAACAAATTAATAATTTGTGTATACCCAGAGCAGTGAGCAGGAAGAAAACAGAGTTTTGAACAGTTTAGTTTGACATTTAAATTATGTTCTCTCTTTTTTGTAACATTTTACGGTGCTACTTCAATTTGGCTATACAGTTCGCTGTTCATTATATGTAGGGATAAAAAATTTTGATATATTTCTAATACTTTGCTGGATATCCACTATATATCATACTTTTTCAGTTACGGTACATGTTACCACTTTTTATTACAATGGAGTTTGCCATTGTCGCAAGGTGTAGTAAATGTTATTCGTGACATAAAAATTCTAAATTTCATTGCAACACAGAATTAGACTCTTTCAATTGAAAATCGGTAATTGGGAGACATATAAATTGATTTTCCTATTACGTAGAAATTGATATTACCAAAATGTTGGTTTGCAATATGATGCATAAATTTCTTAGGGAAACACATCTCAATTGTTGTAAAATTTTTATAAATTTTAAAAATATGTTCAGCCAGTAAACAGAGGATTTTTATTCACATTATCTGATCTTAAATAGTTACGGCTGTCCACAACGACTTTATCTGTATAGCTAAATGATCCATGCCATGCTAGGAGATACGTATATTAATCTGTAAGTGAATTGCTATCTTAGTGCAGGAGAATCTGAAATTTCAAGTAATGTATTTGCCAAGCAAATTACACGCTCATATATTACCTCTGTACCACAGAAGTACAGAAAGAATAATTGAAATGCCCCGCTAATGTCGCTCGAAGAACAGTAATAGCTGGTTCATTTACGATTAATGGCATGAGATTTTAATCATCTAACATGCTGATTTTTGTTCAACTCGTTTAACATGCTGAAAAGTATGAATGGATGTTCGAGTTAGGTGTTTCGTCTGAAAGTATTGTATGGAAGAAGCTGAGTATACGACGGATTGTCGATTCCTTCATTACACAGGAAGTCACGGTGATTTAAGATGGGTTGTGGGATTGAGATGAAGTGCAATTGCAGCGGTTGATGCTTTTTTATGTTTTCGAACGAAATAATTATCGTTTTGAATAATTGAATCAAAGTACTAAAGTAGATAACTGAAGGATAGCAAAAAAAGAGCTTAAAACGAGAAGATTGACAGTTGAATAAGATATATGAGCTGAGGTCTTCACCTGGCCGATTATGATTTATCGCTACTAATCTCTTACTTGTATAGCGGATTGCGTTGTCGCTACGACTTCAATTTCGCAGGATTCCAGTTTTTCCTATTTAGATTTTTCGGAACAATAAAGCTATGCATGTTAAATTCTATGTTAGAATTTTATACCGCATTGAAAATTTACACAGAATTTCTTTATGAAAATACTTACATTAATATCTTCTCCGAAAATTTCAAAGCAAATAAGAAGCCGAATTAATTCATTATTTCATAATTGAGAACATTTCGAAGACCTGCTTCATCATCAACTCAATAATTTTTTTAAATTACAATTTATAATGGGCACAAATCTCAGTCATATTTATTAACTGCTCGTGTAAATAAAATACTGGAATTTTAATTTCTTACTTATGATAATTTTTTAATTTGTAACATGACTTCCATATGACTTGGAGTGCATTTATGAATGCAATTACCTTTTTTGCTCTATATGTTTCCCGTATGCTAAAACCTTTCTTCTTTCCAGTAAAGACTGCTAGGATATGCCTGAGAGTGTACGGTATACTATCATTCCGTTGAAAATATCATTGGTGCCCGGACAAGGGAACTGTAAAAATTCTCTGTCACATCCGCAAAGCTTTTAGGACAAACGTTTACTTCCGCTAGTCGGAAAGTAAATTGCATGGTAGCGACCGCAGTCTTCGGTGCGGTCATACTAAATAAAACTACTGCCGGTTTTTTGCAGCATACATGCCGAAGTATATAGCGGGCGAACGAAACTGCATGTTTTGTGTATCCCTATGAATATTCGAATTAGCTTACAACATGCAAATTTTATTCGCATATTATCCACTCCCAAGAATATTAGTGAGTTGAAATTTGGTTAAGTGTGGCAGGTATATTAAATTGGTAAAGACGCGCAACAAACGCTGTTAAATAAACACAATTCGCTAGGCTCTTCATTATTGATTGTTCAGTTGAATGCCTGTAATTTTACCATACTTTTTGAGTTTTTATGAAATAAATTTAAACGAGTAAGCTGTCTATTTTAAAATTTAACACATTTTTCTACAATTCTATGCTGTCTAATTTTAGTCATATAATTAAGTCATTTTTAGCGCGATCACATTTCTCTTACGATCATGAATTTTAATCTAAAAATTTGCACTTCTGAAAATATAATTCCTTAGCCCTTTGTTTCACCCTCATAATCACATCTAGCCATCATATGGAATCTTTGTGTGAATTTTTTCTCATGGGAATTTATGGAGCAGTTATGGAGCGGAGCTGAAATTTATTGATTCGATTGCCTGTAATTTACAAGCTACAGGTGTTCCTCACAAACGGAGATATCTTCGGTCTCTATCATTTAGACTAATATCGAACGAACATAAAATTCACGATTCGTTTTATTGCAGTTTGGCCTCCCCAATCTATTAAAAATCTCCCTGGACTCTCCTACTAGCATAAGGTTTTAGCTGTTGCCAAAAATGATTCACTAGCGACAATTCAGAGTAAGAAACATTAACACATAATTAGCGTAACGTGTGGATAGGGAAATTTGTTGTTTAAATGCAAATGTGGCCTACACTTACTTGTCTTCTTGGTGAAACTACTTTTTCGAGGACTTGGGAAATCTTACTATATTCGCTGTAACCAAATCATGAATGTTAGAACATTATGGTGCTGCATCAATGAATTTAATTGAAACAATTCAAGGCAATAATTGTAATGGAACTTTTGAGGATAGTCCTTAAATTAAATCCGTAGAGCAGATAATCCTACAAAAATATCCAAAACCTTTCATTCAAGACTGACCCTAAAAAATTCAAGAACTTCCCAAAACCCTTACTCCCGAGCTCTAAAACATTCTCTCAAAACTCTGAACTTTCTTTAGAAGCTTAGAACATTTCCATCAAGGCCTTCAACTAGTAGAATTCATATTATAGCGTCCTATCAATTTAATGTTATTTATTTAATTTTTTGTGTGATGAAAAATCTGAACAACCACCGGTAGCAGTATATTCATATAAGATAAATACTGTTTTAAAAACCGAATTATTTCACATAACAAGTCTGCTATAAGACCATATTTAACCAATGCGCAACATTCTCGTATCAGCAGATAGTGAAACAGTATCACATAAAAGTCGTGATATGTCTTCTGAAACCAAGCAGTCACCGAAATTCCAGGCGTTTGTGGATTAGCTGCAGCTAATTCTTCATTAGGAGCGTGAGAGCTGCAATCGTAGGGATGATCTGGAGCAACTTGTCGGAATTACCAGCGTTAGTGGTCACAGGGGATGCCTTGGCCGTGCTGCACTGGAATACCAAGTGTGTCCAGACCTGGACTGTGGCCAGGCTTCTATTCATTTGTGAACAATTACATGGGAGCTTGGCGGGAGGAATAATATTGCATATATTGCATTTAATTATTTTATATAGTGATGTGTGGCGCTGTAAAGGAATCTTTACATCATTATACGGTCAAATTTGCATCTTGTAGCAGAGAATTAGTTTTTAGTCTTCAGTTATCCGGTCTCCTTAATCTATGAAAAGCAATGAGTTATTTAGCGTTGCAGCTTCAAATATTTTAACGGTATTATTTAAAAAAAATATTTTAGTTGGGATTTGATACATTTTTTTCTTCGGTCCAACTATAGATGAAGTTTTTTTCTCCACTCTTCCACGACTCCTGCAGTGGCCACCTGCTTGTGCCTCCCTCAGTTTCCGCTTCCAGCTTTCGGCGCAAAAAATTATGGGTTGTCGTCCTTTCAGCTCGGCGTTAATTTCAATTTACTAAGACAAAAATTTCGCAACTTCATTTTCCAATACTGATAATGGAATTGTACGTATTAATTATTAAAGAAGAGTGCTAAAGTCAGATAATGACGTGTGAATTGGATGAAGACATCTTTTACTTTGAGAATAAATATCTATTTGTGAAGTTCAGTTACATAAATAGCGGATTACATAAGCTGGATTGAAACTAAGCGTTTGCGTACGAGTTGTTACTTCGCAAGTCAAATGCGTGGCTCTGAAAAGAGTTAATCGGTTCCTAATGAGATGACATTTGGAGGTGATCTAAAAACTAAAACTCGAATCTAATTATCACTGCGAAACCAATTTAAATGTTAAACTTTTTAAAACTGAGGACAATAAATTCACGATGATGAAATTTGATGTAGAATAATCATCCATCTTGCATATAATCGAAGTTTTTTGGCCAATTTCACGCACATTTTTTTAGCTAATAATAAATGTCACTTTGTTTTATTAGTTTATTTGTGAAACTTCTGAACTTTCGGAAGCTCAATTAATCCGAAAGTGTTCCACTGTTTTTAAATTATCCTTGCTAAATCTAAATACGACTTTTAGATAAGTACATAAAAGCAACATTATTCCGAAACCAATATGATTTGTTTGCTTCCACCATTGCCAGAAGCAAAAACGAAGTGTGATTTTCATAAATTACTCATTTAATATTGACCATCCTGGGGATTTCACAAGTTATTCAGATCAATGGCACGTGATGTATAAAATATTAGCTTTGCTATTATAAATAACAGGGAAAAATAATGAAACATTTATTGCAATGTTTTACCCACATTTGCTCCAGGTTATAGAAATTATTTTTTTAGCGCATTTTCTCATTTATGGAAAAATGCACTATTGTGCTCGCCATGTCCGTCTGTCCGTCTGTCTGTCAATCCGTCCGTGACCTCAAGTTTTCGTCGACGAGAAAATGCGCTCTCTGTCACTCACTGCAGTGAGTACTGAGTTATATTTTTTTGTAAATCTACTTACTAACTAAGGTAAAATCCGTCGTGGCTCAGAATTTATAATCCATGGAATTAGAATTCCCACTTTCCCGAAAGTCGTGAAAATTTTTAAACTGAAGTAATTGTAAAAAATAAATGCCTGTGAAATTCAGCATCAAAGAAATAACTTCCGTTTAGCTCGAAATTATAATTTCAATAGAAATTTGAATTTTCTGCAGATATTATATTTAAATCATTGCTGAACATTATAATTTTTGTTTCAACTTTCCCTCTGTTTTTTTTTTATCGCCGAATGAGTCAACCTTAATGAAATACAGATTTATCTACGCTATTATAACCCGTCTCAATAGGTAGTGTGAATACTCGCTAGATCAATTCATAAGTGTTCTGAACTTACGAACGAACAACCAAACAAGCTTCTGAAAATAAACACTTGGTTATTTCCTATGTAATGTAGAGTATATAAAGAAAATGTTGACACTTTATATATGTGCTGTTGCCACTTATAATTATATAGTATAAATAATGCGACCTATACAATGTAGAACATATATAATCTGACACCGGATACATATACCTGTACTCATGGTACTTAATCACGTCAAAGGACGAAACTTGTATCAATACATCAAAAGCTTTGAGTTTTGCAAGAGAATCAATCAAAACAAGAGTGAAAAAACTTTATGGTTCAATATTCTAAGCTGAGGTTTAATTGTCAACGTCCACACTTTGGAGCCAACCGTTCATTTAGGAACAAGTCTCACTAGTAAGAATGGCCTGCACAAGTGCTCTTTTGAGTCTCATTGACTTCCTTTTATTGGAGGTGCACACGTTGTGCAGTTTATGCTCCAAAGCTTAAATATTTATTCCATTGAAGTTGAGCAATGCAATGAACTCCATACACTAATCCCTTGTTTTCAATATGGCACGGTAACAAGTGTTACTCGCTCGGAGTAAAAGCTTCATATTTGTAGTCAATATTTTTATTGTGTTTGAATGTACTTGTATTGAGTTCAAGTCACGACGCATATGTCACGACGTATACATGTACTGTACTGATAACATTGATGTACTGGTAACATTGACGTATTCCTGAGCCGATCGATGCATATTCTGGAAAAAACATTCGCAGGTAAATCGAGTTACACACAAATAAGTTTCACTATCTTCGTTGGAATAACCGGCTATTTGATATTTATTTTATGTCAATTTCATTTGAATCACAGTTACAGGAGGCTGGTGAAGAATGAAATGTGTAGACTAAAGTATTCTTGTAACGTAAATTTGCATTAGAATGAGTTAATGATAAGAAAATCCAGTACCATTGCACGTTACCCAATATTTTTTAATTAATTAAGCTATTCAAATCTTAGGATCATGTTTATTTCATCAGAAATCATTACAAGATGATTTCGGGGAGCATTATTTTTTTATTTCATTTGAATTTCTTTCTATAAAAGGAAAAACAATAGGAAAGGATTAAAAGACAAATATTCGAGTAAACTAGAATTTTGAAACTTGAATTTTCTATTTATAATGCTCCTCTAAAATGAGTTTCGTGAGAAAATATTTGCTTATGGAACACAAAATATTGACTTATCTTGAGGCAGTCTAAACAAGCCAAGTCTCCCCTGACGGGTGTGCGATAACGCTCTGTGGTGGCATGCAGCATAATACATGCAATGCGGAGTGTTTCAAATATCTGACAATCCAACATAAAATTGCATCCTGGAAACTCCTACCACTTAAACATGCGCACGAATATTTCTGACAATTTTTCACCGAAAACTCGAAACGTTGTCGAGGGTTGATACTAGTGCGTCCGAATCACTTTTCAGTGAACGCAAGGCGGCAAGTCAACGTTGCGTCAACAGCTCTCGTGAAAAAGAGACCCAGCCATTATGTGACGACTAATACAGTCATCAAGAGTGTTTGCAGCGCCTTGTCTTCTCTTTTGTTAGCCATTCATTTTCTTTCTGTGGACAAGATCTGTCGGCAGAGGATTAGTGAACTCACCCTTCCGTCTCAGCTGTGCAAAAAATGGCCTATAATACAGCGCAGAACAACCGCGTGTAGCACTTAAGGAACAAGCTCCTCGCGGAGAGATTTAGTGACAATAATTCCATAATCTTATTTGTTTTACCTACGAAATTATATCTTGATTTAATTATACATGACGAAAGTAGCTCTGAGGAAGCCAAGCCTCTCGCGTACGGATGAGGATGATGTATTCAGGCCCGGATCAGATAAGGAATTGGCGTTCTTTTGCAATCACAACATCGGTCTGGAGGTTCGCGGCACGGCCAAGTCTAGAGACGAAGATTGCATGCATTTTTTGAGGCTTGAGTTAAAAGTTCAAAATTGTGGTAGCATTGTTGATGGAAATCTTTTAATTATTATTATGGATGGAAACTTTTTAAGCCTTTGAGCAAATAGATTAGCCTGCGCAGAATTAATGTGCTTTTTAATTTTATAACTGAAATAACTTGGTCAAAACTGGACGGTGTGGCTTAGAATATGTGAACTATGCGCAGAAATACATCAATAAAACGCAATGGAGGAAGAGTTTGACGGTTACATTCACCCTGTCAATAATTGCACGAGTCCAATTGACATGCATGTTTTTTTCGATTTTGAACTGCTGCAATCTTTTAACTTTCAATCAACTTTACGATCTATAAATTGACTCCTATGTCGATTAATTTAAGAACATTCTTTATGGTTTATTGTTCACTAATTTGACACTTGTGAGATTTTTACCTCGTTACGCATGTTCATTAAAATATTGTTACTCGCATGGACAGTTTGAAAGTCAATTCCTGTACTTTTAATTAGGTTAAATTTCTTATTGAAAACAAGTAAACAGATGTAAAGAAAAATAAGCTTATATTTTGCGCTTTCCGCAATACCTGAAGTTATTTTTGAGGGTGAATTTAATCATCTGTTATCAGTACCAGCTGCTGTACTGGAACTTTTTGCTGCAGACTAACTATCGTTATCTCAATAGCGTCAAGAACTCCGTGCAGACTCGTTTTAAATACAGCGTGACTTGAACGTCAATATTTGTATTTTTTGACCATCCTCAACTTTGACCGAAAACGAACGATTGCCGACTTCTCGTTCTAGAATAGGTGAAACTGGAAATTAATTTGCGTCAAAAGAGATTAGAGGAAAAATAAAAGTTTTAAATCTGGTTGAAAAATCGAGTGATTTAAACCACTTGAAATTGTGAGAAAAGCTAATTTTTTCGTTTCCAAAAAGCCAATTTTTGAAGGATATTTGCGCATGTTTTTCTATTAATGCCTATGCAGCGCTCTTTAATATATTACCACAAAATTTGTTCTACACAAGCATTTATAATTTTACTTTGAATTGCTTGCTTTAATTATTCTGTTCTTCAAGTAACTTCTTTAATGATAACCCAGCACAATATTTGGGCCTGATAAACCCATATCAATTTTATTCAAATTAAATTGATGAATTAGTTTTACTTATATGAAATGGATTACCCTCACCTATATACTTAATTACCAGTTTCATGCTGACCTTGTGTAAGATTCTTTAGGTTTATTTTTCTATTGGAATTTGCTTCGAGGAAGGAAAATTGATCTTTAATATTATGTTAAAACTCGTAACGAGTAAATGAACAGAAATTAAAATATGTTAAGTGGCGTTAGTCACTTGGCAAAGACTTAAAATATTCCCGGTGATATCGTAATACCTGGAGTTGAAGCAAAATATTTTTCGATCTATGACAAATATGATGCACCTTACCCGTAATAAGTCATTAAGCGAACATTTTGTAAATCATTTGTGAATGATAATGATTTATTTGATGATAGATGCTAGAGTTACTTTTAAATTACTACGTCGTTCGTTGACCCATGTGCAATGTATCCTCTATTTCTATTTTCATTTATCTTTAATAAAAATGACTGAACCGCATTAATGTGTATGTCTTCTTTTAGAACAGGAATAATTTCCTTTTTCCCCAATCATTATTTTTTATTCCAGTACGAGTTCTATTATTAACGTTACAAGAAAGTATAGCTGAAACAAATTAAAATAAACTCCTGGTGATGGTACATTATTCACATTTCATGTTTAAAGTATTTAACCTCCCACGTCGGTGCACG
Source organism: Hyalella azteca (assembly GCF_000764305.2). Taxonomy (NCBI): domain Eukaryota; kingdom Metazoa; phylum Arthropoda; class Malacostraca; order Amphipoda; family Hyalellidae; genus Hyalella; species Hyalella azteca. The sequence goes on along the minus strand of NW_025938782.1, from coordinate 281,369 downwards.
GGAGACGAAAATTGGGCCGGTGGAGGTGCAAATGACTCATTAGGCTAACGACTTCGCGTGGCTCTTCCCGTGGCACTGAAACCGTCCCTTGGATTATAAGTGAGTCGTAATGGCTTGTAACCTGCGTTTATATGTCAGGTTGGTAATGTCTCTGACTTTAGGCGTCATGGTGGCATGTTCTTTGCGTATATACGTCAAGTTGTTAATGTCCCTGACTATATACGTCATGGTGGCTTGTTCATTGCGTATATACGTCAGGTTGTTAATGTCCCTGACTATATACGTCATGCATGTGGCTTGTTTTTTCCGTATATACATCAGGTTGTCAATGTCCCTGACTTAAACGTCATGGTGACTTGTTCTTTGCGTATATACGTCAGGTTGTTAATGTCTCTGACTCTATACGTCATGGCGGCTTGTTCTTTCCGTATATACGATCGAGTACGTCAAACCTGCAGGATGGCAGCTGTGAATGGATATTATAAGTCAGGGTGGTAATTTCCCTGACTATATACGTCATAATGACACGTCCCCCGCGTATATCTGTCAAAGTGGCACGTTTCATGCCTTAATATGTCAGGATGGTACACTCACTACCCATTTTAAATATTATTGTCGCCGTGACCTAAGCCGTTCGGCGCAGTCACCTTCGCCAGCAGGTCGAACTATAGACTGGCAGTGACGGTTCTAAGCCGCATCCCCACAGTTTGCATGTGGACGATTCGAGCGGACACGGTGGAGGCCCCTGACGTTTCATCATAAACATGCGAGAATGTTACGATCCGATAGCTTGAAATTTTCGGCCTGTTAACTGCATTGGGGCTGCGCCGGTGCGACTGTTGGGACTGGCATGTTCTGTTCAATTGTTCATTCGTGGTTAGCTCCTCGGCTACGGCAATTTCTGACTAGGTGAGCACAATTATATTTAAATGTACGCGTTACGGTGACGTGCCGCTATAGATTTAAGATGTTCGACACTATTTTATTCCTGCACTTCTCACAGATAGCGTATTGACTAATATCTTCTGTATTCGAGTCTCAATTTTTTTCGAACTCGTTTTAGGCATTCACAAAAATATCGGATACCACCCTCCGTAGAAAAAATAAAAACGTCAAACTTACAACAGAGTAATCAAATTTTTTGGTATTTTGTCTCCCCGTTGGGATTCTTGAGATTTTGACTGAAGAATTTTATTCATTCTAGCTCCAATTAACTATTTTCGGTAATTTTTCTAGTGCCCTGAACTCCGGAGAAGTTTTTCTAGCAATTGTTATGATCTAATTCATGTCAATTTTTTTTAAATCACGCTCCACAATTTTGGCAATCTTAATTTGAAAATAGTTTCCATCAGCTAAGTGAAATTGTCTCCTATTTAATGAAGCAAAAATTCCGTTTATTACTATATTTGAATTTAACTATTCATAGGACTGAGAAGAATCTGCTTCTTATTAGCGCACTTTCTCATTTATGGACAAATGCCATATTATGCTCGTCATGTCCGTCTGTCCGTCCGTCTGTCCGTCCCTCTGTCCGTCCGTCAGTCCGTGACTTCACGTTTTCGTCGATTTTGAGAAAATGCGCTCTCTGTCACCCACTGCAATGAGTACTGAGCTATATATTTTTTAAAAAAAGTAGGGCTATTTACGAACTTCCAAACGGTTAAGATTTGGGCCGATATCAATTACTATAAAAACTTGAGTATAATGCCCTCTAACCATGTTCTATACAGCCAAGACTAGCCGAGGTCAGCACTGACATTGAGAAAGTCCGTACGTTAGGGTACGCACACAGTGAAAGCAGGTTTGCCCGCCGGGCAACCTGCTCCAACCTGCCACAAGAATGAACATAAGATAATAATGTAAGTGTTCACAGTGAAAACCTGTACGAATATAGGCTTCTGTATTCTATGGTTTCGGGCGCCAGCCTGCAGCAGGTAACCAGCACGCTGGCAACCTGCTTTCACTGTGCACTGTTAGTAAAAACGGTGAAAAAACGGTCCCACTGGCATCCTAGTGGCTGGTCGCCTCGTGAAAATGAACTGTTTCGCCGTTTTTATAAGATGTTTTACGGATTTCTGGTGTTAAATTGGAATAAAAACGGTGAAACGGTGTTTCTTTTCATGTGCCGACCGGCCACTGAAATGCCAGTAATACCGTTAACGATCATTTTTCTAACAGTGTGTGCGTACCCTTACGGACTAGCTGAGGTCAGTGCCGAAATGTTGAGAATGTCTGAGGTCTATCCCTCAGCCAGCACTTGTGAGCAGAGCGAGACGTTCATTCCGTCAAGGCTCATTTGTAGGATTTTCCACCTCGCAGCCGAAGAAACGAGCGTGTAAATCTCGGCAAGCTGGCGACGTTGACTGCTTGCCGAATTTGCGGAGGAAATGCTGTGATTGCCTGGAAAAACGTTTGCGATCTTAACTGGTGGATTGTTGATAGCGGTGTTGATTGGTGTATAATTTGTGTTGGATTTATAAATTTTGAATTTGATCCGATTGTTCTGATTCGGAAAAGAATTTCAGTAAAGTTTGATACGATTGTTCTGATTCGGGAAAGAAGTTCAGCGTAGTTTGAAACTGTGTAGTGTGTGTAAACTACGCTCTTTCTCGATAAAAATCGCGTCTCACACACATACTACACCGTTTTAAACCAACTTACCATTACAAATTCTATTCTAACCTAATTCCTCTACGTAGTTCATTCACCCTAACCCAACACGCATATATACCTGCCATGCATCATCCATTGTCCAGGGTGCGCAACATGAAATTTGTTATGCTGCTTATTGTTTCTTCGTTACTTTTACCACATTAACTTATTGCCTGAAATTTCCCACGAAGTGAAATACTGCCCTCTGCTAGCCATGCAGTTTTCTACTCTATAATGATACTACGTACGAAAATTACTCTTTCCTTTGATTTCTTCATTGATGAGTCTAATGATCGGCGTTTCTGGAAGTATTAGATGGTATCATTGCTTGAATTTGATTAATTGAAACTATACAACATATAATTTCATAATTTGAGTATGCAGTAATTCGTTGCCTACGAAAAAAACTTGTTGAATGTAGTTCTATATATACTAGCTTGTATTCAGAATTTACGATTTCGTTTGACCTTTTTGGTAATGGTGGCTTGCGTAAACCTTGGACAGACGGCTTTTTTTGCTGAAAATTAAAGTTCGAAAGATAGCGGAAAAGAAACTTATCACAGCACCATCAGCTAATATATATTCGAACTGAATTCCCCGTATAGAAGATATGTACATCAGGATAAAATCTTGACACTTGCATCGATCCAAGAATGATTTATAGCGCTTCATAATGCAGGAACTTCTACTGCAAACAATAGCATCGAACATAGCACTTCATATTAATATCCGAACAATGCAAATCAGGATCATTTAATCATTTATTCGATCAATTTAATTAATATTCAATCAAAAAAAGAAATAGTCTAGTAATTTATGAGTGAAATAGAATGGATAACCTAACAAAATTCTCAAATAAATTACTTTTAAATGTAAATGAGTTAACTTGCAGAAAAATTGAGTTAATTTTTTGTAATGGGTAAAGTTATTCCACGAACTAAATGTGCATGCGAGCTTTGTTGCGAGGCCATAGCTGTGGAGCGATCAAACTCGATCACCATTTTGTTCACTCTCTCTAACCCTCTCTCTCTAAAACCCTCAAGCCCTCCCTCTCTCTGACCCTCTCGCTCCTTCTCTTTATCGAACCAGCTAGTGAGGTAGAGCTTCTCTTTATGCATGTAGTGACTCAGCTAGCCGCTCTTAAATCATGCATTGAGAATAAGTTAGCGTCTTCATTCAATACATTCTACTTCAGTCTGCAGTTTTAATTTAGCGTCTTCATTCCACACATTCTACTTCAGTCTCTAGTTTGAGAAACTGCCTTTAACACTGACTCAGAATTCATGTACATGACTGCAACTGTGACTCGGCTACAAACAATTTTCTTGATTAGACTATTCCGCCATAATCTATTGGGGCTCATCTGTAATTGAGGCATTGATGTCAAGCATATGCTTACTTCAATGTAATCGTTATTATGGACGCTGGAAAAGTCGCATATTTCATTCACTCGTTTCTGAGTAGAATAAAATTCCTGCTTTGAATCTGTACGTTGAATTTATTAAGGTATAGTTTTCCTAATTGCGCAGCGTACACGGTTAATTCACTAAGACCAAATTTCCGCTTGTGCAGCTCTATGTGACATTCTTCAAATTATTAAATAAATGCACCCATGTATCATAGTACCAAACTTGCACCAGAGCATCGAGTTCACCCAACCCTTACAGCCCTCAGCTGCTCGTAGCCCTCTAAGGGTGGCATTAACTTGGTTATATGCAGAAGCGGAGGGAGAGACTTCACCTCGGCAGAAAGCAATTAAGCTTCCACCATCTCCCTCTATTTTCCTCGTAGCTCAGCTATAAGCTTCCAACGTCCCCTCATAGGGACGATCGTGCGAGCTCATTATACAGTCGGATTCATTTCACGGGCCCCACCTGTTTTTTTTTCGTAGATCTGAGATTAATATTTTTGCGGAAAATTATTTTACGATTCAGAACGAATGAAAATTTTTCATATTTTCTACGGGACGATATTTTAAGAAATTCGTAATTCTTTCTGCTATTGATTGATATTATCGTATGATTTCGAAGTTGGAGTACCTTAATTTCAGTTTATTGAAACTCCATCATACTAATTTGTTGATATGGTAAAGCCTTAAATGTGGATTTGGAACTGAAAATGCATAAATTTCTCAATTTTTTTGAACAGTGTAATACTCAGATAAATGTTTCGGTAGTTGTAATAATAAGCTCTTTCTTAGTTGTAATAATAAGCTTTCTTACAGCATGCACTAGCGGCTCTGTATTGCACTGCAACTGAATTATTACTATCGTTTGCCTGCATGTAAAATTAATTTTACATTATACATGTAAGATCGGTTACGGTACAAAACAATTTTCCAATGAGTATATGACTGGAGAGTTTTTTGACTCAATAATGAATTAAAACTTCATTTATTGGTTTTGTTATTTTTTAAACACGCATCAACGTTGATACTGTTTTTAAGTTTGTACAGCTGGTATATATATACAGTCCGTCGCAAATAATAAATAACCTTTTTTGCACATAAATTCCAGAGTGAGCTGAAGTGCAGACTTTTTTAGTCGTGCACAACATTCCAACACCGACCACACGACCAGCTGTTGATTGCTAGCGTTCGCATTCAACTCTGCGTTCAGTTCGTCTCTAACGGAGTAAGAAATTCTGCGACTTTTGAATCCTGTCTGTGCAGTTTATGCTGTGCAAACTTGAGTAAGAAAATATTAAAACAAGACCGAAATTTTCACTTTTCGATTTTATAGCGTACCTAATTTATCCAATTTTAGATTCTTTGGAACTATTAAATTAAGTTTTGAAAACTTCTTGTTCGTACGTACTAAATATCTATTAGTGACCCTGATAAAAAATAATTAACGTCCGGGAAAATATCTCTTTCAGTTGATAAAAATGTAGGTATGAAAATATATAGTGTGAGCCGAAATTCTCATATTTCAGGCAGACATTAATCATCATTCGTACTTTTTAGATGTGGTGCTATAATAATAATTATTTCTGTCATGTAAGAATCATGGACTAAGAATTTAATTCTTATGTATCTAAACCACTGTTCGACAAGTGACATTTAATTTTTGATAAAATCAATACAATCTCAACATAACAAAACATGCACTAAACTCTGTAAGGCATGCATGGATGAAACTTCGATGGCAATGTTTGTGGAAAAGTTGGATGTGTACCTACATCGTTTAGGGTTGAAAACTTCGATTGTTAGAAAATATTTTGTCATCAATGTCTTTTTTCCTGACTAAATTTGCTCATGTTTTTTTTTCATTTTTAAGTTCTTTCGCATCAATGTCCTACTTCACAAGCGTCTCTTTGCAGATCTGGAAGTTTGAGCTGACATTTAACATGAGAAATTAAGCTGTAATGTAATGTGTGCTCTAGAAATGACGTCTATTTTCGAATATGGCTTATGAGAAATTCAGTACTTGGGATACATAATTACATACATATTCTTTCGCGGATACATATTATTCTTTTGAAACTTTTTAAAATTCTACAGAATATAATTTATATTGCACTCGTTTCTCAATAATTATCCATCCATGTGTGCCTCGATGAATTTTGCTAAGAATTAATTTATTTGATTAAATAATAAATTATTTCATTAATTTGTTTTGAATTCAATTTCTTTAGGGTAATATAAGAGTTAATAAGGCAAAATTTCTCTAATAAACACGCAGTGGCTTCGAAAAATGAAGTCACGCAATTTTCCTTGCATTTCTTCCTTCCACTTATTCCTTTTAAATGCATTTAATGAACTCGAATTTTGTCAAATCAAGCTCTGATCTGACTATCCATCCACAGCTGTTCCATTTCTCCTTCGCTCTCTTACCTTTATTGATACGCACTATTATTCACAAATAAGTGCATTTAAAGGAAACTTCTTCTTCATAAAATAGTACTAAGATTTACTCTCCAAGTGATTCCATTCTTCAATTTGTAAATCGTGTTCATTATCTCGATGTCATTATAACTAACTATATAGTCGTGTAGGATAATCTTAGGATATTCATAGGTATTTGCAACGTAATTCAAGTTTAGTTACTTGAGGAAGAATTTTCTTTCACACATCAGTATATACAGTATCTAATAAGTTCAAAATACTAGTACATATATGCAATTTGATTTGTATGGAAGATATATAATACGGATATAGCGACTGGCATTTCGTTATTATTGACAGTTATTAACGCCCTCTCACTTCTCTACACTTTTGACCAACCATCAATACCAGTTCTCGTATTATTTCCATGCACGCCTTTGCAGTGTACGAATAATACGCGTATTAACTTGCTTGTTTTTGTAATTCAATTTTGCGCCATCAAGACCACATATGCAATACAATCATTGCTGTCGTTGCTCGTTTTTTCCTTCGTTCCTAACCGATTGTGTTAATAAATCTGTATCAAATTATAATAGTAATAATTCTAGGTTCGTTTCAATATCGGCTTATTTTCATGTATCCACGTACGTTTTCTCATGGCTGCGCCCGCATGGCTGCCCGACAGAAGGGTGCATGGATGAGGCGCGTGGTCTCTGTTTACGCGGCCAGAAGTATTGGTTTGTTTCAATATCGGCTTAGTTTCATGGATGTACGTACAATGTTTTCATGGCTGCGCCCGCATGGCTGCCCGACCGAAGGGGGGATGAGACGCGTGGTCTCTGTTTACGCGGCCAGAAATATTGGTTTGTTTCAATATCGGCTTAGTTTCATGGATGTACGTACAATGTTTTCATGGCTGCGCCCGCATGGCTGCCCGACCGAAGGGTGGATGAGACGCGTGGTCTCTGTTTACGCGGCCAGAAGTATTGGTTTGTTTCAATATCGGCTTAGTTTCATGGATGTACGTACGTGTTTTCATGGCTGCGCCCGCATGGCTGCCCGACCGAAGGGTGGATGAGACGCCTAGTTTCTGTTTACGCGGCCAGAAGTATTGGTTTGTTTCAATATCGGCTTTTTTTCATGGATGTACGTACATGTTTTCATGGCTGCGCCCGCATGGCCATGCCCGCCCGAAGGGTGGATGAGACGCCTGGTCTCTGTTTACGCGGCCAGCATCGCGCAGACTCGGCCGACCAGAGCGCCTGCTGACATCACAGAGCAACCATTTATCAAGCGCCAAGTCGGCTCCCTTGCCTCTGCCTCCTCTCGCTCGCCCTCCGCCGCCTCGCGTCTGTCAGTCTGCTTGCCTTTTGGTTGGTCGGAGAACGAGCCTGGCTGGCTGCATGGGGAACAGCCCCGGCTTTCATCGGCTTTTTTCCTTTCATGTGGAACTCCTGATTTACCCAGCGAGGTTGGCTCATGTATAACGCACGAGGAATGCAGGCCTATAGTAATATAGCCATATTTTCAGAGCCTTCATTTCGAGTGATATAGGCCTAAAAATAAATTATGTAACCTATGAGTTATTTTTAAATACCGAACAAATTTTATTCGACTATTTAGGTGAGAAAAAGTTTCTGATCAAAAATGAGAATGTATGTGCAAATTATAGAGGATTAAATCACTTTATTAATAATTATTAGCTGCTGAAATTTATTGATGCCCATGTGAAAGATATAGTACTCACACAGTAAAGTGTTATCATCGTTTTTCAAATCTGAAAAGGTGGTATTTTCTAATGGTGATTGATTAATGGGATGTAGATTTTGGTGGGCAGATGGCAGGGAGCCTCGTGAGGAGAGGGAGACTCGATCGGACTTACCAAGAATTGATTGCATTTTCCCGACGCACGGCGAACTCCAGAGAATCGCTGGAAATAACGAATGTTTTTTTCTGGCATCCATATGGAAATATGTGAAAAAATTGAGTGAACCATGTTTAGATGTTATGTTGCATGTAGACAAGCGTAAAAAATAGCTAGCTGGGAAAGACAGCTACGCTAACAGGCTTCTTATATCATGAAAAACAATCGCCTGGAAATTTTTGTAGAAACGTCACCTCTAAAATAGAATGGACAACAAATTTTACATGTGAAGGGAATTATGTGTAACCCCGAAAAATATTATGCTGTGTGATATAATTGGTGTCTATAATAAACGTTAATTGCACGAGGTGAGCCAAGTATTTGATTCATGTGCATTTCGTTGTTCAAAGGTGGAAAACTAACAAGGGCGTTTATAATTTTCTTATTCATTCAAGTATTTAATTCAAAAATATTTTTTTAGCAGGACATTAATTATCGCTTGCTTAGCGACGGCAACACTTGTTATTCGAGCGCTTTAATAATTATTCTGTATTTGAAGCTAATTTTCCTTTTCTACTGTCTTTTCCATCGAATGCGGATAACAAAATTCTAATACAGGTTTCATAATATTTTTTTCGCGTTTAATGCACTGCGTGGAGTTTTTCCACTACTCCCATATAGTTTCATATGAGTATATATAGCGCACTCTGGATCGATCGTGAACTGATTCATGGAGTGAATTAAAAATACTGCTGAGTCATTATTGGCCGAGGGCACGCCATTCTATTGAGGCACCGAGAAACTCGCTTTCCATATCCAAAAATCATTGGCGTTATTTTGGTTGTCACTGAAAAGCATTTTCTCGGCCAATCATAAATATATTACAATTGGATATAGATAAATAGTCAGGTATCGATCGATGCCGCAATCCAACACAATCGGCCGTATCAATTAAGCGATCAATTCTTGAAGAGAACATACAGTGGAACACAAGAAGAGTTGGTTGCTTCTTTTCCCCGTTTGTTCATTATTATAGCTAGCACTGGTACTGCGAGATCGAGACGCATGCTGCAATTAAGAGAGCTTCTTCTCTTTATCGATTTGTTTTCGAACTCCAATTAATCTATTGTTCTTAAAAGGTTTCATTTAATTAGGACATTCTGGGTTATTTTTAGGCACGTCAGATTTTCGTGGATTGTACGTAAATTGTTGGATATTTTGAGGTCGTTTGATGAAACGAATATCCCTGTTTAACGTACCATTCTTCTAACCAAATATCAATTCTTAACGCAATGAGTCATAGCAATTGACGATGAGGAAATATTCCTTAAGATGGAAAATCGAAACTTATACATATATAGAGGTATATTATTGAAAACTACTCTTAAGCATCGCTGATCGGATGTGGTGATCATTTGGTTAACATGAATAATTATTAACTATATTGATGGAGCCTGGTTATAATAGCCGTTATATTCTATGTCCACCTCGTATAAAATTATTTTCGCCCAGTTGAACTAAAACTTTGATTCTTAAAATATTTCTGTGAACAAATAAGTCCAAATTTTGCCGTTCAACTGCAATGTGTCACCGGAATAAAACACTGCCGAATTTGAAGCTGGCCTGGAATTTTCAATTTTATGTTAGGAATTCGGGGTGGCTTCTGCGAATATTGCGTATAATAACGCCGCTGTTATTGCATGGGGACGCGAGGCAACGTCGTTCGTTGTGCAGTGTGTTTGCTACAAAATACATGAAATTTTTCATGCTCTGCAACCATTAAAAACGAAATTTTGCGGCGTCCATTAGACAGTCTCATTAACGCCGCGTGTATCGCCGTAGTCGGAAGTCAAATTGTAAAAATTGAATTGTCATCGCTTGTCTTCCTGTCGTCTATAATCACGTCCCAACGTCACAAGCGAAAGTTTCTTAATGTCAATGACGAAAAAAATTGAGTTGTAGGAAAATGAATTCTTTTCCGATTAAGAAAAAAAATCATAGAAAAGAATTCGTAGAAAAGAATTCGTAGGAAGTTGGATAAAGTCTATCCATAATTTAAAAAAAAATCGCTTATGTTTGTTGGTGGTTTAAAAAATATCAATATTTTTTCTTGAACGATTGAAATTATATTTTCCCGTACTGAATATTGCGTTTGTGATACGAATTTTATATATATCTGCAAGCGTCTCATGTTCGGTAGCTTCTGAAAGTCAACAATTTGAAAACTTTCATATTCAAATATAGTTATTATTCATTCAATTCATGAAGGTTCAGGTGGATTCTTTGAAATTGTTAAAATGATTGCAGCTTTGGGTTCGGATTAGTTTAACAAATTGTTTACTGCAATTTTATTTACCTTATTTAATTTGATCATGAGTTCATTTCTAGCAAATAATGTCATTGCATGTGTTCACGTGTCAGCGACATGCGGCAGACACGGCAACATCATTAAAGGTTTTATCGAATTATTGCACAAAAAACGGCATATATCAGCAAGAATACTTTTCTAATTCAGAAAGTTTTTCTAACATTAATCTTTCAATAATAATTTAGTAATCAAAATTCATTGCTATTTTGCTTAAAATCTCTAAGTTTTCATGATGCATGAAAATTTTATGAATGATTCATGTAATTTATTAGTTATTCAACTATTAGTGTATATTCAAACCGAACAAAATTTCCAATATATTCCCGAATTTCAACATTCATGGAAATGGATGTGATTGATGTGATTCATGATTATGATTGGAATTCGGGATGTGATTCATGGATTCATTGAAATTCATCCCGAATTTCAACACATAAACAAAATAGAATTCACCGTATATATATATATATACAACTGTACAGCCGAGGGAAATCTTTAAGCGGGTTTCTAGCCGCCGGAGCGTCTCTGTTTACTCGCGCTTTTATCCGCAAAAGTGAAAGAAAATGGCGGCCAGGAGCAGCTGGAGCGTCAGATGGGCTAAGAGAGCTGCAGCCTTCAGGCGCCACAGTGTTGCGGTTGCGGCAAGAAAGTCACCCTAAGTTAATTTTACATTTGCAGTGCACATACTATGTGCATATGTCGCAAAAAAAAAGCTTTAAAAATATTGTTGAAGCACGGCAAGAATGTGTTGTGCTAACACGAAGCAAATATTCAGTGGACTAGAGAACAAATTTTGAGCAATGTTTTATAATTAACTAGAGGAAAATCAGCGATAATAGTCAATATTTTTGTCAATGACTGCAATTTTTGTCAGTAATTTTTTTTATGCAAGAAATAATAGACTAAACTAAATTTAACTTGTAATTCGCATAAGCATAATCGCTCATTTTTAATCCAACTATTATAAGAACATTGAAAGTTTACTTGTTACTCGGTAAATCATTTACGTCATTCATAGTGAATCATAGGCTATACAGGTAAATTTCTCCTAATTTCATTAAATTTAAATGGCCTCATTGCAGATTCTCAGTCTGCACCTGTCAATTATAGATTTCAAAGAAACCTGTAGTTCTCCATTGTTCCTGCTACCCTTCATTTAATATTAGCATATAAAGTTTTATTACCCTAAACCAACATTTCATTTATCCAATAATCATCATCATTTTTAATCAAACTAGTCTGTGATTATCGTCATAAATATCTTTCAGTTATATTGCCGCCTGCCTTCCAGACTGACACCAATGTTTGTTTTTTCCTGGTCAGTATAATACCACGTACTAGTGTCTTCTGCATTTTATGCTTATTTTATATGCTTTCTAGCTGTAATGTTTGGCTGAATATGATAGGTAATTATACTGTCCTAATAAATAATTTTTTTTCTCCGCAGCGAATGGCCAATACCAGCCGGGGTGCGAGCCGAAGCGCCAAAGAACTGCATACACGCGACATCAAATACTAGAACTAGAGAAAGAATTCCACTTTAACCGCTACTTGACGAGGCGAAGGCGGATAGAAATAGCCCATTCATTGTGTCTTTCTGAAAGACAAATCAAAATATGGTTTCAAAATCGAAGAATGAAATGGAAAAAAGATAATAAGCTACCCAACACTAAGAACGTACGAAGAAAGACAAATCCTGCCGGTGTTACCACAACGATCACACCCAAAAACCAACAGAACAATTCACAGAGCCAAAATCCATCTCAGGATTTGAATTCCCAGCAAAATCCAGGGCAGCAATCTCAACCTCAGTCGCAACAGGCGCCATCCCAGCAACAGATATCTCAGCAACCGACCGGGGCGCCTTCATCCCTGCTACAGCAGCAATCTTCTGCACCTAATCAGGCGACCAATCAACCACCACCTCACTTGCAGACCCATAACTCTTATCACCCTCACTTGGGTGGCGGGCTCATGTCCGCTGGTGACCTCGCTAGTATTGCAGCACCTTACCCTCATGGAGCCATGAAGCCCGATTACGGCTTAACGACCTTATAATGTATAGGATATAAAATATGGTTCCCCTAGGTTCCCCTGGAAATAACTGTTAGAAATTAGGTTACCAGTGAAAATATTATAAGGGGAACCTTATTTCTAACAGTTATTTCCAGGGGTACCTAGGGGAACCTGTAAGCTTTGAAATAGAGATTTCCCTCCAATTTGTCATTTGATTACAAATTTTGATTTAAATAGAGATTTCCCTCGAATTTGTCATTTTGATTACGAATTTTGATTTAAATAGAGATTTTCCTCGAATTTGTCATTTTGATTACGAATTTTGATTGAAATAGAGATTTCCCTCGAATTTGTCATTTGATTGCAAATTTTGATTTAAATAGAGATTTCCCTCGAATTTGTAATCTTTATTACAAATTTTGGATAAAAATAGAAATTTCCCTGGAATTTGTCATTTTGATTACAAATTTTGTTTTGATTTGTTGTGTAAAATGCGAATGTCAGCCTATGGCACTATATGCGTGATATGATATTGACGACTCTACTCAATTATTAAATAGTTTAAATTTTTGCAATTCCCATGAGTTTGACGTCTCTGCTAAATGTCGTCCTTAAATCTTACTCAGGTAAAATTGTTTCAGTATTTTTATAATGTCGGATATATGTTCTTTCTGGTATATTTACTAAGGAATTTCTTCCGAGAAAAATTCATTCATGAACAATTACGAACCATATAAAATTAATTAAACCGAATTTCATGGCAATTAAAATAACAAAACTATTACTCTATTTTTATTGCTTTAAATTTCAACTTTAAAAATTGAAATTCAACCCTAAATTTCAACCCTAAATAGTTGACTCCGTATTCGTTCGCAAAAAAAACTCCAAACTAAGCAACTCTAATGCGCACTGATGTGATCCGATCGGTAATTTGCATTCATTTCTTTCTTGGACGATTCTAAGTGTACCTATCTTATTTACTATATAGCACTTTCTTGTGTGTTTATGCCAATTAAAACTTTTGAAGTCAGCCATCATTGGCAGCTTTCATTTCAATCATACCTGCCTCATGTACATGATCGACTTCTGAAGAAATATTCGTGCATTTGCGCATGGACACTCCTAAAGTAGCAAGATTTATACTGTACCGATCGAAAATTATGAAATTTTCCCTGAAAAGAAGTAAATTTGACCATTTGACCGTCATTTTTATATTTAATAACAAATAGCAAACAGAATTTGTCGTCTATCTTTTCTCTGATTTGCTGTTTATATTTTGCTCACTTACTAATCATCAGAAAAATTAGAATAAAAGAAGTCGAAAACTATTGTGACTGGCGTATGTAAATTTCAAAATATGGGTTTGATAGTAACAAATAATTCCTTCAAATTTGTGCAAAAGAACAATTAACACTATTATTCTACTTAGATCTTGAAAATGAAAAGTTAATTTCTTTATCTTATCAACTCGACGAACAAACTTTCAGGCAATTGCTTGATGGGTATTGCTATCAAACTTTATAGAAAATTATACATTGCTTTTAAAATACACGTATGTTGATGTTCAATTTGAGTTTGAATCTCTGTGGCAACCATCAATGAGATAAATAAAAGTGTGAGCTGGCCCTAGTATTTTTATTCCAAATGATAAATGCCCGACATGGAACTATCACTGATAATTGGGCTGACATAATCTTTGTTCAGAGCATTGTCAGTTAACTTTAATATCGACCTAATGATTTGATGCATACAATAGATATATTTTTTTCGATTTATGTTGGCCAAAAATGAGAAAAAATAGAAAACATTTTCAATAAAGATATTTTTTCTTTAAAATCTATCCGCTGTCGGCATTTCTGGTAGAAATAATCTACTGTGTTTATTAATCTCTGGGTTCGCAAATACCAAGCCTAGAAATACACAAAGTCGCATGCAGGTAATAATTGAAATAGCAATGTATTTCATGCGAACAAGTTTTTAAAATTTACCTTATGCCGAATTATCTTTTCTACGGCATGTTCGTAGACACAGATAGTTCGTTGCTTAAAAAAGTAACACAATTTTTAGGATTTGTTATATAATTAAATGCCGTTTCTAGAATGCCTATATTAATGCGAACACTGGTCTACAGGTTCGGGAATGCATATGTCATACATAGAGGCGTTGGCCAGTTTTTATTCTAATGTATATATCATCACCAATAGTTATTTTTTCTCCTTGTACAAAAATCATTGAAAAATGTGTAAATAGCACTACATCGTATAATTATTTATTCTAATGTTTATAACTTACCCTACATTTCATAAAATGTGAAATAAATAATTAGGAGAAAATATTTGATTTTATTATCAATTTTGTTGTATGGTTTTGAATTCAGAAATTCCAAGTTCACTATATGTATTGTAAATGGTGAAAGACAATTTCTAAATGCTATTCAATTAGTGGTTCAGTTCGTCCTCCGCTACCATGATTATCATGAATCCTCGAAATGGAGTTGCTAGCAAGCGGCACGCTAACACAATGTGAAAATAAAGCATTCAAATCGAAATTTTCTTCTTGGTCTTTAATTTGTTTCCGTTTTATTGTGCGAGGAAATGGTCGATATTTGCATGCGTTCAATTCGAAGAAGAGTTTAAACTTCTTCATTCTATTTTTTCTAAGGATGTTTTCATTCTAAGCATCTGTACAGAATTCAAATTTTCATAAATTGTACAAAGTTGAAAGATTGCGTTTAGTTGTGAATAAAGTTTGAAGTAAATTAATCGAATCCATTTGGAGTTTTGTTTTCCTCCATCTTCGATTATCAACGGCAAGTACGAAATGCTATTATAATAAATCGATTGTTTGAAGAATCTTTGACGCAAGATACTCAATGAGTTTAAAACGGTACACATTGGTTGAGTTTAAGTTGAAATTTATTGTCCAATTTGGGAAGAAATCGGAATTGTATTCGATTTAATGCTCACCTTAGCCGTTTTTAAGCTAAATTTGGAGTATTTAAATTCAAAAAATAAAATCAAGTTCAAATTATTATTATTCTATATTGCATTATTAATATATTATTCTACTATTCATGAATAATCTCATCTTTATGATTATGATAAATTTTGTCTACAATTTCGACGTATTCACTTGCTAAGTTATTATGTCTCGTATTTTTATTTACAATTTGAAGCCAACGGGCTCTGAGTTCACACTTAAAAACTTCAGAAACTAAATTTGCCTTCATATTTCACATTATATATGAAGTACACTACCATATTATCTATGAAACACCCTTCGCAAATTTATATCGATAGCATACCCTGTTTCCTTACTCAGAAAGAGCATCTGACCTCCATTCATCGGGTTACGATGACACTATAATATATATGACAAAACATCCGTCAACCTACAACTATTTTTTAAAAAATGAATGAAACGAAAATTGAAAGTTTTTTCTCAGCATCAAGTAAATTAAATCGTCGTTGCTTTCGCGGCTTCAAACACTGAACAGGCACATTTTCAAAGAACCATTTTATTTTTGAAGAACCGTCAGTATAATGTCTGGGTTAAAGATTGCAAATTTTCCACTCATTGCATAAAAAAATAATAATATAAAAAATAAACATCGAATTCAGTACGTTTGATTGTTTATTATTGTGCCAATATACTGACTTTGTACATAACCATACATGTGAATGACTCCAGCCTAACTGATTTTTTAAACAATTTATCGGTATTATTTGACATTCAATGATGAGGATTCTTACCTTTTTGCACATTCACGACATATCTACTATTCGCATAAATTCCATAACATACTGCCGAATTATCTAAGGAACACGAGACAGTGTTAGACTGCCGAATTTTCTAAGGAACACGAGACAATGTTAGCAGTCAAACGCAAATTTAAAGAACATTTTAGCTCTAAAATAACGTGTTAGCATTTCATGCGGTGAATTTGACAGAAACTCACTAAATTAATCATTTTTTTACAATTTATATCGTTCAAAATTAACAGTAGAATAGTTATTGCTGTGAAACGGATCGTTATTTCCTTCGTAGCTAACAAGTTCCATACTTGCCAGGTGTGAATTCAACAACTTGAAAAAAAAACAAGAAAAATCAATGAATTGAAAAATGATAAATTGAAATGAAAAGCAAGAAAATAACAATAACTTAAATAGAAAAGCAAGAAAAAAGCAATCAATAACGGGAAAAAAATGAAAAATTATTAAGTAACTGTCTGTGAACGAGTGAAACAGCTGGTGATCCTGAGAAAATACTAATGAATTCATTTCTTGATTGATTAAGTTCCCGGCAACTTCTTTGTACTTCTTCGTTCAATGTTTTCCAGTTTTATTTCATCCAAAGTTGTCTTTGGAGCTGGATACGTATCCTTTTATGGTAGAGTTTATACGCACAACATTATTAAAGAGTTTCCATAAGAATATGGACTTATCGTTCGAATGGTAGTAGCTGTGGAAATTTCAAATTTTCAGGAGCAAAATTTTTGGCATTTACAAATAATCAATTTATATAATGCGATTTCCCATGGCGAATGAAGTAATTGAAGTTATTTTATGCGTTTGTTGGCTTTCTGCAATTTCACTTATACACTAACCAAATGCATTGGGTGGGATTTAGTATCTACATCATTCTTGATTGGAAAAATTTTAGTTCTCAATGGAACAATGTGCACCAACTAGGTTTGAGATTTACGAAGTATTGAATTTGAAGAAAGTGACTTATGGTCTGGACAAAAAATTTTACTACAAAGACAGAAATTTATGTGAAAACAATATCCTCATTTACTTAGAAAAATTAATCTCTCATTGAAATCCATTTTCCAGATTTGTTTTTGTCAGTGAATAGCATTTTTTAAATTATTCTCTTCTTTCAAATGACACGCTGTTATTAGGGGACGTTGTGCAATATTTGGTTATATTACAAATAGGCTGAAATAGCTAGAAGATATAATATATTTTCTAGTTTCGATTCTGAGTCACGTACATATGAGTAACATAACCTCGTTTAGCAACACCTTTTACATTGTCATTGCTCTATGATCCCCCACGGATGGTGGTCGTGGTATATTGTTCGTTCATATTGTGATTCTGTCTATTATGTGGTGGTTTTTATGAGACATCACGAGCATTGCTATTATCAGTTTATTATTTATATGAATAAATAAAAAATTTTGCTTTATCATTGTAGATGGAAACAAGTCCTTAATTTGTTAATTTATGTATTTACAAGAAGGCTCCGAACCGGAGACTAGATCAAGGTTAAATGGACATGAGTTTTTGCTAAGTGAACACACGGTTTAGTATTTGTTTTTCTAAACTTTGTACATTATTACCGTTTTCATTTTTAATTTCTATTCTCATTTGTTAACCACTATTCCCACGACACTGTGGCTCAATCGTTATATGGTTCCAGTAAAATTGCTGTGTACGAGATCGTAAACAATTCGCCCATATAATTGAAATGTTTACATTTTCCCTTAGATTAAATTGAGCTCTATAGTCGGAAAATATATCTTAACCAGGCATGATCATTTCCTAGAAGTGAACGGAGACTGACTCAATTGACTGTTCAGTCATGATCAGGCTCATTCTTTGTACAGGAAGACCCAGTCTCACAGACGAACATTTAAATAAGATATTGATTCCAATTAAGTTTTACCGTCCTATCGACACTAAAGATCTAGTCGACAACTTTTGACTCGTGTTCCAGCCATAGGATACGAGCGATAATTAGCATGTTTGAGGTATCGCAATACGAACAGGAAGCTGCTTTTTCCACACTAAAGAATCGGAGAAAGATTTTAATGGGGTTCTAATACTACTAGAGAAATAAGGTCTTAAAAATAAATATTTTCCTTGTAAATGACTCAGGTTGACTTAATAATATTTTTGGTGTTTTTTAAACTCGATTAAATACGTAATGTATGCCACATTATTATTGTAACAATTCTACTTTTATTAATTATTTCCTTCCCTTCATCTGTTATGTTGATGGATTTTCTACGAAGACTCGTTGGCTTGGCCAATAATGGCGTTTGTTGATTAAAAGATGCTGACCAAATATTTAGTTTACATTACTCATAACCGGGACAAAATTAGTGATTTCACAAAATAGTTTCAAAACAATTTGCTTCATTCAATAAAGAAAGTAAATGATGGAGTAAAATAATATTTCACACAAATATTCTTCAACACTTGAACTGTATATGGTTAAATTACGAAATTTGATCTATTACACTAATTGGAGTTGCATATTGGTCCCAACCGTCACCGCATAATTTCATCATCATAACTGATGATTGACAGTTTCCTTTTGGGGTTAACTAGGGGATTTATTCTGAATATTTTTCATATTGATTAAAATCATCAGTGCGCTGCTCAATTCATACGAGACATACACAGAATATATTATAAATGTTTATCGCAATATATGGGGGCCAGGTTTGGATCAATAAAAAGTTGCGAATTTACCTGTTATTGTCTTTTGGTTATTTGTGCGTAAATTTTTCAAGCCCAGGCAGATATCAGGAAAGAAATTTTGTAATTTACTAAAGATTTTGTAAATATTCTTGCGTAACCGGAATAATGAATGGTAACTAAAAAAATACGAAAGAACTTTCAAGAGAAGTTCACTTTTTACATTGACCGGTCACGGAAAATCATTTTAGATAATAAACGCAATTCCAATTAGTTTCGAGTATATTGCAATCATGCAATTTCTTTAATCTAGCTCATCAGCCTCTGTAGTAAAAATTTTATCAGCCAGCTCTAAATAAATAGTAAACCGGTGATCAAAAGTATTCAAATTTAACTCTTAATAATTGTTTTCTTTATTTATTTTTATTTATTGAAGCGGTTTCTGGGAGACTATAATTCGAGACACGTAAAGACAATACATGCACTTTAGTCCGTTATTGCAATTAATTTCGATGGTTGACCGGTTTGTGTCGGAATTACCATGCGATATAATGTAATTAACCAAGATTATACTGGCTCCGATATGATTTTGTTGTGGCTCTCAGAACACCCAACTAGCCTACATGATCGTATAGGTTCTGGATATTGATGAATGGTTATTGAAACACTTTATTAACACACTTTCAAATGAACACATTTAAATAATCGATAAATAATACTATCAGCACATTAACACTTCACTACTTCATTTTGGATGCTCTGCTCGTGAGACTAACTCTTGCTGTGAGGAACTATTGATCTGAGGCTTTCCTAAAAATAAACAAATAAAATAAATAAATAAGCGATAGCAAACAAACATTACAAACTTCTTAACCCTAAATATTCACAAATCTATTCCGCATCTAATTCATTCACATATATATTTAATTTTTTTACATCCTAACACAGTACATACCTCCGCTCCGGCTTTCCACGACAGAATAATCTTATCACCTCCTCCTTCCGCACTTAGCCTTCAGTAAACTCTAAACAAAAATGACAATTTAAGGGGAGCGTCTACCCTAAAATTTATCTCGGCTATTTACGAACGGATCACTCTGAAACTTGGTACACATATGTAAAACAGAATTCTAAGACATTTTTGTTCGTGTGAATTTTTCGAAAAAAATGAAAGAAAACGTGAAATTCTTAGAAAACGGCCAAAAAAGGGGTTTGATCTATTACACTAATTGGAGTTGCATATTGGTCCCAACCGTCACCGCATAATTTCATCATCATAACTGATGATTGACAGTTTCCTTTTGGGGCTAACTAGAAGATATATTCTGAATATTTTTAATATTAATTAAGATCATCTTTGCGCTGCTTAATTCATACGAGACATACCTAGATTATTCAAATGTTTGTCGCAATAGTAGAGGCAAAGACTGGATCAACAAAAATTTGCTAATTTACCTGTCATCTTTTTTGGTTAAGGTCATCAGACATCAGGAAATAAATTTTGTAATTAACTAAAGCACTTGTAAATATTCTTGAGTAGCCAGAATTATGAATGTTGACTGGAAAGAGACACGAAGGATTTTATTTTTATTTTTTTTTATTTTTTTAAGAGGTCACTTTTTTAAGGTGTGGATCGATCGGTCACGGATAATCATGTTTAGAAAACAAGCGCAATTCAAATCGGATTTGCGTATATTGCAATCATGCAAGTTTCCGAATCTAGCTCATCAGCTTCTATATTCAAAATTTTTTATCGATCAGCCAGCTCTACATAAATAGTCAACCAGTTTTTAAAACTGATTTGTATTTATTTAATTTGTATTTATTGATGCAGTTTCTGTTGGACGATGATTCGAGACACGAAGAGACAATACATACGCTTTAGTCCTTTGTTGCAATTAGTTTCGATGGGTAATCGGTTTGTTGGAATTACCATACGATATAATGTAATTAACCCAGATTATGAAGGTTCCTATATGAATTCGTTCACAAAAACCTAAATTATCAAATTATAATTAATAAAAATACTTTCTGAACGCCTGAAGTTGCAAAAAATATGTTCAGTGCGGTTTTCGTGCGAGGGTTTCGGTTCTACTAACAATCGCTCTCTCAATCGAAGCGTTCTCTTCGTACGTATTGCTAAGATCAACTCTAAAAAATTAATTCTAACATGAAAATTTACCATAATGAATATTGAAAACGCCAAACAAAGAAGACTCACATTTGTTATGGAAAACTCAATTTCATTTAATAATACAATAATCCACTATGATGGCGTCGACTGCTTTTAACTCTGTGACTGGTTATAATTTCCTGTAGCCTCGAACTGAAGCTGATGAATGGCCCTCTGCACAGACCCTTATATCAATGGCGTCTGTCGGCTGCCTGGATGTCCGTTGACAAGGTTATTTTTCTCCTCGTCTGAAGCAAATTACCTGCTCGATTGAGCATAATTGTTGTTATTTTGTTATTTCTGCCGCCATAGCTCATTAGACAATTATCTCACAAAAGCCTGAATTCTGAGTCCACAAGGGATTGGCTGGCACTCCAGCCAATCCCAAGCGAAACAAATCACTCGCTTTATGAGCAGTAAAATGTACTCGAATTTCCACTTGTAAAATTAGTCTAGATGACCAAGATTGATTTTGTGACCTGACATCAAGTGATTTGGACCTGATAACTGGTGATTAATTATGTAGAATTTGAGAGAATAATACGTCCGTAGGACGATAATATTTAGTTAGATAAATATTTAACAATCTAAAAAATAATTCAATTTGATACTGTACACTCCAGCAAGTAACGAATTAAGAATATGTTTTAAGCTCAAAGAAATATTTTTGCTAGGCCAAGTGTAGCGTGAATTCGTAGAAGTCTACATGATTTTATTGATGATTGACTTCAGAAGTTGAGATATGATTGATATCTTTTTCAATTTTCGGCAGCTGAAAATGGAATTTCAAACGGCTTTTAAAACGAATGAACAAGAAAAAAAGTTTCGGCTCAAAATTGAATAATTAATTTATTTCAGACATGATTCTCAAGCGAACAATTCTGAAGTGGTTCAATTTAAAACCAGAAATCTATTTCGTGTAAAGTTGTTATCCAAGTTGCTAGGATTATACTGTGTCATGTCAATTAGAGCTCATAACTCATGAGAATTGTTCTAAACTTATTATAAAGGTGATAAATTGGGGGAAATTGTTGGTTCAAATGCGCTATTATATAAATTGAACATTTATTTTCAAGCCCATTCGTAAAAGCTTTTTTTTTTGCCTTGGAAATTACATTCACTCAGAAACAACGGCAAAAATGTTTTTGGTCAAATAAGTAAGCTAAATAATAACAAATAAAAATGCGTGATTTCTGACAGAAACCCAGAATCAATCATATGATTTAAAGCATATTACATTTAAAATTGTATTATAAAAGGTTGGAAGTTTGATTGCTTGAGAAGAGGTTGGATGTTGTTAACAAGGTTGAGCCACTGAAGCAAATGATGAAGCCATTCAGGAGCCTCGGAGTCATCAGTCTCCATGAAGCGATGTTAGCTTTCATGCGCTTCTCAGACGTTACTGGTCGTGGTGCTTATTACCTTGTTTATTTCTATTCAAGGTTCTCATTTCTATTCAAGGTCTCATTGAAAGCTTGAACTATTAATACAGAAAACATTCAAGATTCTCATTTTTATTAATGGCTGTCTTCCACTAATAACAAAGTGAATGAGTTTGAGTAATGAAGGTTTTAACGACATTGATGTTTTAAAATTGTAATTAATTATGTGACTGCAATATGTGTAATTATGTAAATGTAACAATGAATGCATTGTATTTTGATATTTTACAAGAAAAACTGGGTAATATTCCTTCTGAAGTTCTTCTTTAGTTCGCAATGGCCCCCTAGCAAATTTTTAAATACAACTGTAAAGAATCTTGTTTTCGATTCCTTAAATCGTGAAGGCCATTGAATGAATATGTGGTTTTGCAATGCATATTGGCCGGTTTATGAAATTCAATAAAAAAGTGTAAGATATAAATCTGTAATATACATATAATGATAATATTAGTATCGGAAGTAATTTCCTATAAATGAACGGTGAACAATCTATTTTTACTGAATCACTAAAAGTTCGGAATATGCATGCAAATAGCTCGGCTGACTGACGAATCACTACCAATCAACTTTGCACGGTAAACTCGATCTTCCGAACGATAGCTTAGAAGTAATAAGGAAAGATGCTTTTTTAACAATAACTTTTATCAACTAAATAAATTATTTCTTACATAATTGTCCATGTCAGAGCAATGATACATCCTTATTCAGGCATGGCCAAGGAATAATTGACTTCTTAATCTAGGTTTAAAATTTACGGGATCGGGGTAAAACGGTAATGTTATGTCAAAAGAGTAAATTTGGATTATTTTTACTGACCAAGACTTGCTTTATTATCAATAATTCTTTCCTGAATTTAAGGGAGAAAATTATCAACGATGCCTTAATTATGAATCTATTTATAATTCAGACCATAGGTAGCTAAAATTAAATAACAAAGAAGTGAAATATTTCTCCCCTTCTGTAAGAATTTTTTCCAAGTTTAAGATGTTACCAATGCCACAATATATTAAACATTTATGGTCTTGAGCAAAATTTAGTGCAGAATTTCAAATCGGTAAGTTAAATGTTGGTTCCTGTTTCCGCAGAGTTGAACAATGTACACATGGAACCCTATTCCTGGTATTGATATTCTAGTGAGTGATGACAAATGGCTTGTACTCTCGAATGATAATAATCGCTCAATATATTAAAATCTCAGTTTAGTCCAGCTTTATATATAGATATGTACTGCAGCATCAGAATTTTATTTTGCGTCGCTGTGAATCATGTCAAATAAATCTTGCCATCCTGCAAGATCATGTTTATTATTTTCCTGTAGAAATACAGTAAGTCAGAGAAGACTGGTTCAAAGTTCAAACCCTTATTTTGTATGGAACTTCAATTCAACTCAGATTTTGATCTTTGAAGGACACCTAAATTTTAATTATTCAATAAAATTTACACGCACCGATTAAAAATTACATTTTAATTCATTAATTCGGCCTCCCCTGTATCCGTTTCGTCATCCCTTGCTTCAGTATTCCCTCACAAAAGAAAGTTTTAGGCCTTATAAAATGAACTCTTGAAAAATTCGAAAAATATCATTGTAATTATGTTCTATATAAACATCGGCTGAAAGTATATCCTGAAATTTTTTCAGAAAGGTTTAGAGCTCTAATTAATTATAACAAATCGTCGAATAAGTGCATAAGATTTTATCCCCGGCAATGGAGTTTCCTACATGTACGAATAAATTAAATGTCTGATTAGCAAATTAGCGGACTGGATTTTGCAATTTAGCGATAATTTCTTTCATAGGCTTGACTCAAAATTTTTAGGCGTCAATGAAAATGTGCTACTAAGAATTTTTGGGCTCGAACTATAAGAAATCTAAGCGAATTTTTCACACCATCTACAACCCTCAATTTTATGACGTTCAAATATTCTGGAAACATTATTCATGCGTCTACTATATTCATGCGTCTATATCTATAAATTAATAAAGGTCTATATTTGTAGCAACAGTTCAAATCGGGGGCACATTCCATCAAATTGAAATAGGTTTATCGGTGGTTTCCCACTAAACCATTGATAAATTCAGAGTCGTTTCTCGAAATATTTGCGCTGGGCTTTTTGTCAATCACACTCGCAAGTGTCATAAGCAAGACGAATTTGTGGGTTCGAATACAAATTATTCCATTTGGGATTAAGTTAAGAATACATTCATTCATACGTTTAAAATCCATTCACGGTTTTCACATGGTCGCAGAGAAGCAGGCGCATTCGTTATTAACGTTGTAGCTCCTGTACCGGAGTGAAATTGTCGTCGAGAGCCAGTGAGTATTATCGTTATTCAAGAGTTCATTATCAAGGATTTCATTTGATCAACATCAAATATTCTACCTACTATAGGTACATGATGACATAAAATTTTACATGGGATGATATAAAATATCAGCAGACATATACACTAAAATTAAAAAAATAGTCAAGCATTGTGTTTTGCTCATTATATAGTATATGGCCAAGCCATTTTAAAATATTTTATCACAGATAAATTGCTCAATGATTATTAGCGAGAGGCCGCCTGTGAAGCGTTTTAGCTTATATAGGCATTTGCAAGGAAGCATTTTGTATTTTTTTCTTTACATTTTAGATGGTCTCTTGTTATGTATATTTTTGTGAGCTCCTCTGTGAATAAAGAATAAAGAAATAAAAATAATAATCGTACAGTAAACGTTAACTATGAAGTACTTATTTCCGCCACCTGAAAACAAGAGGAGCTTCCAAAAACAGTGTGAGGCTCGAACACCGCTCTGTTCCACGTAAAATGTTTTCCAGTTTTATTTCATCCAAAGTTGTCTTTGGAGCTGGAAACATTTTCTTTTATGGTAGAGTTCATACGCACAACATTATTAAAGAGTTTTCATAGGAATATGGACTTATTGTTCGAATGGTAGAAGCTGTGGAAATTTCAAGTCTTCAGGAGAAAAATTTTTGGCATTTACGAATATTTAATTTATATAATGCGATTTACCATCGCGATTGAAGTTATTGAAGTTATTTCATGCAGTTGTTGGCTTTCTGTAATTTTACTTATACAATTTCACTTATACACTAACCAAGTGCATTGGGTGATTTCAAATATTGAATTTGAAGAGAGTGATTTATGGTCTGGACAAAAAATTTTACTACAAAGACAGAAATTTATGTAAGAAAATATCCTCATTTACTTAGAAAAATTAATTTCTCATTGAAATCCATTTACCAGATTTGTTTTCATCAATGAATAGCATTTTTTTCAAATTATTCTCTTCTTCCACATGACACGCTGTTATTAGGGGACGTTGTGCAATATTTATTTTTATTACAAATAGCTAGAAGATATGATATATGTCAAAACAATTGTGGTGGGCATTTAAAATATATTATATATAAAAACTAGGATACAATATTACCATAAAAATGTTCTTCTTTTAAATAAAACAGATTTCAACTTCATAACGTTCTTAGTTTTTTATTTATGAACAAATTAAAAGGGTTACTTAATTCTGAAACACCCTGTAGGTCTCGGTATATTAATTGTCCGTTCATATTGTGATTCTACCAATTCTGTGGTGGTTTTTATGAGACATCATGAGTTGCTATTCTCAGTTTATTAATTATTTGTGTAAATAAAAAAATTTTACTTTATCATTGTAGAAGGAAAAAAGTCCTTAATTTGTTAATTTATGTATTCACAGGAAGGCTCCGAACCGGAGACTAGATCACTGTTAAATGGACATGAGTTTTGGCTAAGTGAACACACGGTTTATTATTTGTTTTTCTAAACTTTGTTCATTATTAATTTTCATTAATAATTTCTATTCTCCTTAAATTTGTTTACCACTATACCCACGACACTGTGGCTCAATCGTATGGTTCCAGTAAAATTTCTATGTACAAGCTCGTAAACTATTCGCCCATATAATTGATATGTTTACATTTTCCTTGAGATTAAATTGAGCTCTATAGTCTGAAAATATATCTTAACTAGGCATGAGCAATTCCTAGAAGTGAACAGAGACTGACCCCTTGACTGTTCAGTCATGATCAGGCTCATTCTTTGTACAGGAACACCCAGTCACACAGACGAACTTTTCAATAAGATTCTAATTGAGTTGTATTCTATTGCAATCTCAAAACGTTGGAAACCATGAAATTTTACAAATAATGTGTTCAAAAATATTTAAAACCTGTATGAGAATTGCAGATGAAAATCTGGATATTAACTAACGGTTTTTATTCTATTGGTGGGCATTTTTTGAATTTTGCTTCTATTTCCCATCAGGCTATCCTCTGCGAGTTAGGTCACACATATGAGAGTTAGAAACTAAGATATTACACAGCAAATACTGAAAACATAAATAAATAACATTAACCAATGAGACTAATATTCTGCTAAACCTCATTAATATGTAAATAATCACATAATATACGGTATCATTTTTTCCTATGAAAATTTAAATTGTAAATATATGAATTTTTCTACGAATTTTTAGATGCACAAAAACTTGTACACACTTAATTGCATCGCTGTTATGATGATAATAAGTGATACGGGAAGACAGGCAGGCTGTTGGTTTAAACAGTAAATCATGCACAACAAAATATCTGATTAGGAGCACTAAATCATTCGTTGAAATATTTTTTCAGTTATTTTCCAATCTTCTTGGAAAAGGCAACTAACAAGACGATTAATTTTCCAACTCACAGACCGTCCATCGACACTAAAGATCTAGTCGACAACTTTTGACTCGTGTTCCAGCCATAGGATACGAGCGATAATTAGCATGTTTGAGGTATCGCAGTACGAACAGGAAGCTGCTTTTTCCACGCTAAAGAATCGGATAAAGATTTCACTGGGGTTTCTAATAATGCGAAAGAGATATGGTTTTAAAAATAATCACTTTCCTTGTAGATGACTCAGGTTGATCCTATAACATTTTCGGTGTTTAGTAAACTGAATTAAGTAATTTAAGCAACATTATTATTAATGCAATTCTACAGTTCTACAGCCATTCCACTTCTTATTAAAGCAATTCAACAATTCTACTTTTTCTTAATTATTTCCTTCTCTTCATCTTTTATGTTGATGGATTTTCAACGAAGACTCGTTAGCTTGGCCAACAACGGCGTTTGTTGATTAAAAGATACTGACCAAATATTCAGTTTTCCTTACTAATAACCGGGAAAAATTAGTGATTTCACGAAATAATTTCAAAACAACTTGATTTATTTAATAAAGAAAGTATAAGATGGAAACAATTTCACAAAAATGTTCTTCAACACTTGAACTGTATATGGTTAAATTACGAAAAAATGCATCATTCGCTGTCAAACTATAATTATACGAAAAACTTTAAAGTATTTTAATAGGAGTTTCTCGAACTGTTAGTCAAGCTGCAATCTATCGTCATTCATTTATAGAGCGAAATACTACGTTTGAAATTTTGTTCCGTGACTAGCAAACTTGCTATAATTTTTTGATAAAAATTGTCGGAGTGGTTTAGACAAACTAGATAGCAAAAAAATGCTTATATATTTTAAAATATTAAAATATGAGTTACACAGTTGAAACAATATTCAACCGCTGTTTATATACTACGGAAACATCGTTGAAAATTTATATTGCCCTAAAGTTTTATCAGGCTCTGAAAGTTTCATAATGCATGGCAGTCTCAAAAAAAATCTCCTGCTACAGATTTACGAACATAAAATTACTCCTATCTAAAAAAACTCTGCGTAGAAAATACATGCCGATAAATTTCCATAAAAATGTAAGTGGATTTACCCTTGAAGAAACTTTAATTTAAACGTTAAGCTTTTAGGTATTCTCTAATTACGTGTACCGTACCAGCGAGTTCTGAAGTGATATCATTTAATTAGGAAATGGGGGAAGTTATGAAGCCGAGATTCCTCTTAGGCAGCAGAAGCGCCACCAAAACTAATTCCGGACCTCGGAGCAAAAGTGGCAGAGAAGAGGAAAGAAGGCGTCGGGTGATTAATTATAGAAGCGCCTCTAATTTCTTATAGGCTCTCCCAGGGGATCTTTTGCTTCAATTAAACAGGCCTGATTAAAAAATGTCGTCTGCGAAAGAAGAAGCGTGCGTCACTGGAGTGTGAAGCTTAATAGAGGCCGCTGGGACCAGGTCATAGCGGCTCGCAGCTTCTCGAGACGCTGGGGTGTGCAATCCGATATTTATCGCCTCTGGGGACACGCCGACACATGGTCTAATATTCCAGAGAACAAATTCTCCCCAAGAGAACAAATTTCTCCCCAAGAGAACAAATTTCTCCCCAAGAGAACAAAATTATATGAATTTCAAAAGATGTGGTGAGATTCTGCGCTATCAATGAAATAGTGTATGCGTAGAGTAAAATTCCTTAGTCTTTTCATCAGGAATGCTGACTCAATAAAGACTTTTTACGGATATAATTGAATACATACATGTGCCTTTGTATATATGTTCAAGCTTCACGAACAGTCATTTCTTGACGAAATTGTAAGGAATTACAGTTGGGAATAATAAATTTGAAGAATATAAGGTCAAAGAAATTAATTCTTTAATGTCTTTTTCAATTCACATAGACATAATTTTTTTCATTTTCATGGAACTTGTGAAATATAAATGAAAAAAATTTTGAGTTGAGCAAGGCCTTCACGATTTTCGAGCGCCCAAACACACATGCGAAGGGCTGGTGACCAAACTCAAGGAAGCGTAAAAAGTCTGGGAAGTTTGCAGAAAAAGTCCGCAACATCAGCAGCCTTGGAGGCTCCGAGAGATAAATGAAGATTTCTTTGGTCGCTCGAAAGCTGCGTCTGTGCGCCTGTTCGTTCGGAGAGACGGTTTGGTCTGGCGATACCGCATCTCATAGCACACTCGGCTTTTGCTCTACAAAAGTACACATAACTTATGTTCACCGCTAATACCGCACGACGGTTCAACTTAAACTTACTACACTATGTTTAAGATTCAGTGAGGGCTGCACATTTTGGGGTCATTGGTTGAGCACCGCATTATTCAGTAGAACTGCGCTCGCTGCGTATATACAGCGAACTCTGTTCGAGCTCAAACATATGGCTTTACATTGCACAAATTTTTTAAAATATTTTGGATAATAATTTCATTTTTGTACACATCATTATAGTAATAGGTAATTTATTTGGGTTTTGAAATGTCCAAAAATTGAATTTTCAGTTCGCTCAGCGAATTCATTTCTTCCTTGACGGATTTCAAATTGAATAATAATCTTTTCAGCGCATCTTAGATACTCATATCTCATCATCTGCGTTGTTAACAATTATTTTATAGTATTGCAAAATAAACTAAACATTTACCAAGTCTGGATGAATGGCTTTTGCTTTAAAAACCGTTTGCTAGATCGATTAAATTTTTTCACGCGTAATTGCATTCTAAGGCAAGTAAGTGTTTTACAACCAAACCCACCAACCAAATTCGTACATGTCATTAAAATTAAATATTAATGATTTGTTTTCAGGAATGATTTAATTTTAAAAGCATCTGGGTCAACAACTGCGTGGGTTATTTGATATTTTTTAATGGTATTTGAAGTGAAAGACAATTTTTGACCTGCAAGAGATAAGAAGCGCTAACCAACATACCTGGGAAAATCCATTTCCTTGGTCATTTGTAGTTATTTCCATTGATAATAATTTTCAACAAATTAACCTGTTGAATTAAGATCAAGTTTTACTTTCCAGGTTTTTGCTTCTCATCTCGTGGAGAAAATTTTCGACCTAATATTTTTAATTTAAATATAATTCAAAAACTTACTTAGACTGATTGATTAAACTTTGACTTAAAAATGTGAAAATATCACTTATATCATTGGCCCATATATCCACATATATATCACCTTGGCCTAAAAATGACAATTAAAAGCTTAAATTTGTATCCAGTAGAACTCATTGGAATTTTTTCAAACGGAGAATATAAAAAGTAAGAAATTAGGCAACGTGAACTTACTGAATTTTATATGTAGCCTAGCCTTAAAATTATTCCGTCTCTGTTGAGTGAAATTCAAAATGAAGAACTTGCATGGATACTCTTCTTCGAGCGCCTTGAATTCCGGGCCGTTAAAGACATCATTAATAACTGTGGACGTCCCAAAGTTCTCCTGAAAGGACCTGAGAAGGAAAATTACAGCTTTCTTTGAAAGTAACCTGAGATTCCTTTCAGCATTGGTGCATCTATAAGGCCAGGCTTGCTGTTTACGCCTAGGACTCAATTCTCTTCCTGCTCCAGCTCCAGTTGCCGTTCCAATAGTTCAAATTTTGTGGTTTTATTGCAATTACGCAATTAATCATATGAAGCAAAGTTCTAAACTAATTAGATCTCAACTCGAGATATAAATGAATTTTCTCCATTTTGTATTGAAAATGTGATACGGTAGTTCCCTTTTTTCTTGAATATTGTAATAGCCACTTTTTCTAGAAGAGCTGCGCTGCTTGTCCCATTATTCTCTGTTTACTGGAAAAAATTATTTATATATTATTATAAGTAATTTTATTTTTTAATATGTATTTAAACACGTCAGATGAACGTAAACCGTAAGGCAACATACCGGAGAACCGTAATTTATAATTTGGTCATATGATGGAAGGTATTTGCGTGATTTTGCATCACGAATGTAGAATTATGAACCATTCAATTGTTTTTGAAAAAATATAGTTAGAAGAATTTGCCCTTTAACAGCGACCATGCAATTCTTTTACACAAATTTATTTCAATTATCGAGAAAATCTTGAATATAATGCTAAACATGTCACGGGAGTAGTTCTTCGCCAATTTTGATTACACATCCTCACCTATGTCGCTGATTGTTCATAAACAATCAAAAATAATTTCTTGCTTGTGTTAATCATGTTGTTGCTCACTGAATTTTTTAGGTTAATTGAATTAAAATCGACGTATAAACCACACTTTAATAGATTTATTGCTTTTTAACTTCCATTTGAAGACTTCAAGTATTAATTAAAATCGACGTATAAACCACACTTTAATATATTTATTACTTTTTAACTTCCATTTGAAGACTTCAAGTAGTTAAAAATACCGGAGACGTTCCGTAAACTTTCTATCAACTGTCGTTGTGTTTTAGGTTTCAATGGAAACTTTATATGAGTATGAATTATTTTGTACTTGTATGTATTTGGTACCCGCTATGTATTTGGTAAAATTTAGTCTTTCATATTTCATTTTTCTTATTTAATACACTGAGATTAAATTCTGTTTTCATGTAATTGGTTATCTTCGTTTTTTTACGTCACATCATTTCCTTATTGTTTACATTATATAATTAAATTTCCCTCTTAACATTCATCGCGCATATGAGTAAACAAAACTTCCTGTCTGTTAACATCGCGGAAATTGAAATTTCAGATCGATTGAAGATTTCACTGGCCAGTAAAGTACAATGTTTCATTTTCATTACTGGCCACCAGTACAAATGTTTCATTGAGTTCAGGATCATCATGCAAGTGGCCTTATTAATATTATTGAGATAAAATAAGTAGTGTATCTTAATTATTTTAATCCCCAGTGCTTAAAATTGGACCCGGCTTCATGCAAATTTACACTGCAAGTGTGTTCCTCTCATATGGATAACTTACATTGCTAGTTTATTTTTTCAGAAGGGAAAAAATGCATTAATATAATGTGTCTTCTTTTTGATAATTATCGCTATTAGTGTATACCTATCATCTTCTGTTATCGCTGTAGCAGTTCATAACAGAGCCCTTCAAGCCCCAATGAAGTTTTAAAAGCAGTACTGCACTAGACGAGTTTTGTATATACAGGGTTAGTGGTTCTAACGCACATGGTTGAACACGGCCATCATTTGTTACTATTAAACGCCAGACTCTAGTCGGGAACGACTCTTTTAAAGAACCTTCTTGAGCTGCGATGCGTTAAAAACATGTAAAAGAACTGTATTCATAGCTAAAAATAAAAAGTCGCTCTCGAGACTCACATATAGAAAATATTTGGCGGCTTTTCTCTCGGCTTACTTGTATGTAGATATTAATAAGCATGCTAAACGTCCTTTTGTTTGCTTTTGATAACGGTTTATACTCTTCATACAATTTTATTAAAAACACATCGCGAACCTATTCAATTCCACGGCAAAATATATTAAATAAATTCTTATCTATATGCTTTGAAGTCATTCAAATGGCAAATTTCGACGTCTAGAGTAAAATTTGGCTCTAAATTAGCTAATGAGACTTTTATAAGCCAATATTTTTTCATTTATATTGTGGATATAATTTTTGTGCTGACAAACTAACATGTAAACATGAAAACAATAATTGATGTATTTCTAACAGAACATTAAATGATGAAGAGCAAAACCAACGCTTATGTCTAATTTTTACGATCGCGTCTACGATTAAAACGAGAATGATAATTAAAATTCTGTCGAGAGTTATGGCACATATATAATTTTTACGATTTGAAAGAGCAAACTCATGCTATGACAATGTGAGATGATATATTGCTTTTATATTATAATAATAATATTATAATAATATAGCATATAATATTAGCATAAAATATGCACGAAACAATCGGCACATGACTTGTGAAATTTGTTTCAACAATATTGCGACTGCGAGGATTCATGTGCCAATGCGAGCAGTTCTTGATCTGTATGTGACCCTTGAGTTTTTTAATATAACTGTTATTGAGCTGTTCAACTGTATGTTTTTATTAAATCAGATTAATTCACTTCACTTCTTAGCATTAAAATTTAAAATTTGAATTAATTATTAAAGTAATAAATATAACAATATTTCATATTAGGATATTAAGACTGAGAATTACTCAATTTGGATTTTCAATTTAGTTGTTAAATCAATTAAATTAAGCAATTTTGATTTTTTTAGTCAGCCTAATACCGAACACTCTTTTGAACTTTCCCACTTTATCTCAATAACGCTTTCATTCAAGATCAGAATTATAACGAAATGAATTCAATTCTACGGGAGGGCAAGCCGCCGGGTAAAGTTGTGCACATAATATTTACCCTTCTACATTGTTGAATTGTTAATTCAAGAGTGGTAATTTTAATTTACCACTAACAAACATTCATGCCAAACATGTTCCAACATTCATGTCGGAAAAAACAATCGATTCAATTTTTTTCTGTTTCTCGTGTAAGAAATTATTGGGTTTTCCTCATTGCTTACCGACTCAGCGCTGAAGTTATCGACTCAGTATCGAATCGATTAATGTTCAAAAACATTCATTCGTCGACGAAAAAATTACATCAACTTTTCTCTTGAACCCGTAAGCCCAGACTGACGGGGAATTCTTCTTCAAGTCAGGTAAATTTTGAATTAACTGTGATTTGTATATCAATTGTAACTTAACTTTGGTTAACGCTATTAGATACCACGCATAATTAATGACTTTGAAAGTATAGGTCAAGAATGAAAAAACTCAGAAATCGCAAAATGTATTATTGAATTTTCACTCATGGTCATTCTTTTAGTGTGAATTCTAAGGTTTAGAAATTAATCCATACATAATAAACAACAAATTATCTCCTGTATTGTTGGAGCTGGAGATGAGACTGAGGCACGGCATGGAGTTTATAATAAGAAAAATTTATCGCCGAGTCATCGGTGGCCAACCATGCGTCATGTTATGGCCTCAGGTCGTCAATGATTGTAGGATATTCGAGCGTCCGGAAGTGCGTACTCATGTGTTCGAGGTGAGGCTATGTAGCTACAGTGTAAGGAAGGCCTGGCTGTCTCAGTTCATTAATCTAACGGTGGGAAGTAGCAAGGTAAGAGCCTCCTTCTACCCACCGTTGAGCTCGCTGACCTCAACAACAGTTGGCTGCTGACACAGAAGCCATGCACTAAATTAACGTAGGTTGGAAAATATCTATAGTGGGAAGTTTAATATGATGTGGAATGATAAATAAAGCTTATTTTGATTTTAAATGTATCATCGTACTCGATAGCTGTCTACTGGCTTGCATTTAACAGGAGATCTACTTACAATTCGATGTTGTTTTCGGTGCCTTCGTGTGTCCTTGATGTAGATAAATGGTTTATTCAAAGGACTGTGGATAACAACCAACTCACAATAATTGACTTTACAATTGGCACTCGACAACAAGCTGCGGGCTGCTAACCTAAAATCTCTGTGTTAATTATGTGCACATCGAATCGGAACCTGTTTTTCGGTAATCATTTGTGGTATACCTCGAGATGTCTGATGGCTGGTTAAACAAATGGCTTTACTGACCTCTTCCCATATGGCTATTGACTGCACTAGATGGTCCATCGTTGACCCCACTAGATTCACACATTGGGAATAAGTCCCGTAGGTTGATAGTTGGGTACCGCTTTTATGTAATTTCCTGGAAATTTTCTCATGGACGCTGGACATTGATTTTATTTTTAAGTATAATAATTTGAACTTATGTATGCCGGTAATAGGATTTTTTTATATATTCTGACTATCTTCATAAATTGAAAAATTCATGTCATGAATTATTCTAAAATAATTTGTTGATTATCAAATTGAATTACTTATCAGGACAGAAGAATTGGCCTCATTTATTTGTATCCAAATGATTCCATTAATAAATATTTTGTTGGCAAATAAACTTTTATCAAATCATGAGGTATAAAAGCAAAACAGCATGAGACAGAGTGCTGCGAATATCAATATAGGTAAAGTATCTGTATTCCTTGTCGAGCCAACCAGTGTGTTGTGTAAATACATATTGATGTAGATTATTGACACACAAATAGCGAATCAAAATATGCTAGTCGTTATTATTTAATCACCTAAATAATATTTTGTTCATGAAAAAGAAAAAAACGCACTCGCCTTAAATAACTGGATGTTTTCAGCTAATAATGAACAAAGGGCTCAAGATTAAAAGTATAGACTGCATCGAAAGTCTCTTTCTCATGCCCCGAGGCCGCGCAATTCGACCTCTCACAACCACATCCTGAACCGTTCAAGCAGCACGAAAAAATTAATCAAGTTTTCTATACAAAGAAGCGCTCGTCAATGGTCTGCAGGCTGAGGCAATCGATGTGCAGTTCACAAGTCGAAGACATTTTTTCACGATCCTTCGTGAACTGCGGATCTCTAACCTGGATTCTTGGGTGCGTTTTAAAACGGGATCGCGGTCGAAAAAAGATTTTAAAAAACTATCTGGGACCTGTGGCGTACCCCAGCCTGGAGCAGTAGCTCCTACGTGTTGGAGGATTTTTACACCTGGTGACCTGCAAGATCGAGCCCAGGCTCCAATTTTTGACCAAACTCGGGAATACAATGAACCCAGGCTGTTGAAGCTGCCATGAATCCCGTTACTCGCTGCACAAAAATACTAATTTTAAAGGCAGTTGCCCCAAAAATAGAAGCACGAACGCTTGATCCACGATCAAATACGATGATCGAAATCTGGATTTGGGCCAAAAGTTTCGCCGTGCGAAGTATATCTGAGGGTCGCTTGTGCTCTTATGATTATGAATTTATTTTCTCTATTATTAGGCATTGATCTATTACACTAATTGGAGTTGCATATTGGTCCCAACCGTCACCGCATAATTTCATCATCATAACTGATGATTGACAGTTTCCTTTTGGGGCTAACTAGAAGATATATTCTGAATATTTTTAATATTAATTAAGATCATCTTTGCGCTGCTTAATTCATACGAGACATACCTAGATTATTCAAATGTTTGTCGCAATAGTAGAGGCAAAGACTGGATCAACAAAAATTTGCTAATTTACCTGTCATCTTTTTTGGTTAAGGTCATCAGACATCAGGAAATAAATTTTGTAATTAACTAAAGCACTTGTAAATATTCTTGAGTAGCCAGAATTATGAATGTTGACTGGAAAGAGACACGAAGGATTTTATTTTTATTTTTTTTTATTTTTTTAAGAGGTCACTTTTTTAAGGTGTGGATCGATCGGTCACGGATAATCATGTTTAGAAAACAAGCGCAATTCAAATCGGATTTGCGTATATTGCAATCATGCAAGTTTCCGAATCTAGCTCATCAGCTTCTATATTCAAAATTTTTTATCGATCAGCCAGCTCTACATAAATAGTCAACCAGTTTTTAAAACTGATTTGTATTTATTTAATTTGTATTTATTGATGCAGTTTCTGTTGGACGATGATTCGAGACACGAAGAGACAATACATACGCTTTAGTCCTTTGTTGCAATTAGTTTCGATGGGTAATCGGTTTGTTGGAATTACCATACGATATAATGTAATTAACCCAGATTATGAAGGTTCCTATATGAATTCGTTCACAAAAACCTAAATTATCAAATTATAATTAATAAAAATACTTTCTGAACGCCTGAAGTTGCAAAAAATATGTTCAGTGCGGTTTTCGTGCGAGGGTTTCGGTTCTACTAACAATCGCTCTCTCAATCGAAGCGTTCTCTTCGTACGTATTGCTAAGATCAACTCTAAAAAATTAATTCTAACATGAAAATTTACCATAATGAATATTGAAAACGCCAAACAAAGAAGACTCACATTTGTTATGGAAAACTCAATTTCATTTAATAATACAATAATCCACTATGGCGGCGTCGACTGCTTTTAACTCTGTGACTGGTTATAATTTCCTGTAGCCTCGAACTGAAGCTGATGAATTGAAGAAGCCCGTCCCGTGAACGGCTAACAAAATGTAAGCAGTCAATCCAATGGAGTGGCGCCCCCTGCACTCAGTGAAATAAGTGGGTGTTTGTACAAGTCGTGATGCACTTTTTACCCGGTGTGGGTCATTGGAACCTACTTCAGCCCGAAAAAGTGGGTATCACTGCTACGTGCGGAGAGTGTATTGTCAAACAAATATTCTTTAATATAGTTATCGTTTACAAACTTCCTTTGTATGCGACTGTTGGGGCTTAATCGGTTACACAAGTGCTGTACGATAATATGCGCTTATTTAGAAATTTAGAAGGGAACCTTGATTAGTTTTCACCGTATTATCTTCACCGTATTAATGGCGAAAAAAGTTATGTTGCGCAGGAGAGAGAGGAAAATTTACTTACATAATATAACAGAGCATTTAAATAATATCCTCTGTGGAGCGTACTTCGATGAGTTCCTATGTCAAAAGTCGAGTTTAACGAATATTTCTTCTAATAGGGTAATATAAACAAGAAAATCTGTTGACTATGACATCAAGAACCACTTTTTTGAACATTCGATTCCAATTTCCAATTTATGAATGAAAGGACTCGAAGCACCACTTTTTCAATAAAACGAAAATCATTAAAAATAACTATAACATTGTTGATGTCATGCTAAGAACTAAAAGCTCGAACTATAAGAAATCTAAGCGAATTTTTCACACCATCCACAACCCTCAATTTCATGACGTTCAAATATTCTGGAAACATTATTCATGCGTCATTATTGGTCTATATTTGTAGCAACATTTCAAATCGGGGGCACATTTCATCAAATTGAAATAGGTTTATCGGTGGTTTCCCACTAAACCATTGATAAATTCAGAGTCGTTTCTCGAAATATTTGCGCTGGGCTTTTTGTCAACCACAATGCATAAATAGCGTAAATTTCTTGTTAGAATAGACGTTTGAGGCATATTCGGTTATTCTTATATTAAAAAAGACATAAACGACTTGGAGTTAATAGTATTGTTGATATGATTTTTCTAACAAGCTTATGTGACTTGAAAAAGTCGACATGAGATATATGTGTAGTCTTGAATCCTAGAATCCCTCCCATGCGTTACATCTTGCATTTAAATTACATAATTATGATTAAAATGTCTGAGACTGGCCTTATAAAGCTGTAAATGGTCGCGTTCGTTCCCCCCACCACAATCTTGTGGAGATAGTGGAACGCCACGCCATTTGTCAAGACGTCCGACAAGCGGGATCTCGGTGTCTCTCTGTATGCATGAGCACTGTCAGTCTCCAGCCTGCGGCCTGCCATGGCTTCATGCCCGCGACTGAGCCTGCGCTAAACCCTTGGATTTGGACCTAAAACGTGGCTTATGCCATTAAGATTTGCGCACACGCTTGCTCTTGGTCTGTGCATAAAAAGAGTTGGCAATCTTCTGTGAATGAGGAAATATGAGTTGAACGAATTTTAGAAAGAGTTGAAACACGCATTTTTTGATTGCAAGTTCAAATGATTTCTTACTTGATACATCCAAGAACTAGTAACTTGAATAGTATTACATTTTTCTGCGGGCTGCTTCAAATTTAAGCTGTCTGCTTATTTAATAAGAGTAATTGTAAGTTAAAATTATCAATATTTCTTCAAGCTTGAAACGAAATTTTCTTTGAAACTTAGTTTGGTCGCATCGGCTGGAGTGACAGCGGGTGACATGAATTAGTGCAACTAAATGATTGTCTCTTAGATATGAACATCAGCCGTACAAAAATTTTAGAGACCAGAATTACGTATTCGGAAAATTTCATAACGAGTAAACGTTTCTCGATTTCCAAAGTTTGGCATATCTCATAACGAATAAAAGTTTCTCGATTTCCAAAGTTTGGCATATCTCATAACGTATAAAAGTTTCTTGGTGTCCAAATTTTTCCACTGCCGCTCTGAGCTCGTGCCCCGCAGTGCTGCTCGACAGCTGATCGACCAACAGCGCTCAAGAAATAGGCGATCGTTTGACCACAAAGTGCGGAGCCGTTCGATCAATGAGGCGAGCATGACTGCGCACAATGTTGCGTAACTACATTTCGTCCCAGGGTGGAATTAACGCTGTGAAATACAGATTAGGAATTTGCCACACTCGCAAGTGTCATAAGCAAGACGAATTTGTGGGTTCGAATACAAATTACTCCCTTTGGGATTAAGTTAAGAATATTCATCCGAATAGACAACAAGAAGATGTTTAAATTATTTTTACAACACTTCTCTTTAACTTCACTTCTTGTTTGTCTGTCTGTCTGTCTGCTACAATTCTTATAATCGAAATTTAACACACTTCTACTTATCCTATCGATCTGAAATTTTGCACACCTGCGTAAAGTTGGAGACAATGGAAGAATCAAATGGCAAAATAAATGATTGTAAAAATTAAAAAAAAATGTATATTAAAAAAATTGGAGAACAAATTTTGTCAGCTACAAATCTTATAACTGATATTTGAGACACTTTTACCTGTC
Organism: Hyalella azteca; assembly: GCF_000764305.2. Classification (NCBI taxonomy): domain Eukaryota; kingdom Metazoa; phylum Arthropoda; class Malacostraca; order Amphipoda; family Hyalellidae; genus Hyalella; species Hyalella azteca. The sequence goes on along the minus strand of NW_025938782.1, from coordinate 241,402 downwards.
TAATTGATCTGAAATTTTGCACACTTGTGTGAAGTCGGAGGCAATGTACGAATCAAATGACAAAATAAATTATTTTGAAAAAAAAATTATAAAAAAAAGAAAATTTTATTTTTTAATATTCGAAAATGAAATGAGAAATTCATTGTACATCTTTAACATTGGAGACACTGGATTCTTTAGAAGTGTTGTCTTTAAAAAGTAATTTTTAAACGTATATTATTTAAAATACATTCACGGTTTTCACATGGTCGCAGAGAAGCAGGCGCATTCTTAACGTTGTAGCTCCTGTACTGGAGTGAAATTGTTGTCGAGAGCCAGTGAATACTATCGTTATTCAAGAGATCTTTATCAAAGATTTCATTTGATCAACATCAAATATTTTACCTACTATATAGGATCTGTACGTGATGACATAAAATTTTATATGTGATGATATAAAATATCATCAGACATATACACTAAAATTAAACATATAGGCTGGAATTGTGTTTTGCTCATTATATATAACCAAGTAATTTCTAAATAGTTTATCACAGATAAAGTGCTCAATGATTATTAATAATCATACAGTAAACGTTACCTATGCAGTCCTCATTTCCGCCACTTGAAAACAAGAGAAGCTTCCCAAGACAGTGTGAGGCTCGAACACCGCTCTGTTCCACGTAAACTATACCTAAAAATACTCACACATTTTAAGACTGCCAATGGCTAGAAGATGACCAGGCGCAGTCGATGTTGCAAGGAAGAGCGCTTCACATCGGATCGACAAGCTCATTGTCGGCCCGTCTCCGGAATTTTGCATGCCTCGACCTATGATTGACGTTTGTGATAGCGGATAGTTTGTATGACAACCATGAAATCACTAGGACATATTATAGCCATTAGTTATAGCTAAAATGACCATTTTCAAGAGAACTCATGGCTGTATACATTTAGGTTAAAGTTTGTTGCCGTCAGTTCATTTACGGTAAATTCTACGGTCTAAAATTTTTGTTATAACATCAATAATTTAATGCTTTTAAGGAAAATCACAAAATTGTTGTGATAAATAGGAATAAAAACAAACTTTCATGAGTAAGATAAATAACTCAATAATTTTGCCGAAAAACTAAGTGAACTGTGCATCTTTGAAATAAAAAGTAGTGCATTGTTGTCACATCAAAAATGTAAAAAATTTCTTGTAGAAAGGTTAGAAAAATAACTCAAAGATACCAGTGAGAGGTCTTTGGTTATACTTATCGCGGTTAATCGCTTTCTTATCCGGTTGATAATTACACGCATAAAATGGAAAGAATTGCTTACAAGTGAACGACCCCAGATAATTACGATGCAAGAGTTCTGTTGTCTGAAGCTTTGTTTGAAATTCGTGTCCCAATGTTGAGGTTGTGGGGCCCATGTCAGTCTCTTTTATTGACCTGAACTTCATTTGCATCGAGTTTTATAAACTAAAGTGTTGACTTCGTGGCACAGACGCTCGGCACAAGTGTTAGATTTAAATACCATACAGCGGCGGTATTTGTAGCAGCTGGACAACGAGCGATGTTTGAGCTTGGTCACCTGAAATAATATATGAATGATATTATGTCTTGTGGTAAGTCGCGAGTATGAAATGATACGACACGTATGAGTCATGTACGACACGTATCATTTAAACAATGTTATCTATTTAAGTATCATTAATGAATATAGAATATAATATATCAAATATAACTAATTGAAATCCTGATAATATCGTTTTAATCTCAGTGTGAATGCTTAATAATCTGAATCACTATTCCACAACCGCTGATGTGAACGCGAGGGATGAAATACGCCTACGTTTCATGCATGTCGCACTCTTATGTCTTATTCGTATGAATCAGTTTTGAAGATTCAAATCAAGAGTTGGAGAAAAATTTAAATTGCGTACTCATTTTGAAACATTACGTAAGGAAATATATAATATTTTTATCGCTTCAATGGTTAATAATAAACAATGCTGCTTGTTAATGGAGTTAGAAAAACTTCATTTTCGAGCAGCGCATGCCACTGAGAAAATTTTGCCAGAGGTTCACATACAACCCACACTAATAATGCGTTAATAATTAAGTGCACTAAAATATATTTTCTATGTTAATACATTTACAAAACTTGTTCCTAAAAATTAATTATAACGAGTTAAAATAAATTGCGCACACTATTAAATTCTCATGAATTTCTTTTTTCCTTACTTTTCAATTAAATACTATGAATTTGATAATAATCTTGTTAGGAAATTCGAAGGTATATAGAAAATTTTCATCATAGTTTGTGCATTTTTGCGGAGGTAAATGGCTAGAAAAACGAATTGTGCGCGAAATATGGAACATGATTCGTCCCATCTATAGAGAGGGAGTAAAGGGTAGCACAGGATGGAGGGCGACGAGGGGACGGTGAGGGAAAGATGAGGAGACGGTGAGGGGACAGCGAGGGGACGGTGAGGAGACAGCTAGAGATGGCAAGGGGACGGAGAGGGATCGGTGAGGGCACGGCAAGGGACGGCAAAGGGTTGGTGAGGGGACGGTAAAGGGAAGGCGAGGGGGCTGTGAGGGGACGGTGAGGGGACGGTGAGGGGACGGCGAGGGGACGGCAGTGCTCCCGCGTGATTAATGAAGCCATGGCTGCCTGGCTACTGTGGTGCGTGTGTGAGTATGTGTGTGTGTGGTAGCGTGAGTATGTATGATAATTCTATGTATGTGTGAGTGCGCGTGTGTGGTGTGTAGTCTGTGGTTTAGTATTGTGTGTCGATGTTGAACACAACTCAAAAAATTTTTCGCATGCTCATTTCGGATAAATGATTGCAACGAGAAAGAAATTATTGAAAAGTCTAGTGTGGAAAAAGATTTGGGAGCTTATGTCGACAAGGAGCTGAATTTTTTTAAGCATATTGAAAAGCAAGCTGATAAATCCAACAAACTTCTTTGACTGATCAGACGCTCTTACGAGTTCCTAGATAACAATTACACTGTCATTGTATAAATAGAAATGTTTTACATGTTTTGCTGCGTACTTATATGTAATATGAGTACGAGAGAAAAATTACATTACATGAAAAAAGTAGACATTATTGAATCCATGGACCTTGAGATACCAATTACTTTTATACAAATTATATCGCAATTCACGGTGAGAATTAGATAATTTTGAAGAAGAAGATGAATGATCAGAAAAAATACTATTTTTCTGACAATGGTTCAATAAATAAATTATATTTATAAATTCACTGAAGTGAATGAAGGATATAGTGTATTAGGAACGAATATATTCTCGCCACTAAACAATGGGCAGGAAAATTTCAATGGAATATATTTCATCCGAATTAAAGCCAGAAATGCAAAAATATATCAATATAATATTATATAATATAATATTATTTTATATAATAATATATTATATTATATTACATTATATTTTAGAAAAATATACATTGAAGTTTTAGATCAACACATCCGCAAAATGTGCCAGAGAAAGATTATATTATATTATATTACATTATATTTTAGAAAAATATACATTGAAGTTTTAGATCAACACATCCGCAAAATGTGCCAGAGAAAGTCACCGAAGCACAGAAATCGAGTAGATCAAAAATTGTATAGAATATTACTTGTTTATTCTCTTCTTTGCGGATGAAAATAGAGTAAAATGTCAGTCAACACGGGAATTACTGCAGAAAAAGCGATGATAAATGAACTTCTCTAGGAAACCAGACCACGGAACGAGACGGGCTGGGAAACGAAGTCTCGTGCGATAAGGAGACGCGCCTGCCGAGAAAAATGGTGTAGGCCTGCGTTACATTCCTGTGCAGGAATTAATTGAAAATATGTTGTTGCCACAGCATAATTTAAAAAAAATTCGTGAGATGGCATTAACTGGAAAAAACTATTCGTTCAGTAGCATAAAAAAAATATTCGAGTGACGGCACGAATTTGAAGAGACTGTTCATGCAGTGTCTGCATGAGTCTGAAAAAAAATGTTCGAGAGGCGGTATTAATAGAAAAAAAACTGTAGCGAGGAGTTTTAGACTATGAATTTGGATATTTTGGATTTATTCAATAATTTAGTTCACAAATGATACCGAGTATGACAAATTACAAATTCAGGCTTTAAATTTAAGTGAATATTAAATAACCTTTCGAATCACAACAAAAAGAATAATAAGCTTCAAAAATTAAGGATTAGCGTAACCGATTCGACGTAATCCTAAGAAAATAATGCTTGGAACTAAAAAAATACATATAATGTCATCCTGGTAACCATAACGATCAATGATCCTAAACGCGACTGTCACAACAATTGTTAGCATATATTAATGTGAAGACCAAGAAAACACCACAGAGAATTTTCCATTTCGATCCGCGCGCACGTGAATCTAAGTTTAAAAATTAAACATATAACACTATAAACTCGATGAATTTCACACTTATAAGGTTGATTCGAAAACTGAATTAGACTTTAAGTTGACTATTGCTTGCAAAATTACATAAAATTATTTAGTCAACTTTATTCTTACTCGAGATCGCATAGCGTCATGGGAGCCATTAAGAAAAATTTGATTCATTGTTTTGTTAATATACGTTCGCANGCATAGCGTCATGAGAGCCATTAAGAAAAATTTGATTCATTGTTTTGTTAATATACGTTCGCAGAAACCGTAGGTCATTTCGATAGAATATATTAAATATCAGATGATGAAATAAGGATTTCTTTTCATGTTGGTTATGAAGCTCAGCTATAAAAGATCAAGATATGCGGTTATCTATAGCGGCTGTAAATTAAATCAAAATAACTTTTGCCCGTTTGCTGCCATTGCTAGTATCACAGAGTATAATGTCATCGCAAATTTTTTTCTAATTTTAACAGATTGACATCGAAGAAATTGTGAACCTATCCTCGTAATAATTAGAAAGCAGTGATTAATTTATTCATTGCCATTTTTTTCTCGCCTAAGTTTTTGAAGTGAAAATAAAACCGTCGACGGGAGGCTCATTTGACGGTACCGCATACTAGCGGTACTGAAGCATATAAGGTGCATACGAGTACAACATATCATAAGGGCATCAAAGAACAGTGTGGCAAAAATGTTACAGCAAAATTACGAATAACCGTGAATAAAGGAGATAAATCAAACTTAATATTTTTCAATCAAACTTAATATTTTTCAATCAAACTTAATATTTCCAATCAATTTTGAAATTTTTTAATCTCGCTTGATATTTTTCAAATTTAATCAAATTGCCGTGGAAAATTTTAGCAATAATAATGTATGTAATGTCTTTCTTTAGATTCCAGTATTACTTGTCACTACTATTGAGACAGAACTTTGATAATCAGCGCAAAATCTATTAACGTATATCATCAATATTCGAAAGAGATTGATCATGCTTTCCAAGCAAATTCTGTGTTCCGTCGGCATAGTTAGAAGATATTTGATAGTATATGGTATTATATATTAACGGAAATTCGAATACTAGAGACCAAATTGAGCGGGCAGAGCTGATTGCCAAGCAGTGACCTAAAAAGATTTCATAGTTTCAAGTTGTTTGTTTTTCCATTTAAATTGAGAATATCAAGGACACGCATGAAAGTATCCAAAAATATAGTGGTATACTCGAACCTAAATTTGCAGTATGTCTCGAAGAAGCAAGCTCATGAAAGCGCTTTCTTGAAGTCAATCATCAATAAACTCAAAATAATAAATGTCAAAACAATATCGATTCATAAAGACCAGTTCATAATAAAACTAAGCATGGAAACAACCATACTGGTGGTAGAAAAACATGTGCAAAATCAACCCTGGTTTCTGGTGTTAGGAGGTTTCTCTAGTCCGCAGCCGCGGGATCGCAGCGCTGACACTTCATCCGTCACTGTCAACGGGGCGGAAATCCACTGGCAGGCCTCCTACCGCATGGAAATAAGGGAACTGTGGAAAATACTACATCCACCACAAATACATATCCGGCAGCCAGCTTTGTGCTGCATGGCTTCAATCTTTGCCCTGCAGGGCATATATAGTTTTAGGCTTCAGAAAATGGCGAACCGCTACTCCGAGTCCAAATAATTTGCAAAAATAGTCACACGAGAATAGGGACTATTTAAATTTCCAAAATTTTGGTACACCAACTTATCGTTTTAAGTTGCCAGGCTAAGAGTGGAGTAATTTTGCGTCGTGGACAGAGCTATGTTCATGTTATGGCAAGAAAGAATATTACGAAAACACTACAACTTTTTGGGGGGGTTATGTGTTTGAATAATCACCGTTGATTCAATAGATTTAAAATCAAATCTTATTCTTCATACACTTGAAATGACTAATTTTTGAAAACTTTGAATATTGACCTTCGTTACGGAATGTTTGATGGGATGGTGTACGTCGCAAATAGTTTTAAACTTCAGTTGTCAATATTTGTTAATTCATAGAAATGTTCAAAAATGTGTCAAGAACGTCCTGAAAACCACAAATGAACATATTAGGCATTATTAAATAAAGAATTATTGATGTTGTTTTATTTAATACTAATTGAATAATTGAAAAATTCCACTGCATTTACTGGAATTTCAAATAAGACTTGAAATGATAGTGTAAGTTCATAACCGAGAGACAAACGCCTTTATAATCACTCTGTCTTGGCGAATCTCATCGAAAATCCAGAAACAAATTATTGAACAATACAAATTTTTTATCAAATTCACCCTAGAACGACATGAAGATGAACCTCCTTTGCAATTAGTATCTAAACGCCAATTGAATGCGAAGCCAGAGCGCCGACTGAATGCGAAGACAGAGCGCCGACTGAATGCGAAGACAGAGCGCCAATTGAATGCGAAGACATCTATAGTGCCAATTGAATTCGAAGACATAACGACGATTGAATTCGAAGACATAGCGCCAATTGAATGCGAATACATGGCGCCACTTGAATGCGAAAACATAGCGCCAATTGCATGCGATGACATATAGCGCCACTTGAATGCGGAGACATAGCGCCACTTGAATGCGAAGACATAGCGCCAATTGAATGCGAAGACATAGCAACAATTGAATGCGAAGACATACCTCCAATTGAATGCGAAGACATATAGCGCCAATTGAATGCGAGGTCATAGCGCCAATTGAATGCGAAGACATAGCGCCAATTGCATGCGAAGACATAGCGCCACTCGAATGCGAAAACACAGCGCCAATTGAATGCGAAGACATAGCGCCAATTGAATGCGAAGACATATCTTCCAGAGCGACACCGTTGTATGGGAAGACAACAGCAGCGAGGTTCTGGGTGATAACATTCCATCAATAATCGAAGGTTCGGTCTGGGGAGCCTCTCAGGGACCATTTTGTTTGCTCTCGGTATTTCGCGCTTGCAGATATTCAGACAACGCACGCTTCGCCTGACCGATGGAAGTCACGTGTTTCTGTCATCACCCATTCGTGGCATCCCTCCTTCGGAAATTAGCGCTTCTTTGGAATAAATATGTTATCAAAATGCAAAAAGTATCTTCGGGTAATATTTGAAATTTCTGGAGATAGTTTTTTTGGATTCGTTTTTTTCAATCAAAATGAGGAAAGTATTCGATTGCTGCTTAATGGACATTGTATATAATGTGGGTCGCCATAGAATTGCAAGAGTTAAACCGAGTGATTACTATTTGTCAGTGAAAATGATGGACATGAAATTAATTCGAGACTGTCTTGACTTGAGACTGTCTTGTGTTCCCTTGAAAGAATTATGTTTAGAAACTCTTACCATGAGAATTTTATAAGAAACTTTCTGCAATAAATGAATAGAAAGTAACGCAGTAACATGTGATAATTCATATATCCCTAGAAATTAATCCCTCAGTCCAATTCATGCACTCAGTCCTTTCAAGGCTTCGTGCAACTGGATGCAATCCCGCTAACACCTTCCTTCCTTCCCTCAAGCTCAGTCTCGTAACTCTCGGCTCGTTGACTCGGACTGAGTGATAGCTGAAGCTATAACATATAAAGAGGTTGTGGCTAAGTCAAGCCTGGAGACAAATACCCCATGTGCCGCCGCCCGACGGCTGAGAAATGGCTGAGGTTAGCGTCGCTCTGACTCTGCGTTCATCAACTGCACTTGCCGACGACGCCTGAAGAAGCCCGTCCCGTGAACGGCTAACAAAATGTAAGCAGTCAATCCAATGGAGTGGCATTTATGAATGAAAGGACTCGAAGCACCACTTTTTCAATAAAACGAAAATCATTAAAAATAACTATAACATTGTTGATGTCATGCTAAGAACTAAATATCTGAAAATTACGAAAAATGTCACTTGCAACCTATCAGACTTGATCCAATAAGTTGCGGTAATCCTTTTATTAATATAATGCTTATCATCATCGGCAATGAATTTCTTACTTGCTGACCATTTTTAGAATATTTTGCTTCGTTCCATCGATGGTCGTACAAATTTATGAATCATTGATTGTAATTCAGATAATTTTGCATTATTGTTCAATGAACGAATTTCTATAAATTTTTGAAAAAAAAATTCTACATACAGTAGGTATTTTCCAGTTTTTTAATAGGCTTCACATTAGTGGAATAGGTAAATAGTGATCCTGTATTTCATATGTTTGAGTTAGTTGAAAAAAAATATTTTTGCTAAGTTATATCCTTGCAGTAATTTGTTGAATGTCCTTATTAAATATTATCGGCTTGTCTTTGCCGGCCGACCGTCGGCCATTGAATCGAGTTCGATTATAGCCACAGTCATTAATCATTCTAGAAGCATTGTACATCTTCCAATTCGTCAATATTCAGGTCCTTAGATCAAAATTTATTGATTGTCTTTCAAGCATTTTAGAGTTGTGAAACCTGTAACAAGTCTCCTGAATCATATAATTTTATCGCAAAATTAAGTTTAAAATATCTCCGTGATATTGTTTAAGCCAGCTTATATTTTCGCGGATTTCAAAGCTTAACTCTACGTTTTTATCATTGTTGATAAACTTGCAAAATTTGTCATACAAATCTCCTGAATCATATAATTTTTATCGTAAAATTAAGTTTAAATATCTCCGTGAAACTGACCAAGCCAGCATATGTTTTTTGTGTATTTCCAAGCTTAACTCTACGTTTTTATCATTGTTGATATACTTGCAAAATTTGTCATGAATCGCGAGAGTGAAGTGCCGTAAGAAAAGCTCTGTGACGTGGCCCTGCTGCCTAGAAGCTATAAGAGGCAAGTCCCGCTATATAATGGATAGTCTGAGCACATCATCAATCTATCATACGCGCCGCCGACTCCAAAATTTATAGGATCTTTTCTTCAACCTGTTTCAAATACAGTTCTATTTATATGGAGAAGAATTTCTTTTGCTTGTTTCTACTCCCGAAGAAATACCAATTGTTTAAAGCGACTTGCTAATGTGAATACATCGTTTGTATTTCTCTGCGTAGATACAACTTGAGATTGATCTCTTTCATAAGACCGGAGCTTGCGATGCATATAACAAAGAAAAGGGTAGGCCATATAAAATTAATTGAACAAACAGGGTAAAAGTAATGTAAGAAGCTAACTTCTGCCTACTTTTTGTAAATCTCATTCACCTTTGATAACAAAGTGCTCGAAGCTTCTATGTTTTGCGTGGAATATCATACCATGTTTTTTCATGTTTGACTAATATTTTGAACTGTTTTTGGACAAAGATTATAAAGTAATTTAATCTACTTATTGCAACAAGATGACGCCAAAAATGATGATAAACTATTTATAAACAGTGTGAATTATTAGACATATTTGGGGAAACTCATTACATTATTGCTTTAAAAAATTACGTGGGATGTAATTTGTATTTAAACAACTTTAATTAGATGAAATATAATTCCTCAAATGGTGTTTGCTTCTCAGGGTAGCATATAAATAAAATAAAAAACATCCAACAAGTTTTGTTTTTGCGTTCAAATTTCATAATCAATTAATTCTTCAGTAGTAATTCTTCTTTTTGATGTCTGTTTCTACTAAACTATTTCTTTCACATGTGACATGATATATAGCGTAAGATATATTGCATCATTTATACACAACAAAACGTCCCAATAAAATGTTTTCCAGGAGCGACTCATACCCGACCGTCGCTCGCGTTAAATCCGTCTAGTAATGAGGAAGAATCTTGGTCTTCAGGCCCGCTCCTTCGTAATGACTGTTTGTTCGAAGGTGTCTACTTATTTGTGGTCACAATAGAGCAGTGGATCTCAATGGAACAATGCCGGGTGATCATGACTCAATGGAACCGCCGACGGTCGACATCCAAGCGCCAATTAGACATAAGACTTTGCAGTTTCTCGGTCCGAGGCAAGGTATAAACGAAGCGCAAGTTGCCACAACCTACACACACTTTAATTCGGAACTAAATTCGCTTTCTGGTATTATCACACGGATTTTATAGTTGAATATATTCTCAATTCTCTTCTATACGCTTACATGCAAGTCAAAAGCAACTTAGGATTTTATGAAAAAAAAACTTTTCCTGTTAAAACAAGACGAATTGTGAATTGTGTTCCTATAGGGACGCATGCAGCTTTAACTCTATGTTGATTCAGATATTTGGAGAGCAAGCATCTAGTGCGAGTTGCTACTAAATTTCAATTTCTGTAATTAAACTAAAAGTTGAAGTGATTCAATTGCTTAATTATAAATTATATCGAAAATAATGTCAGTTGGGTGACAACTATTCTATTGACAAGTTAAAATTTTCTGGAATAGTGTTCTACGTGTGATCCTCTTCCAATTAAGAGCCCTCTCAATTTCACTTGCAAAATATTTTATGTTTTTTTCAAATAAGCCCTTCTATATATTCCTTCTTCCTGTGAATTGGATGCTCCTGACTTGGTTGGTGTTATTTTAATCCATGTTTCACTAGATCGTAAATTTTAATTGGCAAGATCAGCGTATCAATCTCTTGTGAATGCAAGGGTCACACGGCATCGCTTGTGGTACGGGAACGATCAATTTTATTAATGAATTGATCGCATTGTGGCACGAAAATTTGTACGAGTTTTTTATTCGTTACCTGATGAAGCTCCCATAAACGCCCACCAATAGCATCAGATTTTTAAGGCACTACGCCAGGCAGCGGAACTGTTATTTTTTTCTGTCTACTCGAGCTTTCTATGGCATGTAAGATATTCTCGCTGAGGTGACAGGTGCCCTGGAAATTCAATGCCCTCTCTGTCTTTTTACAGTTTTTTCGATTTCCGGAGACGATGTGACGTTCTGGGGTCAACTGCAAATGAAATTTTTTCTAGATATTTTTTCCTTAATGTTTTTTTCGAGCGGATCTAAATTAGCTTGAATGATTTTTGAAATAATGTGAACTATGCATGTACCCAGCAGTTTCGCTTCCTGACAGAGAACCTATTTATAATGCAGGATTTTGCTGAAAAGCTGAAGTAGTTCTTCGCTATTATTTTTCCTCTAAAAATATACTACGCGTTTTGTTCTGACTAAACTCAATAATTGCATGTTTCCTTATCACAAATAAATAAAGCAAGATTTAATAGATTTACACATATGCAAAAAAATAAATACAGTTTATTCCTATATCGTTCGTTAATTTTGGTTGTTAAGTGTCATTCTTCACGGAAAATCAGCCCACGTGTTCCAGTTGCCCCCAAAGAGCGCCGTCATGCCCCGTTGTACTCGTCATCGTGCGAAATAACCAAAAAATTTACAAGAAAAGGAGCATTTTGCTTCAATGAAGCTCTTCGGGGCACCGCAGTCTGCCCTCAAAAGAAATCATCGGCGCAAAATACTCAATTTGGTCATTTTTCTGGCGTGTTCTGCAACGACTTGGAATGCAGAGCACAATGGCTTTCGTTACCGGGACGTCGCAATGGATATTAACGGGCGAGATGTCAGAGTTCGAAGAGGAGGATCACCCGTGGGAGAAACTCTATGGTTGGATTTCCCTTCCAGAGATGAAGGTATCATGTAGAGTTTCCTTGGCATTGAATAAAAAATAATTCAGAAAAATTTCAGTAACATAGTATGATTTCTCTTCCAGAGATGAAGGTTTTATGTAGAGTTACCATAGTATTCAATAAAAAAATAATTGAGAAAATTTTCAGTAACATAGTATGGTTTCCCTTCCAGAGAGGAAGGTTTTACGAAGAATATCCATTACATTCAATAAAAAAAATTCAGAAAATCTTCAGTAACAAAGTATGATTTCCCTTCCAGAGATGAAGGTTTTATGTAGGGTTTCCTTGGTATTCAATAAAAAAATAACTGATAGTTTTATGTAGAGTGTCCATGGTATTCAATAAAAAATAAGATAAATTTCAATCGATATAGTTTGCTTTCACTCACAGGGATGAATATTTATAGATAGTAGACGTAGTATACAATGAAGAATTTCTCATATATTTTTTACTCCATATAGTTATATTTCCCTATCATAGATGAATATTTTATGTAGAGTATCCATAGTATTTCCGCAAAAATTACTCAGGTAAATTTTTATTATATTGTCCGAATTAACTTCCCGAAATGAATGTTTTATGAGAAGAATCCTAATTATTTCATTGAAAACAATAATAGCTGTTCGGATTCTATTCATTTGTTCATTTACTGTTGTTCTGTTGGACACTGTTTACAGTTGTAATTAACAGTAATAATATAAGAAGACGACCCTTGAAACAAATGTAATCAGATTTGAATTCCTGGTTGTAGTCACGTGTTCTGCAACGACTTGGAATGCAGAGCACAATGGCTTTCGTTACCGGGACGTCGCAATGGATATTAACGGGCGAGGTGTCAGAGTTCGAAGAGGAGGATCACCCGTGGGAGAAACTCTATGGTTGGATTTCCCTTCCAGAGATGAAGGTTTTATGTAGAGTTACCATAGTATTCAATAAAAAAAATAATTCAGAAAAATTTCAGTAACATAGTATGATTTCCCTTCCAGAGATGAAGGTTTTATGTAGAGTTACCATAGTATTCAATAAAAAAGTAACTGATAATTTTATGTAGAGTTGTATTGTTAAACATTTTGCGACTTTTATTTGTAAAAAAAATATAATTTACCTTTACCTTGGCAACACCGTTAGGAAGTTAACGTCGCGCACACAGTTTTATCGTTGATCATTATCGTTCGGCTGATCCCCGCTGCAGGTTAGTTTAAGCTCTAATAAGTTCCTTTTTATTGTCTGAATAATTGTTATATTATATTATTATTTCCTTATTCATCTTCAACGACGATCATTTATTAGATTCGCTCTTCAACAGTTACGCACGTTGCCAAGGGTATTATTATTTACAATATTTTTCCATAGCTTGATATTTATATCCAAAGCCCACCTTCTTGTTTATTTGCCTTGCATTAAAATCTCTGTTCCAGTCTCTTTCATTTACAATACTGTTGGTTTACTGTGTGGGTAATGACTGGCTCTTACTCCACAGAGTGTCCATGGTATTCAATAAAAATAAAGATAAATTTCAATCGATATAGTTTGCTTCCACTCCCAGAGATAAATGTTTTATAGAGAGTAGACGTAGTATATTATGAAGAATTTCCCGTATAAATTTTACTCTATATGGTAAGATTTCCCTACCATAGATGAATATTTAATGTAGAGTATCCATAGTACTTCAGCAAAAATTACTCGGGTAAATTTTAATTATATTGTCCGAATTAGCTTCCCGGGATGAATGTTTTATGAAAAGTATCCTAATTATTTCCTTGAAAACAATAATAGTTGTTCGGGTACTATTCATTTGTTCATTTACTGTTATTCTATTGGATATTGTTTACAGTTGTAATGAACAGTAACAATATAAGAAGACGACCCGTGAAACAAATGTAATCAGATTTGAATTCCTGGTTGTAGTCGTTAATTGCGAAAATTAGGAGATAAAGCAAATTATCCGCACACCAACTGTTAACAAAATTCAAAGACACAAATTAACTGGGTATTATGACGCAAAGCCTACATATATATTGCGTTTTGATGTATTTTACATGCGCACAAACATTCAGATTGATAGTAAGGAGAATTCGAAACATTCACCAGAAACAGTTATCCCGTAAATTTCTTAGCGTTAACATCGGAATGTTTCGTGTACATTATTTTAACTAATATAACTCATTATTTCAACTAATATAATAATATAATTTATACCAGCTAATAATTAATGCCAGTTAGGAGGCCGCACCAAGATATATTGAAAACATTCCAGTATAAGAATATTTAATTTGAATATGAGGAAAGTGTAGAGATTTTACTAGAAAACAATTACTGTAAAATTGGACTGAAATGATGAGGCAGGAGCGCTACAAGTATCTCGAGAGTTGCTTCTGAACAATTAATAATTGAGCGTCCCCAGCGGCTCAGTAGCGTCATTTTTCATGATTGTCGCGGTTATTTAAAATCACTATGTACTAAATTACGATTATAAAGTTGAATAAAAGTATTTTCTAAATTATATGCATTAAATAATAAGGAAATGATAAAATCATTGATAAGAGATACAATTTACCAGATCAATTCGTTACTGTTTTGTACTTGTGTTTGCGTACCAATTCCACCACATAGAACCACATACGAGAAAGATTTTTGAATGTTTTGAACTTTAATTAAATCTTAAATAATAATTATAGATTTCGGTGGTAGTATACTATGAGTCTCAATAATTCATGTTTGTAGAAAAGCTGGCATAGATCAGCCTTTATGTGACGGGATCAATTGTTCCAATTCCAAGTTCTATGTATCTTGTTATATATACTGAAACATATATAGTCGTCAAGATTTTTTTTCACATGGATCAGCCTTTTCCACACAGGATAACGTCCATCATCATGTATGCAATATTAGCTAGACTACAGAGTTTTTTATCACTTCGCAGTCTATATCCATTATGTACCAACCTAAAAATATGATACTAATAATGCAGAGTTTTTAAGCTATCACCATCATATTTCTGATTCGTTGTTTCAAAAATGCTTTTAGCACCGTCACTGGAAAATAAGACAAATATGTAAAACGTTTTGTTAAGTGTACGTGGGTGTGTGTAATTTTCAACAATATTTTTCGTTAAACGCAGTATAGACGAGAAAGATTATTTAATCCATGTTTTTCATACCGCAGAAACCCCAAATAGTTATTCACAGTTATGAAAATGCGTTCTGAATAAATCATCCATTTGATTTGTGAGTTAAGACTTTCAGTATTTAAATTCCCAAGTTCAATCACTTTCTCACAAAGTTTGGCCTTGGCATAAAAATTTCACTAAATAAGTTGGTGTTAATGCTTCCTCAAAGTAAAATATTCCTCTAAGTCACTATGTCGTCTTGTAATAAATAATAAATAAAGCAATCACGTAAAACTTGAATTTGACATGGATATGAAATCAATTCTATGGTTCTGACTTTATTTTTACCTTTTCGCTCTGCTTATCTATTTATATCGTGGATTGTTTTCAAGTTGTCACAAAGCAAGCTATAGTCTTTGAATATCTTTACAAACAAAATCTCTTTACATTTTTCCAGAGTTGAAATCAAGCTCATTGATAATACGTATTTTATTCATATTCCTGGAGAAGACCTCGCAGTGAACAATCAATTATTCTTTGTACATGGATGCGATTTGAGCTTGATTAATCGTTTCAAATAATTTCGAGTCTGATTGAAAGAAAATGCGGGCACCTAAAAGCGTATTATTTTATTTATTAATATATATTTTTCAGGAGGAGCTAATTTTGAAGTAGTTCACACTTGTACCGTAGATTTATTGTCTGCGTTTTCTTCCTGATCAAATCTTGCATCGATCGTTTTCTGTGCAGCCACGATCGTTTTCTATGCAGCCAAGATCTATAGCGGGTAACTTGCCGATAGAGAATTCAACACTCACCGTAAAAATGATAAATATAATCCGAAAAAAAACTAAAACTAATCTTTCTCTGTTTCTCATTCCTCTCGAAACATCATTTATTTCAATCTATATCTACGTTTTATGAATGAAAATAAAACCACACTTACGTATCACAAATAGAAAAAAGTCTGTAAGCTCTAGAAATCAGTACCAAATTACCGAAATGTGAACTATCAATAACTGATAAGTAACTATTGTTTTTAAAGATATATTCTAACTGTTGAATTCGAAATAAATCACTCTCGTATCTCGCGTGAAAGTATGCGTCGATAACATGCTTGACTTCTTAGAAGTCAACGTATTCGATTTCTCTACCGCATGTGAGAAAGCAACAGTTGCGCGAAATAGCATAGATGGTATATTCACTTACCTATCCTCAGGATTTCCGAAAACTGGAGGTGAATCTAAGAATTCACAATCGAGAGGTTTTGATTCCAGTAATACCGTTTTCTATCTTATCATCGTTTCTTTTTCATTGAGTGTGGCAGGATGTTTTTGCTTTTTTCAAAAATTATGTATAGTATATCATAGAAGTAGCTCAATTGATATTGGTGAACGAACTGATCTGGGACTGAACGAAATTAGGTGAGAAGACTTTTAGTGCAAGATTGAGGTATAGCTCAATAAATATTTTTGAGGTCTCCATATTGTATCAAATTTTAAACGTTTCACTTTAACACGATGAAACTCCAAAAATTTCGCCATAATTTCCTGAAAGAAATTATTGTAACTTTCGTGTCAAATTTTGAGGGCGCTATTGTAAGAAAGGAAAGAAAAGGCATGAAGGATAGAAATTTGTTTATTTTTGCGCGAGCTCCCCTCAGAAGTTGGCTTTTTTCCGAAGCTTCCCTCGGACGAAGTGGAAGCCTCGACTCGACACTCCCGCGCTCTTGATTTATGATGACTTGGACATCGCGAGACTGACAGCCCGTGCTCCAGGGTGCACAGGGCTCGGCAGAACCTCTCATGGCTCATGGCTATTACGTACACTTTTGTACATACACACTATACATTTTAGAGCAGAACCTCTCATGGCTCATGGCTTTTACGTAAACTTTTGTACATAACGCACTATACATTTTAGAGCAGAACCTCTCATGGCTCATGGCTATTACCTACACTTTTGTACATAACATACTAAACATTTTAGAGCAGAACCTCTCATGGCTCATGGTTTTTACGTACACTTTTGTACATAACACTATACATGGCTAGATAGAACCTCTCATGGCTCATGGCTTTTACGTACACTTACGTACATAACACGCTATACATGGCTGAGCAGAACCTCTCATCGCTCAAGGATTTTACGTACACTTTTGTACATAACACTATACATGGCTAGATAGAACCTCTCATGGCTCATGGCTATTGCGTACACTTTTGTACATAACACACCATACATGGCTCAGCAGAACCTGTCATTGCTCATGCATGGCTATTACGTACACTTTTTTACATAACACACTATAGTACATGGCTGAGCAGAACCACGTACACATCTGTACATAACACACTACACAGTACACATGGCTGAACATGAGCTCTCACACGACAGTGATATGGGAAATGTGCAAAATTTTCTCACAAAGCCGAAAACCATAACCCACGTACAAAGTTCTTAAAGTATAAAGTTCTTGTTCCGAGTCCAGTTTTGCAACATCATACTCCAATCAACATCTACTACGCCTATTAGAATTTCAATGGTGAAATAGAATTCCAACGACGAAAAAAATTACTGATGATTTGGGAACGTGATAGTAATTGCAACTGTCATGGCACAGTCAATATTGTGACGCACAATTATACAACGCTCTTCCCAGAAAATTTTCTAATACGAGCAATCGCATTGCAGTGCTGGAAACATGCAAAATAGAAACATGCAACACTGGTGTATACTCGATGTAAGAATATTCATAACTCCTCAAATTCAATTCGAAAGTTCTCACAAATCTAGCAAGGTGAATGTTAGGAAATTTCACAATAAATAATAATAAATTATGTATAAATAAACCAATGTGTACAATTAGCCTGTCAAACTTCAGAATTAGACTTGCATCTACCTGAATTAGGTGGATGGGATTAGACATACCATCTACCCTCCAGCGATGGGATGCTAAGGAATTTTGCTTCTCCCAAGCACATCTTTAGACAAGCTGTCAAAAAAATATCTAAGTTACATGAATAACCTTTTTAAAAATTTTTCCATGCGCTGTTTGCGTATTCATGAAGTATGATTGGATATTCGTGAGTGGCAGCCTTCGGGTCGCTGTTTTCTAACATCACTGGAGCTTTGCAAAAACCATTTGTCATCGCTGTAGCGTCACTAATTGTAGAGTATAGCAGAAGCAGCAGGCATTGTCAATGTTTAAGCCAGTAAGGCTCTGCAATACAGTGTACTTTTACCGGATTCGTTGGTCCGAACACCTGCGTTTTGTTAACAACTCAATACATGCGGTAGAATATCTTTCCGTGATACCAAATGCATGTGACGGGAGATATTTACAAGCCACAACAACAAGTTTCTTATCACTATATCACTGCTAAATTGGCATCGCAATTGTAGAAAAGTATGTTGGATTGCGATTAGAATTGATTATATGCAATAAAATGGTAATGAGCTTCCTCAATAGATTTGTCAATACGTTCACTGGAATTTGACTCAAATAATTATATTATAGGATTAAGGATAGGAAATTTGCATTTGTTTAACTAATTGCCTCTTTAGTCAATTGATGACATACGAATTTGAATTGAACAAGATTCTTGATATTGTGTATCGATTGCTCGATAAGGTACTGTTTAGACGGAATAAATTTGTACGAATTGAATGCCAAGTTAAGAGAAGAGCTTCATACCCATTTATTCGAACTTTCAAACAAAAGGCAAAAGAATGCTTTACATGCAATTAAATAGAAAATTATTTACTTCGTGTGTGATGATTTTATTCATTATGGAGTGTGCGCAGAAAATGAGAATTAAGCGTGAAGTGTTGTTTCGAGCAACTGCCGATTGGTTATTCGCCAGTCACATCGAGCTGGTCGGCCGTTCATGAAATATCTCCGAGAAGAGACAACTATTCAGATATCCTGCAAATGGATTATTGACATGTATATAATTCAAAGGTTGCAAAAATATATTTGCCAGAATCACATGGTATCAGACTGACTCTTACATAAAATTTATAGTTAAATTTAACGAAGATCGGTTAATGATAATGTCTCTGCTATATTTTGTCCAATATTTATCGCTTCTTTCTTCAGAACCACGCGGTATGAATATTCGTTGTAGCTTCGGTGAAAACTAGCATTATTTGACACCAAATTTATACTATTAGTTACTGGACTAACGAATAAAGTCTGTAAGCTGATGAATTGCATTTATTAAAAGCTATTATTATTCATCAAAATAAGTACCTACCGTAGTTGTTTTTGTAATAACAGGTGAAAAACACAATTGAAAAATTTCCACATTATGTATTATGTGTAAAAAAATTGACGAATAGTTATTAACAAGCTTCTCATTCTTTTAATCAAAATAAATAGTTTACATTTCTTTTAGTGCATGAAATGTGCAATAAATGAATGTGAATAATTTATTGCACATAAACATTACTCGGCAGTTAAGCTCTGATATATAAGCAGACATCGCGCAGATTTTTAATAGGGTTTAATTGCCAAAAACATGTTTGAAAGATTATAAATTATTATTAGCATTGTTTTCAACGATGAAACCTGAGAGAATTCAGGCATGAATGAATTTGATTAATTTTTACTCTGAAAGTTCTCTATATTAATCACAACTGGTGAGAGACCATCAGGATAATTATATGCAGTATAAAAATTTTACAATAAACCTCAAAAAATGATGGGGGTTGAAATGTATAATTATTCTTTTTCTTTATTCTTTATTCACGCCGGAGCATACAAAAAAAATTCACAACAAGAAAATGGCAAAAAAAATTTATGTTCCATACATGCCAAACAATAATACATCTGATTCGCTACACGCTGCGAGAGCTTGAACATATTGATAAAGTTACAATGATTCACATTTATTTCAAGATTGAGCTTTTTGAAGTCCTTGAATTGATATCGAGCCTAAATTTTTGTTCGAAGACATTATATCTTAATTAATTTTTTTATTGATACAATTTTTTCATGCAGTAAATTAGGATTTTAAAACTCCCAGCTTTTCAAGTTTATTTGAGGGAAAGAAAACGGAAGTTACATAGTGCACAAGTTTGTAAGTAGTAGGTGCAAGCTTCGTTCTAGCGACGTTGCATGGATATCAAGTAATAATTTATTGTTTGTTTCACTCAATATATTTAAATTTTTAATCCAGAGCGATTAAATTTGGGATGACTTGTCGTTCAAGTTTTTAGAACTGATTCTTCTTATGAATTCAGAACGATTGTTTCGAATTTTAGCTTAAACATTCTTTGCAAAATTCTATTCACTACTTACGATGTAAAGTGAGAGAATATATTTGGCGGATTATTTTCTTTAGAACTTCGAAGATAAATATTAAGTGAATGCTAACAATGCAAAGTGAAAGAAATTAATTAGCAAATCATTTCCTTTACAACTTCAGGGATAAATACTTAGTGAATGTTAACATAGCAAATTCATTAGCAAATCAATTTCTTTGCAACTTTAAGAGTAAATAATTAGTGATAACAAAGCAAAGTGAAAGAAAAGAAATTAGCAAATCATTTTCTTTACAACTTTTAGGGTAAATAATTAGTGAATGTTAACAACTTCAAATGTAAATAATTACTGAAGGCTACGGCCGAGAATGAGGTGGAGTTGAGAGTGCAGACGGTGTAGTGCAGTGGCGCTGCACTACAGAATATCCCGCTGACAGTAATGCTGATGAATGGTGTGCTGCAGCGAGCCTGCTGCCCTGCCTCTGCCTTTGTCCTGTAATGCTGTGCTGCTACCGGTGCTATAGTGCTGCTACCGGTGCTAGTGCTGCTACCGGTGCTAGTGCTGCTACCGGTGCTAACAGTGATACTGATGTACCAGCGATACTGATGTACCAGTGATACTGATGTACCAGCGATACTGATGTACCAGCGATACTGATGTACCAGCGATACTGATGTACCAGCGATACTGATGTGCCAGCGATACTGATGTATCATCGAAGCTGATGTATCAGTGATACTGATGTACCAGTGATACTGATGTACCAGCGATACTGATGTACTGGTGATACTGATGTACCAGCGAGGATTATTTCGTCGGAGATTCCCCAGTTGCATTTAAAAAAATTATCTTGGTGTAGTTTGCAGATCATGACAATGCGTAGCACCCGTGACTCTAATGTTGCTGTCGGCAAATAATTTTCCTGTTGCACCCACGTTGTTCTCAGTCGTTATGCTGCTTCCGGTGCTGCTGCCGTACAAGCTGTGGCGGTCGAAGCTTGACGATGAAATTACAGGACGAACTGAAAGAGAAATGTTTAAACAGAACTCTCCCTTTTTTATGGAAAACAGAAGACTTGACTCCATTGACCGTTTAGAAGGATGAGGTGAAATGTATCTTTGTGAAGATGTATCTGCCGCCCGCAAGATACCTGTAGAAACGAGCTTCTGATTGAACAACAAAAGCCCGGATATACAGGGTAGATTACGGACGCGGAAAACGCAAGTGTTGGTGTGTTCAGTGTTATTTAGTGGTGATCCGATAATTCTCCATGACATTCAGTTTCTTATAAAGGTATCCAAAGATTCTAATGCTTGATCTTCATCTCCATTTCCACGCTTTGAAGTCCATCATCTGAAAAATATAAACAAATAAAGAGATTATATATACCTAGTTGGATTTCAGAGAAAATTTGAAAAACGCTTAAGCCAATTTACACACCATGCACGTACGAAAAGCGATTACGACTTTTCTATCATTCATATTACTTTACTACATCTGTGAAATTTGTGATAAACGTTAAAAAGGCACACCAATAATGGAATGATTATGGTAAACTTGAAGCCTTGATCTTTTTTTTAACAAGTGGTTGAATCAAACATCATAACTGACAAAATCAATTTTTTCTCATTAAAATTGGGATTAAATAATTTATATATGGATAGGAATTGGCTCGTTTAAAAATGTGCAGCCCATTATCAGTTTGCACTAAGAAAATTCATACGGCCAAGACAGAAAAATAAGAGAGTCTCACCCTAAAATCACCTCTCACACGGGCTGAGAAAGAACAACGAAAGAGGGAGATAAGTAGAGGGGAAGAAAGATGGATACGGCACAATGAGCAACAATATCACAAGCAGGATATGGGTAACAATAACATAGTGAGTCCAGTCACAATGAGTTGCCTGCAGAGGTACACCATTAATCAGAGTTTGCGTCAGTGTGAAGTAAAGCGGCAGGTTCTGTAGAAACCAGCGGCTGCAGCGTCGGGGGGCGAGGGAGAGACCGTCGCTATGTCTGCGGTGTGAGTTTCTCGATCACAAAAACAACGGCGCGCGACATTACTGTAATGGTATAAAAGTTTAAAATTATTTCAGATACGATAGAATACAGTAAAGCGTAATTTGGTGAATACAGATAGAATACAATATCAGATACGATAGAATACAGTGAAGCCTCTAATTTGGGGCAATATGAATGATAAAAAGTTTGATTTTTAGATTCCAGTTAGATTTAAATTCCAAACTCACTTCAATTGTAATAACGTTAACCTTATTTAAGCCTGTTCTAAACATTCAGAAGAATCGTCTACTGACTCCTACAAAATACAGTATTCAGATATACAAGAGAATATTCTTACCTCGTGAACGTGGGAGCGATAAAGCTTATTCACTATAAAAGACATTTTAGTTAATAGCAAAACATTTAAAAATACATCGATAACATAATCATTATTATGAATAAAAATAAAATTACATACTATCTTGAAAACAATTTCAAATAATTTACACTAATTCATTCTGAACATCAGTCAGATAAAACACTTAAAGGATTATGCTCCGCGGGCTATGGTTCAAACCCCAGTTATTTCGAAGGTGCGTTGAAAATCGATTATCAATTAATTATTTAAAATTGCAGGACGTGAAAATGTATTGTCATTCGTGTTCCACTAAATTTTAAACAATCAAACAGATTTATAATACATAATTGCTTCCTCTATTGAATCCCAGGATTTTCATTAAAAGGACTCGTAAAAATATCTTTACATTTTGCTAGTTGGAACATCATTCCTTGGAATATTTAAATGCTTAGACAATTAAAGAATACCTCCGGTGAAATATGGTTTAAATGAAATGTCAAAATGAAAAAGTTTTGTATTTTCCTTATATTTTTACTTACCGATATGAAAAAGAGCGTCAATAATGCGGAGGCGAGAGAAAAAGTAGTCACACGTTATATTAATGGAAAATGAAAGGAAGCCTCGAGACGGAATAGGAAGGAAGAGACGTCATTAGGAGCTTCCCGCGCGCGCAAGTTTGTGTAGTGAAACATTGTCTGTAAAATAAACAGAGATGATGTGTAAGTTAAACATGTGTAACTGAAAATGTTTTACCAGATCAAGATAGCCTGGCGATGAAAGCACAATCCATATAATGCACAAATTCCGTTTTATAATGAAATATTTCATTAATTCTGCAGGGCAAAATTGCGAGGCATCTCGCGGAACTATTCGAAATTATTTTTATTGTAAACTGCAAAATTATTAATGAAGTTTGTTGGATATAAATATTTTAAAGAAAAAAATTAGTACATGGACATCTTCTGACTACATTCCTTGTTAAACCGATAAATATAGTTACCAACTTATTTTTGTATTTTTTCTTTTTTTTAAACCAATCTAAACTACGGCAATACTTCATTAATTTGCTATGCAACCAACCCATGAATGAATGAAAACGTGCCAATAATTCACGTTCACGGGCTGCAACCAGATTTGAATAATGTTATTTACCGCAGAAATCTACCTCGTCCGCATCAAGATAACAATGATGAAGAAATTTAATACAGAGAAGTGGTGACTGCACCATACGTATAATGTACACTATTGAGAAGATAATTCGATTCTTCTACACTTGCAGATGACTTGATAATTGCCAGCCAACCGCACTCTTTCCATTGAAATTGGATAAATTTAATTATAACAAAATTAAAGACATAAGCGGCCAAATATTTGACCATGTTAATACAGTGATGGAAATATAGACCGGGGCCTATACTTTCAAAAAAGTTAAGAGATCGTAAGTTCATCAGCCAATCATTGACGGCCTTTCAAGCAAATTCCACCAATCATAGAAAAGAAAATAGATCGTAAGTACTTACGTTCACTTATAGCGAATTTTGAAGGTATGGCCCCTGAACCACCTAAGCGTTGCCCGTATCGTCACAGAGCTCAGCGAACAGTCAAGAACGACCGCTTGGGAACATTACTGGTACCTCTGAGGGTGTAATTACTTTGATTAAATTTTTATTAATGATCACAGCCGCGCGTTGCGACAGTGAGGCGGTCGGAGCCAGTTCCGCTCGGAACGATAATTTCTCAAGAACTGCTCTAGTAATTTGCTCCTCGAAATTGCCCAAGTTCTTATCTTTGCCTGGTAGGAAAAAAATTGAAATTCAAGTTTCACGGTAGGCTGTAGAGCAAAATTTAAGTTTTTTGAGTTACTCCTATCTTAAATTGTGATACTCTATCTACTTTGAGAGATAATGAGTTTCTGAAATAATACATATTATATGATAATATGTATTATTTCATGTATTATATGTATGTGTTTTCGGAAATAATATATTTTGCCCAAACATTGTAATGCATTACTGTGCAAATCCTTCAATTAACTTGAATTACGGATTAGCGTTTGCTCATGAGGTAGACAGCAATCTCATGCAGACTTCAGTTTTTTCTATGGCTTCCTTATTTTATAATCGACTGCTTTAGCTACTCTGAAATTCAATCATGATAGGAATATCGTTGCTAAATAGGATCCTCGATAGCAATCCAGACTCAATACGTTATTTGCTCGAATGCTTGCAATCTCTAACAAACCCCTCTTTCTGGAAATGGTTTTGGTCAGGCGTCTAAAAGAGATCAAAGCTTCATTGTTTCCGCTGATGAAGCTGTTCAAGATCGAGGCGATAAAGTCAACTTTGACAATGATAGAGTCAAACTTCGGTCGAGACACTCTGACCTGCACTCTCTCAGGCATAAACAGCATCGAAGAATCGGCGCTATCTGATTCGCGCGACTGAGTGGTAGACACAGGCGATATATCGGCTACGGCCAGGGTATGTGAAAACGAGCCTCTTGCATACCGTCTAGCAAACATCCTTAGCCAAAGCTGAAGCCATAAAATTGATCTTGCTGACCAGAGTATGAAGATCTTGTGAGGTTTTATTTTACATAAAATTAATTTTTAGCAATATTAATTTTAAAATGTATATTAGTTGATAACTTGCTGAAAGGGAACATTTTTTCATAGACAGCATAAATATTAGCTATTTTAGGGTACATATGTCAATTGCAATTGCATTTATATTATCAGTCTGCTTACATCGCAAGTTTACAAGGAATTTAAAAGCAAAGAATTTAAAAGCAAAGAAAACACCAAGCAAATTCAGCATATCGATATCAATATCGATATGCTGAATTTGCTTGGTGTTTTCTTTGCTTTTAAATTCTTTGCTTTTAAATTCCTTATCACAATAGTATTTCAGACGTTTAATCGCATATTTATTGATCTAAACATGGTTCACACTTGTCACCTTAAAATTATTTAACACATAATTTAGCATCACATCTTGTAGATTCCATTCATGAACATATTTATTTCGCACAAATTCAACAAAGGAAAGGCAATCCTTCATAATCACTTAGCTACTTGAAATCATATCTGCAGCCAACAGAAGCAATGATACTTATCATCAAATTTCGCGCTGCTTCTGAAGTGTTTGTCTGTATATGACGAGTCCTTCCTTGAGTTCTCTTATGAACTTGTTAAGCAGATCGATTACCATTAGTCAAGTTGGACTGCTTGCGACTCGATGCTTCGCGCTCTGTTGACAGTCGAGACTCAGCTGAGAGAACAGAGCGATCTTGGAAGAAGGACACAGCACATTTCCTCGGTCGGCGCTGGTAATCAGAGCAAGTTGTTTGCATCATTAGTCAATGTGTCGAATAGACCAGGCGGCTATATAGGCACGCTGCTGGCCGACTGGCTGGCGTGGCCACGCACACTAAACTCTGGGCAACGGGTGAGACTTTGGTCCAAAATGTGATGTATTTTTAGCGCATTTTCTCATTTATGGAAAAAATGCCCTATTGTGATCGCCATGTCCGTCTGTCTGTCTGTCTGTCTGTCCGTCCGTCCGTGACCTCAAGTTTTCGTCGACGAGAAAATGCGCTCTCTGTCACTCACTGCAGTGAGTACTGAGTTATATTTTTTCCTTGTTTCTGTGTGGTCATCTTGACCCAGATTTGAAAGAAAAAAGGGCGTGTATTTGCTAAACGCAAAAAGTTTGTCGGTATTTGGACAGCATGTCTAATTTATTTTTCTGAGTGTGACCCTCCTCAGAGAGACGCCCCATTTACTGGCGGCCGACTTTTGGTTCATTATCGGCCGTCTTAAACTTGTCTTCTATTTCCAATATGGTTACCTATAAGCGAGGGATTTAAAAACAATGAACACTGCAGGTAATTTTTTTCGTAGGAGCTGTGTCTTTTTACCAGCTTGCAGGACTTTTTCGTCGCAGGAACCTGTGTGAAGAAAAAGGTTTAAGTTTGTGAGATGTCTTGAATTTTAATAAGCGTCAGTGATTTTTGTCTAGAATTGTTACTGAGATTAAATAAGGCAACATGAAAGGTTTTGGGACAGGAAACTTAAAACGACCATTTAATTTGTGCTTACGGCCCGGAAAGACAAAAAATCTGAAACTGTGTAGCAAGTTAGAAATTAAAGTATATAAATAAGAATATATTATCAGGATTTCGGACATATTAGTTTTAATTTGATTTCCCTTAATTACAAATTCAGAGAAAAATAACAGTATACCATACCAGAGATTTTTTAAAAACAAATTCATTATTTCATGCAGAGTTTTCGAAGTCCACAATGTAAAACGTTTCGTATTCCAGAAACATTTTTCGAATAATTTATCAAAAAAATGTCACCATAGCAATAAATTTTCCAGATCTTGATGTATATTTATGCGGTTCTATCTCTGAAATGAATTCAATAGGCAAATATATACATGCAAAACAAAATTATAAAATTTTCATTGAAACAAAACTATGTCGATTGCGTGGGTTCTCCAAGGCTTTATTAAAAAAACTGTCTATACACAATATCAATCAAAATATTCTATTTCTAATCAGTTATCCAACTCTGTAGAATAGAGAGATTATCCCATTTTCATCTGTTGCAATTTGAATAACAATTAGCATTAAAAATAACAGATATGCTTGAAACTATTTTTCTCGGAATTTCGGTAGCTTTACTGAAAATGAACAGATTTTCTAACGCTAAATTATTCATAATATTCAAACGAGTTCTTCCACCAGCGAATCAAACTAAAATTGTGAATGAACAAGATCTATTTAATATAAAAATGTAGTAGCACAATATATAAATATAACTACTGTCACCAAAAAGCATAGTTGATGAAAAATTACACTCAAGGAACCGAAGTAGCTTAAGTGAAATATATTGGTTAAGAGTTAGGAAATGAGGTAGCGAGTGCAATGCTTCTGAGAGAGGGTCTTCATGTGATGGTTATGAGGGAATAGAGAGAAAAAGAGAGCGATGAGGGTTCCTGGGAGACGAGGGGAGGAAAAGAGAGTGATCGAAGAAAGTGGGAAGAGTTCGGCCTCTACCTCTAACTCTATCCTACCGCTCGAAATTATACCGTGAAATCGTAATGTTTAAAGTTTGAAATGTCTCATTTTTATCTGCAGAATTGTTATTCATAGGTACACAGAAGATTTATTGCTTATAAAATGCGAAGCGTCAGTCAAAGCTTCAAAATACTAACATATGAACTTTCAATATTTAGGTTAAAATAGCGTACAACTTTAATATCATTCTCTTTAAACTTATTAGTGGTTCTAAATATTTTGCAACTGAAAACAGGACGAGTATGTCCGTGGACTTGTATAATTCTGTGCAAATGCCTGATTTATGCTAAAGAGCCATTATTTTCTTCCGCATTAAAACTGAGTTAATAATTCATAAGTAACCATAAATTCAGCCTTTTCACGCACTCTTTACATGCAAATACTACACTGTTGAATAAAAGTTACTATGGAATTATAAATGAAAGCATAATTCTTGAATGACTCACTTCCAGTTACTGTATCAGAATAATTCGTGAATTTATTCTAAGACTCTTTTTCCCAAATTGAACTTTACAAACTAAACTGGAATTATTCGGGCAAATTATTCAGCTGGAAAGAGCTCGTACCATAAAATGGAATACAAGAGACAAAATAAACATAATTTATTATTTTTTGTGATATTACATCACAATTTAATTTATTTTACGAGTTTTTTTGTGAATATTGGAAACTTGCATCAGTGCCAACCTGTTGGAGTATATCAGAGTGTCGGAACATCGTTAGCTGCTTTCACGTCAAGATTTATTCTAGCACTAAAAGAAAGAATTATTTTCGATTCAAAAAGGAAGTCAATTGTACTCTATTTCAGAGTTTAAGTTTTGCTCTGAAATTTCTAGAAAAATATTGACGGGGAGGCAATATTGTACTCTGTTTTCTACCGATACAGTTTCAATATCGCAGAATGCAGATGGGGACTACGAAAATGTTCATGTCATTGTTCAAATAACGATGCACATTCTTACCCACGGCACTAATATAGGACGTAGCGCTGATATACGCCCTTTTGCAGGCCAAATTGGATCAGTATGACCCATATTAGTGTGAAAAGTGTATCGTTCTTACAGCTTCGTCGATCAATCAACAGAATAATTTCAACCATTTTGCTTATGTTTGATTGCGAAAATAACGAATGCAAATGACTTCTGGCAAATTTCTTACGTCATGTAGCTAAGCCTAATGGTGATATCAAGTTATTATAAATTGTGATGCGTTCAACAATGAAATCTGATTTAGTTCTGAGAGGCGAGCAAATTTTTGCAAGGTCTGGGTAGACCCATAAAGCCATAATTTCTTTTGAAAATAACCTTTTCAGCTAAGCAGATTCTTCTTCTTGGGTTGATAAACCAATAATAAATGGCTTCTTGATGTTTAAAAATGAAATTCTCGCTCTAAAATGGAACAAAAATCTAACTAATTTTTTAATTAAAGGTACAGGCATTTGGGTCCGTAAAATTGAGATTCCTCTAGTAATTAGTATGAAAAATCGACGATAAATGAAAATCTATTTAACTCAATACAATATATCGTACCAAGGCCGATACGCCGCTCTATGAGGCAAGGAATTCCTATCCTAGTGCTATTGGCCGAAGAACATTTCTAGAAGTCAAGCGATTCCTCGCACCCAGATCAACTAGGCTCCCTAGGAGTCAGGAGAACAATCACGTCTAAACCGACGAGCAGTTCTAGGAGTGAAATGAATGCTCATACCATGATAGAGCAGCCGCTCTATGAGTCAAGCTTATGCCCATGCCATGACTGATGAGCCGCTCTAGGAGTCAAGCCAATGCTCGCGCCATGACCGAGGAGCCGCTCTATAGGAGTCAAACGAATGCCCATGCCATGACAGATGAGCCGCTCTAGGAGTCAAGCGAATGCTCGTGCCATGACCGAGGATCCGCTCTAGGAGTCAAGCGAATGCTCGTGCCATGACCGAGGATCCGCTCTAGGAGTCAAACGAATGCTCATGCCATGTCCGATGAGCCGCTCTAGGAGTCAAACGAATGCTCATGCCATGACCGAGGGGCCGCTCCAGGAGTCAAATGAATGCTCATGCCATGACCGAGGAGCCGCTCTAGGAGTCAAACGAATGCTCATGCCATGACCAAGGAGCCGCTCTAGGAGTCAAGCGAATGCTCATGCCATGACCGAGGAGCCGCTCTAGGAGTCAAGCGAATGCTCATGCCATGACCAAGGAGCCGCTCTAGGAGTCAAGCGAATGCTCATGCCATGACCGAGGAGCCGCTCTAGGAGTCAAGCGAATGCTCATGCCATGACCAAGGAGCCGCTCTAGGAGTCAAGCGAATGCTCATGCCATGACCGAGGAGCCGCTCTAGGAGTCAAACGAATGCTCATGCCATGACCGAGGAGCCGCTCTAGGAGCCAAGCGAACGCTCATGCCATGACCGAGGAGCCGCTATAGGAGTCAAACGAACGCTCATGCCATGACCGAGGAGCCGCTCTAGGAGTCAAGCAAACGCTCATGCCATGACCGAGGAGCCGCTATAGGAGTCAAACGAACGCTCATGCCATGACCGAGGAGCCGCTCTAGGAGTCAAACGAACGCTCATGCCATGACCGAGGAGCCGCTCTAGGAGTCAAACGAACGCACACGCCATGGCCGAGGAGCCGCTCTTGGAGTCAAACGAACGCTCTTGCCATGGCCGAGGAGCCGCTCTAGGAGTCAAACGAATGCTCATGCCATGACCGAGGAGCCGCTCTAGGAGTCAAACGAATGCTCATGCCATGACCAAGGAGCACGCTCTTGAAGAGAAAGAGCGGCCAAAGAGGCGGCCAAACGAGGGTTGAGGCAGTGGAGGAGGCAGCTGCAGCTTATTGATCGAGATGTGTTGCTGCTGCTGCTACTTCTGACGCCACTGACACCATTGTTGCTCTCGCTTCTGACAGCCTAATCATCGTAAGCGATTATCATCATCGTCTCGTATTTCAGAATTATCTAATCATTTATCATAATCATAATCTTGGTTTTTTTTTGTTGCCTTAGGAGCTTTTTTATCGGAATCGCATCTTATATCACTACTCATCACTTTGTAAAAAAACATTATATTTTTTATGTATTACTTTCCTAATTTTGAACAGTTTAACAATGTCGTCGGTGTCAAATATATTTTCATCGTTTCATTATATAATTAATTCATTTATCTAATTAGCTTCATGCTATTCGTAAAATCTGAACTAAAATAAATTATTCATTTAACTTTTCAATTTATATTTGTGAAGTAGATTGACAGAGATAAAGCACATAAAATTGGTCTTACAGTTGTAGAAAATAACTGAAAAACAATTTCCATTACATTGTATCATCAAATAAATTTGGGATTCGTATCACTGATAATAATATGCGCCCATTATTTCTATTTGAAATTATTGAGAAACAAAGACGGCTTTGACTGTTTGCCGAAATTTTTTGCTGATTACGAATAAAAGGTCATCCCATAAAAAATGACATTTGAATAAATGGAAAAAAAAATATTGCAATAATGAGGGTACACATTTTCCAATTAAATTAAACATATCGTTTTAAATAGCAAAATCATTACGGTGTGTAGAAACTAAATACAAATGAATAAGTGAAAACAAAGCGACGGGATGGTGTCTCCTTTTGACTTCGTTTGAAGTTTTGCCCCCAAATTCGCATCCTGGGTCTCAGGTCTTTCTCGATTGACTTTTTAGCATCTCTTCGCCATTTATTTGATCTGCATGAAGCCGTGATGATCGGTAGATTGGCTGCGCCCGCGTCTACCCCCAGAATATCCTCAATCCCCGCCGCTTTTACTTCCCCTTGTCAACGCAACTCCCGACCTCCATTGGGTCAATACCGACGACTTTCCTAACCTAACCAACGCTGGCAAAAGCTGCAGCTAAAACCCAGCGCCGCTGCTGCCGCTTCCCCATGCGCATGCGCGGTCGTTCTAAAAGCCTGCTCTCAAAATCTTCTGATGCTTTTGAATGAGGCGGGAGGGAAGAGTGAGGAGGAGAGGGTTTGGTAAAGGAGGAGGCGACCGAGTGAAGTTAACTGACAAAGCATATGTACGAGGAAGCACGAATGTAGAAACACAGAAAATAATAAAAAATGCTTCAAACATGAATCCAAGAATATCTTTGATAATTAAGGCACAATTTATTAGGAAATCATGTAGTACGTACGAGCGAATCATGAGAATTTGAATGTTTCCTCGTCCAAGAAATACTTATATATAATGTATAATATTAGGTACTCACTGTTTCAAGGATAATTTTCCATTGTTCTTTCCTCGTCGTTAGAAGACACTTTCTGCCTGAGAGGAAGTGGTTAAGCCTGGAGCAATAGCACAGGAATAGCTGGTCCAATTCGTGTCACAAGATCAAAGATCACCCAAGATCAATAGGACTTTTGAAAACTCGTAGGATTTGCGACACCTTCTGGTGGAACGTCGACTCGAAAACATCTCACAATGAGTATTTTACATGAAATCAGCTTTTATACCAGTCAAAATTGGGAATAAGAAGCGCTACAAGCAACAGCACGCTGCCGAACTGCCGCCGTGGCTTCGTATTGGAGTGTCGACAACATGCCACAGTCTTCAGGTTCTCTTTTTCCAGCGAGCACTGCGATATCCCCTTACTTTCCAGGCAGGCCCGACTTCTCTCATGCGTTGCCGCAAACCTCCAGAACAGCCGATGACATTTGAAACTCAATTCTCAATTAATTTTTGGATGACTTTGATCAAATTTTGACACCCGACACTATTCTAATACGTCCAAATTATTCATAATGTGTTTGCTATTCCTCGTTTCGAGGGACACAAATTTTGAACAGAAAATTTGATTCGAATTAGACGTTGAGGACCCATTGGCATTGCTGGCATTTAGCCGAGGTTGTCATAGGAACGGTTGGTTATCGTCGAATACTCTCTTCGCAGTTCAATTACACAAGGCTCAGGAACCCTCGGCGGCTTGAGAGGATTCCTAGAGAATTGAGACGGGATCCTAGGGACGAATGTACCGATAAATTGGATGCACTTCATGCAACAAAAGAACGTTCAGTAGTATAGCAATGGAGGGGTTAAACAGCCTATTGGTATAATGCTCATTCAAGCGTCCTGTAGCGAGAAGCCAAAATGGTACAAAATAGTTGAGAGGGATTCTTTACTTACAGAAAAATTCAAATCGAGAAATCTAGGCCTTTTCGTGTACAAAATGCACTTGTAGATAAAGTTTCATATGCAAAAGTATTTTATAATTGATATCTATGTGCTTACCCATGTCAGAAACTTGTTACAATGCATCTGAAGATAATTTATTGTATGGAGGAAATCTATTATTGATTCACGCGAGAAGTCTGCGTCAAAATTGTCAACAGGGATGTGTGTTACACAACTGACAATTAGATTTCAATATTCAATAACCCCGTGAGTCTGAACCCAGTCGTTGACTAAACGAGTTATTTTCTGCATCACGAGTCGATTCCGCAAAGCCACCGAGCTTGTTCTTCTTTCAATAATTATCTGCAGTACCTAATGTGAATTAGTAGAGGTGCTCGATGCTTGAATTGAGCGCTTATTTTAACTTAACTTTAACTGATTCAATTTTTTACTTTTGATATGAAGAAAACTTCATCTTTTTTATTACAATTTTAACACTCATTTTTAAAGCATAAGCCCCAGAATTCGAATAATTTATTTTGTATTTAATTGATGAATGTATATTAATATGAAAGTAGAATTCATTCTACTTCATTCTAGTAGAATTTTAAAATTCATAAAAATACTGCAGCAGATTGTTGATGAATAATGAATGCTAACGAGAGGGAAAAACAGCACCCTGTCTCTGAGCCCTTTGTACGGGGTGAGAGTAACGATGCATTTCAATCGATTATTTCTGATAATTTATGCGTTTTTAATTCCAAAACTTTCAGCAGATAAATGAATTTTGTAAAAAAATTATTAAATGCTCCAAGACACCCGTCATTACGAACTTCGACTTGACTTATGAAAGAAGTGAAATATCTCTTCACAATAGGAAACTGAAACTCTTGGGACGCAGAATACAGTTGAATTCCGGAAAAAAATTATTTGGTAAAATTTTTTTTTCGTTGTAGGAAACTCTATTAGCATATCTGAATTTTCTGAATTTAATTTACACTTGCGCTCAATTTCTCACAGTATGTTCTGCATCGACTTCACAAGCTCTCAGCTTTGCTCCTGAAGAGCAACTGAAAGCGCGAAGACGTTCAACGTAATGTTAGTATTAGTGAAAGTGTCCATTACGTCGCCCATGATGAGCCGTTGAAGCAAGTACTCTGATAATAGTAAAGTAGCATAAAGAAAAGTAGCCTCAGTAAAGTAGCCTACCTTGCGAAACGACACATTAATGTGAACACTCGTTACTAAGCTGGTCGTGACTTCGGCAGCACCACAGCAGAGCCCATGCGCGCAGCTTCGGAACCGCTTCATGTACGCAGCGTCAGGACCGCTTCATGCAAGCAGCGTCAGGACCGCTTCATGCACGCAGCGTCAAGTCAGGACCGCTTCATGCAAGCAGCGTCAGGACCGCTTCATGGAAGCAGCGTCGGTGCCAATCAATTGGACTGTCAATTAAAGCTCTATGTAAAGGGGGGGGGGTATTACATTGACTTTCGATGCAGTCCAGTTCAGCACTTATTTCCAATTAATTAAAGGCTAGGTTTGAAATATTATGGCATTATTAAAGCTGCTACAAATTGGTCGGTGGGGTTAATTGTTTTTTGCTCTACCGTCTACACCTGCCTTACAGATGCGATAATACAATCCTTACCTGGAAAATCCAGCGGCTGCGTTTGCAGCCATAAGGCAGACAATCGCTAACGATTTTTTCTCTCTTGAAGGAAGTGAAGAAAGATGGTTTTGACTTCCAAGGTTGTGGAAGATAATTTACTTCCAGTTCTAATTATATTTGAATAAAATATCCCACATAGGTTATATTCTATTAGACATCTCAAAATAATTTTAAAATATTTGAATATAAAATTTCATTTCATAAAAAAGATTATTGTTCTTTTTTGGGAAAAAATAAAAACATACTCGATCGATCCAGTTTAAAAACAGTTTCTTAAAATTAGACTTACGCTCGCTCTATGTATAAGATACTTTCATGTAGATATGAAATGATGCATAAAATATGTATACTTTCATGCAAAAAGTTATATAAACTTTTAAAGGCTACGGGCACATAATAATTTTCACAAGATTTGTCCGACTGTTTACCTGTGAAATGCATGAAGAAGCGCGGAAGATCTGCCAGACGTACGGCATGTTGAGTTCTTTTGCTTTGTGGTCGTCATCGGGGATATCTTTCGTCAAGAAGTCGTTAAGGAAGCCTGCCAAAGAAATGCTGGTCTCAGCTTTGCCATGATACAAGGCACTGTGACTGACAGCCGTATCACTTTCAAGGAAATCTCACAAGACACTCCCGCATTTTCATGAGAAATACATTAAATACATGAGAGGAAGTCTTGGTTTGGTCCCTGTCAGATAAAAATATGCTCAAAACGTTTACGTTTTGGCGTGAAATTTATAACGTTCAGTCTTATAAGTACAAGGATGAAAAATGTCTATCTGTGTACGGAAGTCTTTGAAATAATGAAATACATACAGAATAATGCTAGGCTCAGGCTCAGTCATTCGTAAAATAAGGAAGATCGACAATGTAATGCGTTCATGCCATCATTTTGTGGCAAGAAAAGACACAAACCAAAACAGCATTATAATTAATTTGATGAGAAGAGCTTCATATTGTGTAATACAATTCAATTACGGTTATAGCATGCCGGCAAATGAAAATAATCTGTCAACTACGCAGCAGACCAAAATCTTTATGAACGTTTTAACCGCGTGATAAATTATTCTACGTGTTTTGAGTTCAAAATAATGAAAATTCAAACGCAAAAGTGTGTCAATTAGCACTCTCGATAATAGTAATATATTTTTAATAAGTACGGCCATGTGACTACGAAGAAGAACGTGAACTAAGGTGTTTCAGCCCTCATGAGTCAATGTGCTATATCAATATGTTCATAGGTTAGAAAACATATCCAATTGAACCAAACCCATTTGTAATATTCTCTGAACATGCGTAGTTAAAACATGCAAGAATCTACGTCAAAACGAAAAACTCCCAGCTTCGAGAGGATAATATCGAAAGTAAACGAAAACTTATAAATATGACGTTATTGATTAGAAAACATGTCCAATTAAACCCAACCCATTTGTAATATTCTTTAAACATGTGCGATTAAAACAAGCAAGAATATACGTCAGAACGAAAAACTCCCAGCTTCGGGAGGATAATATCGAAAAGTAAACGAAAACGTTACTGAACTTGAGTAGCTGAGACAGGCGGGAGTTTTAGCAAGTCATTGCGGGTTCATTAGCTGCGCTTCCCCTCAGATGCCAGCAACCCTCCTTTTGCTTGTACCGGACCCAGCCGCTGTGATGCCCATAGTAATTATCTGGTGAGCGTCAGAGTACGGCACAAATACTACTGTGTATCGTAAATAACATCACATCCATGAATATTTAAACTCAGACTATGAATTAGCTGCCAAATACTTATATGAAGCTCCGATTCGTCGTACAATTTAGTTAAACACAAACAGTGGTACAACTCGATTCGTGGAATCGATCACTTTATTCATTCACAAAAGGATTGCAAACGTCTTCATTGCATACGTTGCAAAAACAGCCTTCAGTCGTGAATGCGATCACTTTGAACAATGGTTTTAGGAAATTGTTTTTGTTTCGGTCACTCTTCTTCATATCAATTCCTATTTTAACCCATTAGGACATATACGACTGACTTCATTAAATTCGCTTGATAAATAATGTGCATTTTCTCAGAAGAGAGGATCCATGATGTTGGTGCTCCTAAAGAACTAGTCAATTTTTTCTGTTTCAGGAAAATGTTCTAATTTTTCCACGCTAAAATCGGTTTCACAGAAGTATTCGTAAACCTCGACGATTTACTGATCAGAATATAATTGATAATTTATGCGTTAATATACTTTTTTAAATTATTGTTCAAATAACAAGTGCCGAAAATCTGGCATCCAATGAATGTAGCAGAGATGTGGACATTCGTTACTTTAAAATCTCTTGCGAATTAACCATGTCATTCGAAAACGGCCTAACTCAACTTTGTTAGACTCATTAGAGAGCCAACGATTTATTAAATGACCGTGTCAACTATAGCACGATTGCATCAGTATAACTGAATTATCATCGCAGGTATAAAATTAGTTTCAAAGAGCGAAAATATGTATATTTTTTTATTTTTTATATATATGGCTTGAATACCTTTTATTCAGTTATTATTTGTCATTACAACTTTGATACAATAACGAACAGTTTTAGTATCCCAGAGAAACACCTACCAGTCACCTACCCTACAATCATAAACTGTAATTCAGAAAAACCTTTTCGAAGAAACATGCAAATTATATGATGGCTAAAAACATGACCAGATCGATCAGGTACTACCACTGATGATGTTCGTACCTCTGATTAGACATCGTTAAGCCACTCTTCATAATATGACGCTCGCAATGACTAATGGTTTCGCTCGAAAATTTACAGCGTGTTTGATGAATTATTTTGAGGAGTTTTGGTCGGGTGGTCTCTGTCAGAAACTCTTTGTTGAGCCGCATTCATGATAATTACGCTAGGAACCTATTAGATGATCCCAAAAAACTGAACGATTACATCTATAGCTGCCACAAGACTTGAATAAATGCGGACAACATCCGAGCGACATATTAAGACAAATAATAACAATATACATAATATTATAGTGAATCCTTGTATGTGGACAAAACGAATAAAATATAATCCTAACGAGAATAACTGCTTTAATTATTGTTTATTTATACTAAAAATCGAAAAAACTGTTCTGAAGAGCCAATTCTGGAAGCCATGTTCTTCAAAACGTAAGGATCCTATATATCAATGGGATTTTCTCCTTTATTGGGTTGTACGAATCTAACCAGCATCATACCAAGATTGCGTCAATGTCAATCCCCTCACTATATTCAGTACAGACTGAAGAGCTTTACATTGAAAAGTTAAGTATTTAATGCTATGATATTTGGCACAATAAAAAAATTCGAAAAATTTTTAAACAAAAATTTTCATAATAATCGCGCTTGTAAACTATGACATTGTTGTAAACTATTTGTTGCGATAGGTGATAATCTTATACGCTCCTCTATATAACTTGAAAATTAAATAGGTGTACAAATAAAACAGTTCCCTTATACTGTATTTCCGTCACAAAAGAATTGTGAGTTTGAAAATGTTTTCTATATATATAATAGCTATTGAATTCATCATTATCTGCTTATAATAAATCTATGAATATGTTTATATCAAGATATCATAAATTATAAATCAAATGAGCTATTTACTTCGTTCATCTTGTCACAAACTTGAAGTATAAAAGCAATAAAACTGAACTGTTCTTTTCCTACAAATTCCCCCGAGTTCTGTTTATTAATCTTGAATTTAAATCTTACGTATATTTTCGAATCCGGCTTATTTTCTTTTAAAAATTATTAGTATCAGAAATTTTACTGTGCGTCTGACGGTTCTGTTATGGACACATAAGAACTTCGCGTTGAAAAGTTTTAGCAATAAGCCTCAAAAATCACAGGATTCAATTTTTTAAATTTTCCAACAAATGATGCACATTTTTACGCTCAATTCCCCAACAATATCAGAGGTGGATCTCAGACAGCCTAATTATCAGCTTCTAATTTTTAACACACGTCCTCACGACAATTCTTCAATGGCGGAGTCAGTGACTTCGTATCCCCAGAATTTACCAGTATATCTGCAAATTCATATATTATTCTTTTCTAGAGGCAATGCAAATTAACAAGATAGTACTCTCGGAATTCAAAAGTG
Source organism: Hyalella azteca (assembly GCF_000764305.2). Taxonomy (NCBI): domain Eukaryota; kingdom Metazoa; phylum Arthropoda; class Malacostraca; order Amphipoda; family Hyalellidae; genus Hyalella; species Hyalella azteca. The sequence continues at coordinate 202,683 of NW_025938782.1, read as the reverse complement.
TACATATGAAGCTTCAGACAAGATTCGTGTTTAGCTGCAATGAGATTCAGTGAATTCGTACTCTCGAAATTCATTAATATACTTGACTTCATTCATGACGCGCGGTCAGCAGCAAATGTATTTCTAGAACAGATTGTTCAAATATTATATAAATAAATATTTTATTACTTTCGAGTTAATGCATAAATTAATTGATAGGGATTTATCAGCTTACTAGTTTTGTATAGGAGTTTTATTTTCCGATGTAAGAAAGATTTCATTAAACCATCAGCCACACCAACAAGGTAATAAAAAATTGTAGTTAATGCCAAAATATTACCTCATATTATGCTAGAGTTTAGTAAATAAAATATTGGCTAATACCTGCTAATACGTTGTAACGAGCTCATCAAACAGCTATATGAAAGGCCTGATTTTTATTGAACCGGCGTTTAATTGTCATGCCTATTACCAGATCATCTAAAAAACAAAATTACTCTACAAACTGCAACCATTGACTAGACTATAAATTACAACTTTACTTTACTGTATTAAGTACGTGTAACGAAATAATAGTTCATTTAATCAGTCTTTATTACTTCCTTTCTGCTGTTTTATCATGACAAGTTATTCAGCAAACTCTCTTAAATCACCTTGCAGTCCCTGTATTGCTGCATGCCAAAAGCGAAAAAAATTGGTAGTCAATTTAATGGACAAATTTCCCTTTTCTCGTTCATTTAACATTTAACGAATCCATTTACTGTCAAATACTGGCAAGCATTAATTGCGTTCGGTTTGTCCTCCATCACGATTTGCTCTTTGAAGATTATATCAGCAGGAGATTAAAGCCTCGAGGTACCACACTCTCTAGGTACGAGACCAATAGGATCACAATTTCGCTCGAGGTACGAGACCCAATAGGTACGGACCCAATAGGATCACAATTTCGCCTCATGATTGACAGATGAGTGACAGGCTTTTGTCAAAGAGCGACCATCTTATGGCTACATGAAGGCAACGCGACAGCGGCTCGTGTATATGCTCAGAGAGAAAACTTGCACTAGAAGGTAAAAAATTGCAGCGCAAAAATCAATTACCTTGGTTATTTTCAATCGTCTTTTTAAACCAAACTGATCAGCACCCCAACTCAAATTATAGTCTCTCAATGACAATCAATTTAAAGTTCGCAAACTTCAATCGAAATTGAAGTTTGCGTGAATACTAAAGGTGAAAAATTAAACTTATTGCAATTCTAAACCTACGTGTATATAAGCATAACTGATACATAGTTTTATCATATTTTCCGGAAATTATTAACAGATTTTATCAAAATACCACTTAAATTTCGCTTGAATTATTGCTATAATTGTTTGAATTATTGAATTTTGAATATCAATATTGTGACGGCAATATTTTTGCCAATCGAACAGCCTTTAATTGAGTACCATCAGACATTAAATTCAAGATATCTAGAAGCACTAGTGTCATAGCTCGCGGGACGAGAATAAACAATTAGCAATCATGAATTTTTAGCAAATTTATTTCTCCAGGATTAATTTTAACAATCAAACATGACATTATCAGCAAACGAATTTTATCTCTAGAATTTATTTGAAAATTCGTTATTTAATTTACATCACTATATATGAGACAGGTATTGTTTTATACGATCTCTTTATCTTAAAGAACGAAAGCATCTAAATGTAATATTTAAGATAATATAAATACAGTCTGTCACATACGCCGAAAGAGGTTCATTTTTTTCAAATTCAAGCTGTCTAATTTTTGTGACATTTCAATCATGGTAATACGGAAACTTACGCAATCAAACAATCATTTGTTTCCAGACGAAACGCCCCCACGAAGTTTAAATTCACAATCGAGAGAGATCATTAGGGTAACGATGCTTTGGTTCCGGATTTTTCGTTCGAATTTGTTCAAAGATAAAAACTCTAACTATGTGCTTTTCACGCCAAGATACTTTTATCTTATAGTAAGAATTAAATGTAACAATTATGGACAAAATGTTGATATGTATAGCTGTTCAATAGTTTTGGTTTATTAATGAAATGGGTTGATTACAATTATAAAAAATCCGTTAACAATTATTCTCCCAATATTTCAATATTCCACGAAGTTTCGCTCGAAAATTTCATGACTTCCATTCAATCTGAGGCCTTTAGGCAAAGACTTTATACCAAGCAATTCAAAACACGTTCCTCGATATATGCTAGGAAGTCATACGCAACGACGGGCGAGCGTCGGTACGTACGTATAGACACGACCACGTCACAAAGTGACACTCGCACGCCATGTCATTCATCACGCACCGTCACCACACCGCGCGTATTGTTCCTGCCAAAAAACTATTTAAATAAGCAAATGAGGTTAAAAGAAGACATTATTTATGGTTTCATTTTAATTTCTCTTATTCTGTGATTATATAACTGTTTTTATTCACACTATCAAAAGTAACATTTCCAGCAAAATTAGTTATTATACACCGCTAAAAGTTTCTTCAGAGTTCACCCAACCCATTTCTTATTTTGTGCCCGCAGAAAACTTGCATTATTGATTACAAAGGATTCGAACGTTTGGGCACAGATACAAGCTCTTATGAATTACAGCTAAAAACTGATTCATTTGTGGTTAGAATATGCGCATTTGGAATATGATATAAATAAAACTCATCAATCAATAAAATTCATACCCTGAGTATGGATGATCGATTGCCAGCCAAATAACATTTAAGACCAAGCTTCCCATTTGAATTTGATTTACATACCTCTTAATAATTAGAAATAGTTGATCTTCTCATAATGTTGAGGGTAACCGCTACATGTTTTTGGTTCCCTCGACTCCTCCCATGCCAGAGGGCATAGAGGGAAGACCCTCGAGTTGGACACAGTGTCTCTCGAGACTCTGCATGCAGTCAGCGCCAGAGGATCGTGTCGAGTGCCACTATATAAACTTATGCTAGTGCATCCTCGACATTTTTATTCAAAAAATAATTTTTGAATAAAATGTTATAAAAAGTTTACCGTATTTTAGAATCTTACATGGAATTAAAAATCTCAACATGTGTGCAGTGATTCATGAACAGTAAACTTATATCAGTCATCAGGGCAATGCATCGCTTCGCCTGAGTGATTACAACTTGAAAATATTCAAGAATCCTTCATACAAAAGGAAATTTAAAAAATTTATTAGGTAATTCAAGTACATATAGGAAAACCTTCGTCAAAAATTGTCAAATGGTCAAAAAAAATTTCAAATGATGGTCAATTTCACCACCTTATTAATTAGTGATATTTCATAGCTTTGTAGATATTGGGTCAGAGAACATATTTATCATATGGATTACTAAGATGAAAGTTTAACTTCCGCATTTCATGAGCAGGAAATCACTAGTCGATCAATAATGTTCATCATTTTATAATCAAAATCTCTACATATTATTGATTGATTTTATCTTCTTTACACCGAGAAAATCGTTTATAATAATGGAATTTACTTGGATTCCATTTATCTGAAATAATTGAAGTGCTTTATCTAGCAGCATTATGCATTGGCCTTAATTTGCGCTTCTGAAGTTTGCAAGCCTACAACTATGCTAATTGCGGTATAGGGTTACATTATGAATACAAAAATTCTAATTACTAACATAATTTAAATAAGCAAGTTGTCTTTGTTCATTAATAATATCTCAGCAAAAAGAATTCTGCTATAGATATTTAAAAATATTTTCCTATCCATACATTTCTTTCCTACCTATCAACTGATCTGATCTCACATGTATGCTATTATTTTCCCCTATTGCCCAGTGCCCATCGAACAAAGACTAAAGGATTGGAAACAATCTCTGCGTGTAGCGACTTGTCGAAATTAATCTTTGGTTGGTGGTGTCAGCACAAGATCAACTGAAGTTCTGCACCACCAGTCACATCTCTACATCTCAACTCTTCACCAGGACAAAAGATTAATGAGCTTTGCAAGCCTAAGTCGGCAAGATTTATGTGAAGCTGAGATGCTCGACTGAACGGTGAGTCTCTTGCCTTCATTTATCAGCTACACTTTGCTTGAACTCCTTTAAAAATCACGGCTGAAGCGTTGGTGGCCGGCCGTTGCCCATACAGCGGCCGACATAATTTCGCCATTGATTTTACTACAGGATTGGCTTACCAGATACGAGGTTTACTAAGCACCTAGTGAAGACTTGTCGACATGTCTGTCTCATAACGCACACATTGATGCTAATCGTTTGACGTCCCATTGTGAAGGATCTTTGTCGCATCGTATGACGAATTTATTGTTACTAATGGCCTGCTGTCTCATTGAGTGGTAGGATGTCGTCACAAAAGCTGCTATTCTCTTTACTCGTGGAGGCATTTAATTATATCATATGATGCGCAATTATACATATTAAGAACAATGCATGGCTGAATCACAAATTCATTAGAAATTCATGGGCCAGACATAAATGATGAAATTCCACATAAATTTCGAAAAAACCTTTATGGACTCTTTTTGGTTTCAAAGTGCAAACAACAATACGTATTATCAACAATATATATTTTTTCCTGTTTCGTTCAAGTTATTTTGAAATACTAAAAATAACAATAAAATGTTATAGCTGTATCCTTTTAAAAATAAGATTATGGGACTGTTGATTTATTTTTTTATCTGGTTTTCAGTCCTAAATTAAGTTTTTAATTTGCCTATCGAAACGTAGATTACAAGAAAATCGTCAAAACCAATGTACAAACTGCATACTCCAGAGAAAAAATCATCTTAACTAACGCAATATTAAAAAAACTATCTTTTTGATAAAAATTATCCGGAGTTAAAATCGGAGGCACATCATAACTTTTGTGCTCCTCAGTAAGCCAAAATAATTAATTATATGGTTCAAATTTTGAAATTAGAAGAGAAATTGTTTAGAAAATTTCTCTCCTAGTATGCATCACCTCGAGTATATTTTGTGCACGTTATTATGAATTACCATTCCGAAATGCGGCTTAACGAAACTTTTACGCGCTATTATGGGCATTTAGAGTGCAACAGTGCAAAGCGTGTCAATGTAGAACGCTTACACTGAGCCATTTCAATTAATTCATTATTCCAACGATTTATTGTGTTGAATATCAAAATATGTTGTTTTGAATGTATAGCATTCCATGTGAGTTTGTAGAAAACTTTCCATCAGTTTCGTGTACGCCAGTCAAATTATGTATGCCCCGTAGCCATGTTGCTGATGTCTCAGGCCATTTGGTAATGAAAAACAAAGTTTACAGCGAGAATTAAAACTAAAACTACCTCACCTAGCTAGTTTCTTTAAATTCGATTTCAATTTTATTGCATTATAATTTAAAATTCATGAAAATGCAATTTTTTAAATTCAAAGGATATTCTTAACAAATTTATAACTGATTTCATTTATTAAGAGAAGATCCGCAATTTTTTTATGTGTAGTTTTTGATTTACTTGAATTCAAATTTGAAGCTGCTTTAATATAGTATTTGTTTCAATTGGTGCAAACACGTTTTTGATTCCAGTCTATTTCATGCTTGTGTGAGTTTGAGTGTTTTTTTTTTCTCGGTGGCACTGAATATGAATTTGGAGTTACTGTATTTTTATTGTTCTCTACATTTCGTACATCAAACGAAAAATGTACGGAATTTCGCCGCAGGTTATCGATGTCAGTTAAACATGAATTGTTTGTATTAACGGGTCTGCCTTGTGTTAACATACTTTTAATTTATTATTGAGCAATAATAAATTTGGGATTTGGGATGACAGGAACGGGCTAACGGTATTCCAACGGGCTAGTGCATGTTTTAATCTAGGCTAGGCGCATGATATATAAAACGGAAGTTTCTGGTTCATTTCCGTGGTGCCTATCAGTTATCACATTGACATACTTCGTAGTAATACAATCATGTATGTCATGCATTCAAATGAGAGGTGTTATACCTGAATTCCATTAAAAATGTGGGAATTAAGGAGATAACTATTTATAATCTCAAGATTTTGTTGCCCGATCAAAGCTGAGCTCAAGGTAAAAGGCAAATATTACCGTCTACATCAAATTTATAATGGTGGCTAATTAAGCAGTTTAAATAAGTTCTTTTTTAGTTGAATTTAGCATTATTCTAAGAAGGCGATCGTTTTTTTTAACGCTAAAGATTTCATAAAAAGTTTTTATATTTACCTTAATTACATATTGGCTGTTTGAGTTCTTATATGCGGGCTAATCGAACGCCTACTAACAATTGTAAACATACGGTACACTAGCAAATTAATATACAGTTAGGACCATAAATTGGATCCTAATTTGTTTAATTTTGGTAGCTATAGAGATTTGGCGGAAGAATAATGAGAGCGGCTCAAAATTTTGAATACAATGATGAAATTCACGCTGCTTTTCTCAATCATTATCATACAAATGGCACCAGAGAGTTCAACGTAATGCATGTGGGGTAATTGTTGCCTCAATATTCCATATGTTATATTCCATTCATTCTATGCTGCATCATTCGATATGTCATCTTAACGCTGCTCAAGACCCAGGCAGTTATCATGAATCCAGGAAGTTATGTTTTATAATTTTCAGGCTAACCCAGTGGCGTCACTATATTTCCCTGCGGGTCTAAACACTATATTCAAGTTAATAATGAGATTCTGCATGTATGATTTTGTGACAGAAGATGAGCGGTGTGATTAAACTTATATTCCGGATCAATTATTTTCTTATGTAAAAAAAGAATGATGATTACAATGAAGTAGCATGATATTTTGTTTTGGGGTTCGCGCAAGATGATAAGTTTTTATGGTTAAGCACAAAGGTTAATTGACATTTCTAGGGCACTCGAATTTGGTAATACCTTTTCTCGGTAGACCCACGGACTGAGACATAATGAAAAAAATGTGTCTTAAATTTAACTAAATAGTAACTAACTTTTGATTGTGATTGTGATTGTGATTGTGATAGACTTCTGAGATAACTTCCTACATTCGCTAAATCAGGTTTCAAACAAACATTTTGCCAGAAATTCTAATTACATTATTCATTGAACAAAACCTCTCGATGCGAAGGTTATCTCTCTTGAGTAAATATATTGTTCATCTGCACACTATTCATATACGTGTTGTAGAAAGGAACTTGATCAAAGGAACTTCACTTCACTTTTTTATTAGTAATTATTGTCCCTATGACTCAATGTTGATTTTCTATTCATTTGGTCTTCCCTTACCATTCATGAGTAAATTTTCTTTTGCTTGCAAACGACGCTCCTTCACAGAAAATGGCGGCAATTTTTTGAGTACTGAAACAGATTGAACTTCGTAATTGCTTCATTTTCTTCACAAATTACAATGGCTTTAGAATGGCTTTAGAATAAATTAGCAAACAATCTAATGTTATTTACTAGTTGGAACCTTCAATAATTTCCGCTTGTCGGATGTTGAGTATTTTATCTGTGTATAGGATTATATTATTCACTGCTTTTATTATCTGCATATAAATCGCTGTTTTTTTATCTAAGTTTCATGATTTCATCCCAATCCCAAGTTTACAACAGGATTAGGTGATATATGTTTATAAATAAAACTAATTAGTCGATATGGTCCATTGCATATGGTCCATTATTGTTCCAAGAGCAATGAGTTACTGTAGAAATTATTAGTTCAAAATTTTAAACTAATTTTCTTACTGATTGAGGCATCTGTTGACCGTTGTTATTATTTGAACTCTGTAACCCGAATAATATTTCATTTTGTGGCCTGAATATGATTCAAATTATACAAACATACAGAACTTCTTATGTTAGTTCTTAGCCATCCATTGTCCTAAAAAACTTGTGACGCTCCTACGTAAGCCGAAACTGCAAAAATAGCTTATTTTTCAAAAGCAAAACAAAAAAAAAATACTTTAATCAAAGCAGTTGAGCTCAGTGCGGCTACCAAGAGGCAAGAGGCAAGAGTCTTAGCAAAGTGACTATTTTCATTTCCAACTACGTATCGAATTTAAAAAAAAATTTAAAGAAGGCATCTATCATAATCGAAAAATCAGCATCGTTTCGATGTCAGTCACAATCTCGAACAAAGTCGTCACTATTTGTTTGTTTATTTGTTTTAGTGATTCTGAACCGTTTATTATTCGGAAGAAAATGGTCTCTGCAAGTAGGGGGGCATTTCCCATTTTCTGTCATGATGGAATAACGATCACAAGAGTGCAGGATCAAGGGCAAATTTTTTAATAGTTTTATTAACCGCTAACGTTATTCTACAATGAATAAAATGCAAAATATACAAATTTTGTGTGTTACAATTGAACAGAAGATTATTCAAAACATTTCATCTTGAAAAGTTTTGAGTGTATTCGTTTGAATTAAAATTCAAACGGCGAATTACGTGTCATGAAGACGTGAAGTTCACGCAGGAATGTTTCAGTAAATAAATCTGGGACGTTTTTAGACAAATACTGTCTATATACTGAGTCCCGGAACATACTGGGACATTTGAATCCTATTTCTTCTAGGTGTCACAAATTCAGATATAACATATTAAATTATCTCGTTCCACTTTTTGAATTCAAATGTGCAACAGGTTACGTTTCGTTTGTACTTACTACTTCTGTTTTTGCTTCTGTTTGACAAAAAGTCAATGCGCATTAATAGTGGAATTCAACAGGCATTCATACTCAATTAGCAAATTCTATTGATGTTTTGATTTACTATATAATATTAATTCAAATTCTTTAGTTCGTATCTTCTGTTATCATAAACAATGAACACTGATAGAAATGAGCGCAAATGGTAATGCAATTTGTTTTCTTGTGTTGATCATCCTGAGTCAGCGTGGCCCGGCAAAAGGTCGTACTAGTGCCAGGTGCGAGAGTGAGTCACAATTTGGACAACTTGACTCATTTATTCTACTGAGTGAGCGTTTATCAGCGGCTAGGAACCTCTTGCTCCGGGACAGCGCTGGCTGCGGTCAGGCTGCGGTGGCATTCCGTGGTTGACCGCAAACTCTGGCCCAGAAAAAAAATATGAGGAAACGAGTAGACGAAATCATTTTTTATGATATTCATTCTACATCCTACAAAGTAGTTGCACAAATAGAACGTCGTATGAGCGTGAGATTCATTTCTATACGATATTCAGTGCGGAATGAATACATTCTGGAATAATTTGTGTATGATGAATACGAAAATTCATTCGAAATGAAGAGCCAGGATATAAAATATTTGAATAGTAAGAAATTACCGCTTAAAATAAAAATATGTAAACAATGACAACAACGACGTTTTTAGGTCTATCAAGGTCTAATGTTTCAAGTGATAATTTGCGCTTGTCAATTTAATAGAAATCAATTTCTATATGTACTTAAAATGAAAACGTGTCTAACAGAAATTCTGTAGTTTCTGTTACATATACGAAAGGGAAAATAAATTCGATACAAAAGTGCACATAACGTGCATAATTTTTTGACGTATGTAATAGAAACCTCCTTTTTGCACTAACTGTACAAATTACCACTTACATAACATAAATACCCAAAACCCCAGCATATTTTTTTCAAAAATGAAAAGTAAATTCCAAAGAAGTTTGATTTAACACCTCATATGAATTATTTGGTGCACAAAGAAATACGTCGGAGGTCTGTTGACGTCGACGCGACTCAGCGCTGCCTAGCGCCGCTCGCTGGCGCCGCTGCCGCTCCCGGTCGCCGCTCGCGTCTGCCGCTAAAATGGCCGGCGCCCCGTGGACTGTTATCTAGGAACATATTAATAAAATAATACATATTTAATGGATACTATTTATTTATAAAATCTACATTATAACATAATAATATAATATAAGTATTGTCAGAAAATAAATTTGATTTTACTATATGAAACAGAGAATATTACGTAAACAAATAAAAAAATAATATCATTCGTGATTTATTTTGGAATTGAAAATTATGGGATTTCGGGTAGAATTTGAATTTGGTGATCTGATTAAGAAATGTTAAGGATTTTTATTCTTGTGTATAATTATGTAAATTGTATTATAAGACGTTTAAAATGTACAAATGCGTTTACCCAATGACTATTCATTGGTCCCAGGATTTACTGAAAAATATAATGTGTTTTTTTTTATATCGTGGCTTGTAGTTTTTTATATCGTGGCTCCTCTCCCTATTCCATTATATAATTTATTTTTTTAAGGGGGTGGAATGACACAGAGTTGGTCAGGAGGTGTTATAAAGACCCTTTTTCTTTTAGATATTATCGTTAATTTTTTCATCAATTTATTCCTGAACGAAAAAAAAATTATTAATTTTAACAAACTTTCTGTTATTTTTCATTTCCTCAATATCGTTATTCCATTAGATGTAGTTGTTGCAGGCAAAAATACTGAAAATTTAATTTTACATTGATATATAATATTTATAGAGTAAAATAAAATTTTGTAAAAAACATATTACAATGAGTAAGTCCTGGGGAGTGTAATTCGATGAACTAAGATAACATGAAGCAAAGTGACACAAAATGTACCGAAAATAAATATTAATCATATTCAGACTACATATTTTGGCTATCACATCTAAACAATGACAATAAAATCTTCATGTCAGCGCAGAGCTAGGATGATTTCAAACAATAACAAGCCAACAGCATGGCAAATAATTGTAATCGACAAAACATATACCCATCTTAGCAAGTAACATCTGCAGAAAATGCTATGCTGAGACCACCTTCGCGGGCAAACTCCAGCTCTCGATTGAGATCTTTGGAATTCAGCGGGCTGGCGCTGAGTGAAGTGTGATATCGAGGTCTGGCCTGCGAGGGAGGAGCAAAATGACTGTGATTAGCCTTGCAGCGAGGAGGAGACTGAGGAGTTGCTGTAGTGTCGGCTGCTGAGCGAGTTTGCAGCTGCCGCCTGCACAGGATTTGGGTGGGAACCCTGACACGTAGGGTTGTCTGTGACGCGCATGCGTGACTCATGCAGCAAACGTTTCCGTCATCAATGCAAACGTCCATTAGTCGTTTTGCGCGTCAAATGTTTCCCGTATTTAACGCAAACGTTCAACTGTCGTTTTACGCGTCCAAAGCAGCTAACGTTTCCCGTTGACCGTTGTCAATGCAAACGTTCATCTGTCGTTTTGGGCGCCTCATGCAGCAAACGTTGTACAAGGAAACCCCTCTACATGAAACTATCTGTCCGAATGCCAAATATTTCTGTCACCCTCACTAATAGGTCCAAACTGGAAATCACCTACAACTTTCAGAATGCTTGCTATGCATATGAGATCCTTTTTTTAGAGAAAATCATTGCTCATTGCTTGAGTTCTTTAACTGCATAGCACGAGAAATGTGATTTTTAGCGATTTAATATATATAATTTAACAGCCAGAGGCAACTTGTCGACAATATAATTCATACAATTCAGCCATAATTAACTGAATATAATCGTTCGAAGCTAAATAAGATTTTTATGCCCACAAGTTTCGTCTAATAAAAACAACCCAGGCGGTAGACTTTCTCTAATGTTTTTGTATCTTCAGCATCATCTGTTAAAATTTATTTTCATTCTAACTTAATTCAAGCTTTACTACTAATACATGTAGCACGTGTGCCGCAGATTCCATTTATATATCACTGAAGTGCATAAAACATACATGCCTGAAGAACTTGCTTTTACTGTTCTTAAAACGAATTGTTTTAATTTCAAAGAGTTCATCTTGTTCAGTATTCATCAATGCTATTGAACAAATAAAAGCAAAAGCAATAGCTAATGTCAAGGACGAAGTGCGGAGAGATTCCTGTCTTGTGTAAGGAGAGGAGGGATCTGCCATGAGGAGGCGGTACGACACCAAACCAAACTGAAGCTTTGGACTCACCGGAGGCAGGGCTCACATCGTCCAACCTATTACAATAACCTTTTGTGAACTTTTAATTGATTATATCAACTATTCATTTGAAAAAATGTTGAGTTATGTTGATTTAAATTTTTTGAAGATAGTGTACTGAAATTTTGCTAGCAGGTTTGGTATTTGAAGGCTATGCTTTATTTTGAAGCTAACATAAAGATGTTTCTATGTCCGGTCTGCTTGAGTCAACCTTGCTTTAGGGTGAAGGTAGTGTAGAAAATGTTGAAATTGACTAGCCGAACACTGCAGGGCCGACGGGTACTGTTTTAAAAACTACGAAGTAAGATCTGATCACGTCAGAATGATCTAATACCAAATAGATATAAATAAAACGTTTTAAATTTGTTTGTTTTCTGAAATTAAATTCTTGACAAAGATTATTGAATCCCATTTTAGATTAAAAGATTCTGATATAAACTCTTCATTGTACAAAATGCAGGAAAAAGTGGGAACGCAAGCAGTACAAATGCTGGATTAAAGTTATGAATAATTCATTAGGCAATTACTAGTTAACACCTGGATTTCCTTTCAATATTCAAAGAATTTCAAACTCTCGCTAAAATCGTGGCTCAAACTTCGATTGAACTTCGAAATTTAAAACTTTCAAAGGCACTGGAATCATGCGAATTTTTTAGGGTAAATTGGATATTGTGTAAATAATATCAATAATAGTAATAATAATAAAAATATCAATTTGATAAAATAATATTATTTGATAAAATAACATTAGCATAATTTGATCAAAAACCAATTTCAAAGAAATCTCATGTTTCACACGCCTTCTCTAATTAGGTCTGATTAAAACAATCAATTTTTCAATGGCAATGGAAATATTCATAAGGAAAATTAAAATATTTTAAAAATTATGCCAAATAAATGTCATATTTTGAATTGTTCATCGCAGTGTTGCTCATTGTTAATATTCAATCTTATAATCATTTCGATATGCCTATAAAGGAACGGAAAAGTAGTACTAATACAAAAAATAATAAATAATTTTCAGCGTTAATTCAAACTGTGCTCTACGATACTAATTGCATATTTGAATAAATAATTATCTGTAGTTTGATACAATTATAGCATAAATAATTGTGTGCAGTATTCGCAACATTCGAAATTACTTACGAAACTCCTTTGGCCTTTAATTAACATTCAATGATTATATCTATGTTTGTTCAACGGAAATGATCTTTTTCGATCGTTATCGAGGCAGGCAGCTAACAACTAGAAGCACCAAAGCACTGAAACGATGTAAAAAATGATCGTGATTTAATTTTTTTTTTTTTTTGCTTTTCTGCAAATGAAGACTTGGTTTAATGAGCTAATAATGTAGAAGAATTATTTGTATTGCACTGCAGTAATGCTGCCGACAAAAACAAAGTTTTACCGACGAAGCAAATCAATATTCATTGCCTCAGATAATACGGACTAAGAGACACGCAAGGATCATTCATCTCCGCTTGCTCGGTCGTTTAGTGAAATCACAGGCAACGTCGCACCTCCTAAATTACAGCTCTTGCTATTCCATTGACTTTGAGCACGGAACTATAGAGCTTCTATCCTAATTTCTGGATAAATAAATACAAACCCTATAAGTAAATATAAACAGAATTACAAAAAATTGTATTTAAAGAAAAAATCGTATCTGATTATGGTAAACAAGATAGAAATTTAATTTTGATTTAAAAAAAAATACTTTGACTTTAAAATTTCACTTTATTTGACTTTATTATGACTTTATTTTGACTTTATTTTATTTTTGACTTTATTTATTAAAGTCAAAAATTTTTACTTTAAAATTTGACTTTAAAAAAATACACTTAAACAATATACACAAAAAAATAAACCCATTATAAATAAAGTAGGCAATAAAAATACACACGATAAAGTGTGCTCAAATATATTGATTCACATTTTTTTGCTCATGCAACTCGGACTTTCATTTATAGAATCGTAATTCATAAAATCATTTCCATTGAGCGAAACTTAGTCCTTTCTGTTTTTTCACCATTTACCTTTCAGTCCTAGGAACTATTACCAGCAATTTCCATTTTGACTTCCATTTGCATGGCAGCAATTTTGTAATTTTTGTGTAACCCTCACCATGCTACCATCAAAGAAGCTCGACCGGAACTCTCCCAATACAAATACTCAAATTCAATGTTTCCACCAAACTTCCTAATTTTACTTTCAATACCCCCAATCTCATTCATCCTTCCACACCCCAGCCCAAATTACTTGCGGAACTTGCCAGCTAGCGTAAGCCCAACAATAACCCTTTTAGCAATAACACTTTTGCCTGCGCAACTTCCTCCGACATGAAGTACTCCACCCGCCAATGCTACTTCACTTTATTCCAACTCCACCACATCTTTCAGTGTTCACCCTCAACACTACCGGGCCTTTCGTCTCCAAAACATCTACCTCAACCCCACCAACACTACTTGATTCTTCTTAGCAATCCATATCCCCTTAAATTTCTGGACATAAACACTTTCCATTGCTCTACAAAACTACGCATCCATAGTGGACCACAAACTCACCTCATTTCTAGTTACTCTAACTGTCATGACTAACGTCCATCAATTCACCGTCACCTTCACAACCGCCACAAACTCACCACCAAATTATTCCAAGCCTCATCTCCACCACTTCACCACCACCATCACACCCACCAAATTTCCTAAGCCTCACCTTCACCACTTCCCCTCCACCATCACACCCACCAAATTTCCTAAGCCTCACCTTCACCACTTCCCCGCCACTATCCCACCCACCACTTCTAAATTCAGTCCTCCACTTTGCCCAGCCCCCGACACCCACCCCATCCCGGCGGCGACCTGCGCCGAGGCGGCGGCGTTCGGTCGTCACTCGCAGCGCCGAGTCTCATCAATCTTCGTCGCCGCGGCGGTGACGTCTGGTGGCGCTAAGCCGTGACGCGGCGACTCCTCGAAACAAAGCTGTCCCATGTCCTTGCTTGTTACCCAGGCACCGCGTAGTAATCTTCATAAAACCGCCACGTCCATCGCAAACATAGCAAATTCGGGGACACATTCGGATAATATTTTATTTCCTGCTAATTATGTTCCCAGATTTTGTAATTACATATAGCAATAATAATCCTTATTTAATTTTAGTATAGTTTTAAATAGCGGATTCAATTATTGTTTAGTGTAGGACTTTGTTTTCTTTTGTTGCAGTGCAGAACTAATTTTAGTAAGACTTGCACTGTTTTCCCAGCATAATTTTCAAGCTATGTCCAATGCAGAATAGTTTAAATTATCTAAAGGAAATGCGTAGAACTCTTCATTAAATTTAGTCACATGAACATAATGTTCTAAAAACCATTACTTATTTAGTATACATGAGCGAATGCATCTAAGAATTTTACAGGCACCGAATGAATGATAAAAATAAAATGGAACAATTTCAGTTGGATTTGGATAAAGTATGTCTGTGGTACCCTAAATATTAAAAATATTATTACATATTAATAAATATCCTATTCTTTACATTTACTAAATAATAACTAAAACTGCACATAATCCTGCTATTAGTTCGACGTCTGAAATACCTCATCACGAAAAAACGTGTTTTCTGCTTTTAAAGGGATTATTACAGTAAATTCATATAGTAAGAAAAAAATCAAATTGCCTATAATATCACAATCACGAATATATTTGTTATGCACGGTTTTCTCAACCCGACATCACAGAGACCGCTGAATGCCGTCTATAATGGGTCTCAGTTACCCGCTCGCTTCTAATCCTTCAACTCTTCCTGAGAGTCGCTTTCCTCCCTCTCCTTTCATTGATTTTCAGGGGAACTTTGCGAACGTCAGAACTGCGCGCCGAAGCTTCACCCTTTCCTTTTATCTGTCATCCTCTTCTTATCGCCCTTTCTGTATTCAACACAACGGCTCTCTCGGCCGAACGGCTTTCTTAATCATATTTTTCAAAATTTCAAGTTAAGAGTATATCTTCTTCTAAAATGCATGTCCTAAGCGCATTTTAGATTTGCACCAGTCAGTATTAGAAAAAAAATAAGTTAGTGCGTATTAAAATATTCAAACATGGCTATTCGAAATAAGCTTTTACTTCTATTTTTCCTCCACAAAAGATATTCTTAAATGATATCACAGTATTTGCAAGAATATCCATAATCATTTAATACAAATTTAAATTTCATTGACATGTCATGACACAGATTTCCAGATATCAATATTATCAGTGTCATCTTATATCACCTTTTATCACCTATTGTTGTTATTAGTTAATTTTGTCACATGAACGAAATATTTAAAATATTACTTAATCATTTCCCAAAATTATTTTTAGGTAATTATAATTAGATTAATAGCGGATATTAATTAAAGCAAAATATATATGAAGGATATATGATGATCCACATGAAAAAATTTTCCGTGCTTCAGAACCATTTCAGAGCGTTTCATTGCATGGAGTCAAATCATGCCATCGTTCAAAAACATTCAAATTCATTTCAAATCAATCATTCCTCTGTTATATTTGACTCAATGAGTTCGAATACACCATTTTATTTTCAAATTCAGAAAACAAGCACAACACTCAGAACAGAAACAAATTATTTTCCATATTTCTTATTTTTTAGATTGTTACATATTTTTAATTTATTATTATTTTTTTCGTAATCAAATTGCTGGAATGAAATATCGTCGTCAGTTTAGGGGAGAAGTTGCCGAAGACTATATTTGTCTGCCACTAGAGTGTCATCAGCCAAGCCGGCAGTGCTTCATGGCAAGCTCGGTAGGCGCTCTAACACTCCAGGGAAATACATCGATATTCCTGCCATAGAGCAGGTGCTGCCAAGGCGGAATGAGCAAACCCTTGGGAAAAAACTCCTCGGTATTCCTCCATCCCAACTCTAAACTGTCCCGCATATCTTGACTTCGATTAATTAAAAACCAACTTTGGCTGATTCAGTTAGTAATGATTGGAGAAAGAAAAACTCGTTAATGAGCGGTTGAAAATTTTCCGGGTAATATTACTTAAAATAAACTAATAACATTTGCCTAGATGTGATCATTGTGTAAATTGTTTTATAATTTTAATCTAACTCTCATATACTTATATTTGATTTTTAAAAATATTCCGTGGAGTTTATTGCAAAAATTACATGTTGGGATATAATCATGAGAATCTGATGATCGAAAAAAATATATCTCGATTTTGTAACAAAACTATCTGCATATCGAAGCAGAGAGAAACTTTGATTTTATTCCAATTTGATAGAATTTTTTGTTAAAATTGATCTCCACACATTTTAAAGAATATTTTCATTATCATTGAAAATTAATTATTTTATTCCTATTGCATTAAAAATATTCAAATGTTCAGTCAATAATAAATCTTAACATCCCAGAATTATTTAACTAATGACTGTTGCAATGTGTTCAAACTTCTTCTTCGACCTTTCAAAACCATTAAAAATAAATTGATCATTGCTTCCTCGTTGAAATTTTCTCACATCAGCCTAGAAATTGCGATTTCTTCTTTCGAATTAATGAGCTCTGAGACTCAGGTCGGCTGGGTTATTTAATCACTTTCGATTCAATCAGACGCTTTCGCTTAACAGCTGAAGCAGACCATCATGTTGATTAAGAGTTACTTCATTTCCTCTTCAATGTTTTTTTAGTTTATTTCAGCTTATATATACATGCATATAAGCGTAATTGATAATTTGAAGCTTCGCCCACTGCACAATACAAATTTTAACCCTCGCTTTCCTTGAATGCAGACTGATGAACATGGAATTTAAATTCAGATATAAGTAAGAAAAAACTTTTATTACCCAGTCGTAAACCTTGAAGGCTATTTGAGGCAATGATAATATGTTCAAGCCCACAATTCATATGTACGACTTTTTCTACATAGAAGTTGCTTAACTCATTAGAGCATCACCATTTGCAGTTCAAATATAATTATTTAATTTTGCACTTCTCCAAGAAAATAATACCATGTTTTCCTCAATTTTCTTTATATTTCCTCTTTACAATATCTTCGTGGCGAAATGTTCCTAGCGGGGATCTCCTTGGAACTTAGTTACTACGGAATCCAATATAGCGGAAATACCTACGCCTTCTCTCATGCTTGCTTCATACTAATGGAGGAGATCGCCAGATCTGTGGCAAGATTATCGCCAGTCTCAATGCCGCTTCATAGCGAAATATAAGAATGCGTCCATTTCCATTAATACTGATAATCAGGGCTTTAATAATACTGATTACATTACTGATACTGATACATACTGATTACATACATTAATACTGATTCATCAGGGCTACATTGTCTTGATGAACAGGAACGTTCTGTCATGTGATTGACTATGTGAAGGAATGAACACTGTAAATGACTTGATATTATTTCATTTTAACCCATTTGCAGCTTCTACCAACTTACACCTGCACTTTAATCCATGGCAAAACTGTGTCATATATTTATTTTCAATTTAATCATTTTTTCATTCAATTAAATTTAATGAGGGCCGAGGCCGCATTCCTACCTATAAAAGAAATCAACCTGTATATGTAATAAGTTCATAAAGTTCTCTATCTAAATTTTTATTTCATTTTACTAAGCTGCGATGAACTGGAATCAGCTATAATGGCAACGTTTTAAAATAAGCAATCTATGACGTAAATTAAAATTTTCTGCTGAGTAACTCNTAAAATAAGTAATCTATGACGCAAATTAAAATTTTCTGCTGAGTAACTCAAATCTTACAATATAAATGCGTAGACTTATCTGAAAAACTTGATCGTACATTTGGCATAAGAAAAAATTTCTTTAATTAAATTAATTTTCAACAAAAACTGATATAAGTCACATTATGTTGCTAAATAACTTCAGACCATAGATAACCATAGGCAATTCAGAATCTCTGTCCTATTTGTAACTCGCAAAAATCATACAATATGTGATGGCTATCTCAGTATTGAGCACTATCTCGTAAGTACGGAAACCTACACAATTGTAAGCCTGCACTGTTCGTTCGTTTAGATATTCGTTCTGTTGGAGTTTTTCGAAATTTCAAGCATAATCACATACATTTCAAATCTAACTCTGTTTTATGAAAAAATTAATTCATCTAAGATTATTTTTGGAACACGTTTTAGCATTTAAAGTTAACACGTTTTTTCTGTACTTCTGTAAATAAGAATTGAACTGGAATTTTCTCTATTTATAGATTCAACTCTGAACATCAAACTACCTAATTCGTTTAACCGTATCATTACAAGTCCTATTTTTGTAGTAATTAATTTTCATAACTATTCTAAGTGAAGAAAGTATTATAATAGATTTCAGAGCCCAGGTAATATTGATTGGGCTATTGGATATTTAAATTAATTTTAAAACATAATATTAAACTTAATATGCCCTGGGTCTTCGATATATTGAGTTCTACTCATGAAATAATTGGAATTTTTAAATTTTTAATGTTTAAATATATAAATAAAATAAGAAGATTTAAAATTTAAGTCTCGCATTTTGATACTCCCGTAAATTTTCGTGTATATTAAATTGTAAAAGAGCAAATCACGCTTTGTAGTCTTTCATTAGAGTACCATTAGGAAGCTACCAAATAAGAACCTGTATGAGACGACACGAGTTTCGCAGTATCGACCAGCCCAACTTGACGCTTCGACACAATGATTTTATGTCTATTCGGAACCTGCATTTATGTACCGCAACGGACGAAGATTTATATGTAAAATAGATCGAGCTGAAGAATATTTTGCACAGATTCTCGGACCGTGAGGCTCGGAACAAGGAAATTATCGGTGCATCTGCACGACTGTAATTTGCAGTCTGCAAATAATTTATTCACAGGGAGCGTGTCACTAAAGAAAATTATATATAAATAGTGGGAAATAAACGACTTGCACGATATGCTGATCCCTGCAAAAGTCGGTTTTGAAGTAATAATATTTTAGTGAAATTATTATTTTATTTGCTTTCAAACGTACGGAGTTAAAATGAAGTCAGCTGGTAAAATGAAGCGTAAATGAAACAGTGTGTTGTAGGAATGTTATTTTAACTCTAAGGGAAGGCTCGGTCTAATTCTCCGGAACATTGAATTTAGGCATAGTTAGTATTGAAAGAAAAATGAATTATTGAAGACAAATTGGTTGTTATTTCTAACTGTTCAATATAAAATTATTGTTGAAACATCCAGGCATTGAGTCTGAAATTGAAGCCATAAATGCAATTTAAAGATAAATATTTTTTATCACACTTGCGTAATGTTGAATATTTAGAAACTCAAAGAATGTGTTGTTTTATTATTGGAAAAAATTAAACTGTGGCCCACGTTTTCGTTTATGTACCGCAAGCTCGCCTCTTGGAATAATCATATTGACACTGTATAGAAAAAGTGACATGTATATTGACTAAACAAAAACAGCTAATTTCGTGTTTAACCTGGAACGCATAACAACTGTACAGCATTCGTTTGTGCAGACCAGTGCTATAATTTAGGCTAAATTAGTATGTGAAACTAGCGAAAAAAAACGTATGATAGAGCGTGAAGTCAAAAAGATTCAAGCTTGTCGACTGTACAATTTACATGGGTTATTTTAATGTGCATAAAAACCCCGTTAGAGCGAAGCACTGAAGCTTTTTCCATATCCTTCGAGGTAAGACTAAAGCGTTTTTTTATCCAACAGATCAATTTTGATTGCTGTGTTCATGACCAGGACACATTAATGCTGCCTTTAAAATAAAATAATATTGTTTGTTATGATTATTTCTTATGGCATCGCAAGTTGAATATTTGTATTCGCGCAGCATTTTCAACAAAAACCTACTTTAATCAATCGCTCAAAATTAGTTTCATCGTATCGTGCAAGTTTCTGGGATATTTTAGAAATCCTGTCAATAATTTTGTTTTCGTTCAACGAAAATTTTTAGAAATCCTGTCAATCATTTTTTATTTTAATGAAAATTTTTAGAAAGCCTGTCAATTAATTCTTATTCGTTCATCTAGATTCAAAACCTAGAAACCACATCTCAAAACGATCACCCATCGAGACCAAGGTGACCTGCGTGTTAGCGTTGGCGTGACACGTCGATCACGGAGCACGGTACGTATGTGACCTGCAAATTATCGTGAGAAAAACCTCGAAGCAAACATGTGCTATATCAAAGCTTAAATGAATTCATGCGACTTATTCTGCATAAAGATCGTCGCAAGATTACCCTCTACCCATTAGTACTTCGGCCCTCGTCTTGAACACTTCCCCTGCCCTGACCGCTGCAGTGAACTTGAGCGAGTGAGTGCGGATTTCTTGAATTTTTTTCCTGATAACTGAGAAAAAGGGATTCAAATTTGAAGAATCGAAATCGAAATTTGAAATTCAAAATTGAAGAATGATGTTTTAGATGTTTGTCCGAAATTTGCAGTGGTCGTAATGCCTGTAAATTTCAGCATGTGCTTACGAATTTTTTCTGAAGCTATTTTTACAACCAAAATAGAAAATTCGGGATGTTGATGGTCAATACTCATGTTAAAATTGTCCCAAGCTGAGGTAGTTCGCTCGTGCAATGAATAAATTTTTCATTGTCACACAAAAAAACTGCCAAAATTTTTTTCAAAATGTCCAAAAATTTTCAATATCAAATTGAAATTGAGTTGAACGTACAAACTGTCCCCAACAGTTTGGGGTTGGGGTCTCTTCACTGTTTGTTTTAGAGGCCACTTTGTACACCCAGAAATATATGGGCGCATATTGTCCAAATTTAATTACCACAGCACAAGCACGGGCGTCCTTGTCGTCGAATGGGATGTCGAAGTTGCACTGAAAATCTCAAACAAATGTAAAAAGTGTATCGCCTTTTGGATAGAGTTTCTCTCATTTTTATGAGTGTACACAGTATTTAAAAGGAGATGGTAATAGGTTTCTTTTTTTCTTGTGCAACAATATTTGAAATTATTTCAAATATGTGTTTATAATATTTTCATATATATCGCCATATATATAATATCGCCATATCAAAGTAAATAAATGAAAATGCAGGGTACAATATATTTATAAATGATCTCAAATTTTCTTTCCATCCTTTATTTAATTTTATCAGTGGAAATTATTTATATCTAATTTCATTGAAGGCGACCATCTCCAGATAATCTATATGTTCACACCAGAAGATCTAAGACAACAGTTAATTTATTGCACATAATAACGCTTTACTCCTCGTATTTCAAGAGGCAAATATCCCATGGGACGTTGGTTTACCACTAAGATCATTACTGTGATTTGTAGACAATAAAACCTGCCTAGATAATTTATCTCAACTTGCAGGTGCTTGAGTTTTTTCTCAGCCGCGAAGGCTGACATATTGCACCTTCAGGCCTACAGGCTGCGATAAAATATTCTGGCCCACTTATATCTTGAAGAAAAATTCAACGAATTCAGTCAAAGAATCTCGTTAGTTAAAAATTAACAAATGAGAATTGGAGAGCTCGAAAAACAATACAATCATATGTCAAATAATTGCCTTCATTAAATGCAAAAATTAATTGATTATTCTTCCCTAAACTTTGATTAGGTTTGTTAGATTATTAAATGTGCAGAGTTACTGATAACAACGCGAACTGTGTTTTAAATTTTTATTTAAATTTTTAATATTTCAAAAATAAGATAGATCTTACAGTTTTGTCTTACAGTCGTATTTCATGCTATTTGCTTAAGACCGAATTAGTCATTCGAGTACTTGCATGCTGACACCAAGTGATCGTAACGGATGATATAAAAAAAATTTGCAAACAACGCTTAAAAGATTTTCTTTCGGATGCACAAGGCGCGTACAGAAATACTTCATTTGTTCTCAGTAACCATTAAACGCTTTTTTCAATGTTCTGAATCCTTGTCTACCAATAAATTGAAAGAAATTCACCCAAATCACTAATAAGTGTCAGTTCATCAAGTCACCTCGTTACTGAATGAAACTAAACGAAAATTTTGGCAGAATTGAATCTCCCCAAAATGTCACACTAAATAAAATTTGGCAGCTTCTTAATATGTTCGTATGTTGGCTTGATAATGAAATAGGCATTCAGTTACAAGGAATTTGATTTGTATACATATATATGCCGTGTATCTCGACAAAGTGAGTTTGTCGGCCAAAAATATAGCTGAAAAAACCGCTGCATGACGGAGAGTAGCGACCCAAATCGTTCCTGAGGGCATCATTGCTCATGTTCCGACGATAGCCATTTGTCAGCAAAGACCCAAACGATGAACTATTTTTCATAATATATTCAAGCATGAATTCAATTTTCCGAAATTTATCATCACCAGCAAAATATGAAAAGTCAAGTAGGGTATAAATGACACTATAAGAATAGTATGGATAGATCCATATTATTGGGAGGAGCAGCGGTTGCAAATCTAAACAAAATTTGGGTCAGTGAATCCGAAATTCAGATGAATATCAATCTTTCAGAAATTTATATTATTGTTTTATACAAATTATACGTTATTATTTCATTTGAAGCAATAGATCTTCTTAAAAATTTCACTGAAACTTAATCAGGGATTCTGAAGCAAACGCCAGCAACACAAAATAAGGCAAATAAATGATTTTTTAAATGCCTTAGAATCGTAATGAGTATGGTTTTAACACAATAGATTGCAATTTTATTGCTGTTTTCTTCTCAAAGGGAATAAAACCCGATTCAGTCATAAGAATCCTAACGAAAAAAGTCATAACAATCCGTTGCAGTCATAAGAATCCTAACAAAAAGAAGTCATAACAATCCGTTGCAGTCATAACAATCCGTTGCAGTCATAACAATCCTAAACAGTGAGAAGTGTTAGGTTTACACCAGTAAGGCAGAGGGTGAAGAAATATTTCAGTACTGACTGATCAATCAGGAAATCCGCCCTGGCAGGTACTTGTTGGGACAACTTGGACAAAAGGTGCCACCCTGACACTACAGTCCAGCGCCTCGAGTGACTAACGATCCCCGTTTGTCTCTAAACCAAAAATTGACCCTCAAAAACAAGACGCTGTTTTTAGCGGTGTACAAGTTATTCGACAACTTGGCTGGAGACCATGAATGTTTCTTCCTCGAGTTTGCTTCAATTCTATCATCTGTTTTTGGCCTTATTAAAGAGCTTTGTACACAAATTTACGAGTACCATGATTGATTTGAAGAGCATCGTTTTACAATCACTGAACTAGAAATGGCAAGTAATTAAATTGTAACGCATACAATAAAAAAAAATAAATAACGAAAATGCAATTTAATCTAAATTAAAATTTATTATTAATTTACTTAAACCTAATTCAGATTCGTTTGGAATTGAATCGAGGAAGTGTATGGGGTTGTAGATGCGTGGGTGAACATTTCTTCGGCTGTGTCGCCGATTCACGGGCCATTATTTCAAGTTGGGTAGAAGGTTGGACCTGACATCCGTGGCATATGCCCTGAGCTTGAAAGGTCGTCCTAACTACAAGGACTCGAATCGTTGATTTTGTGTGAGTGCAGTCGCGTTAGGGGTTCGTTTGGTGAAGGTCGTTAGACTCACAAGTGTCTTCATTCTGTGACAAGATTGACAAGTTGTAACTTTTTGTTGATTAACCGAATGTAAGTTTAATTCATAACAAAGCCACGATTTGAAAGAAGTGAACATTCAGCCAACATATACAATATTTTTTCGTCGACGCTAGAAATTTTTGAAGTTTTGTCAATGGTAGACAAAAAAAAACAACAAATGTGTTCATGTATAGGCATTGTGATGAAACTAAACCAAACTAAACTCAAATGGTTCGATAAATCTAAATCAAGAAATAAACATACCTAACACTAAACCTCTGACGGAAAAGAGATTTGTAATAAAATCAACAAATTTTTCAAAAATGTTATTTTCTTCACATCCAGACAAACTGCAAAATACTATCTATCTATGTTCTGGTATTTGTTAGTCTGAATTCAAACTATTCGTGCAATTCGCCCGCTAACGCTCTTTAGGCTTTTTGAAAAAATGTTCCAAAGAGGTCAAATGTATTCATTTAACTTCATTTAACTTTTCCGTGAATGTTTGAAGCTTTAAGTGTGTTTCACTTTGTGTATTTCCTGCACTACAAAAGTTACAACTGATATTTTTTAAACTCTATTACTTACTGGAAGGGAAATGTAAACTTTTTTATAAAGAGACTCAGGTTCAATATAAGTAAAAAATATCCTGTCATAGGTATTGTTTGCACTCACATGACGTTTTATTATTTTCCAGATTCCAGTCCATCATCGGGAGGATAGTGCCTGTACTCAAGCAGTCAATTGAGTTTACACGGCCTGAAATTGAAGTGAAGTGCTGAATGCGAGCCGAAAAGACGAATACGAATTCATTCACGTGACACCGGCATATATTTGCTGCAAACCCCGACTGTTTTATTTGTCCTGAACACCTGCTGTTTGAATTGCTGTGAACCCCGGCTAGTTTAAATGCTGTACACCCTGGCTGGTTTAATTGATGTAAACCTCGGCTGGTTGACGCGACGTCAACTCCAGGCTTTTTAAACTTCAGTGAATCTCTGCTGATTAAAATACTGCTAGCCCGCGCTGATTAAATTGTACCACAAAATTTGAACGGTTGAATTTCTGTGTGACCCAGTTGTTTGGATCTCTATAAACCCGGGCTGGTTGAAAATTATTGCCGACTGACGGAATTACTGCACCCATGTCATCCTCGATGCAGAACGTCGATCCAAGAACGGAGCAGCATTATAATCCCCATCCCGAATATCCCAATGAAATTGACGGCAAGCTGGCAGCGATTTCCACTCCATACGGTGAGTGTTTCACGGCTAACTAATAATTATTATGGAATCAGAGAATGAATTTCAATAATTAATACTGTGACTTCGATATGATGGAAGCGTTCACATGCTAGTCGTAAACAATCAACATCAATAAACGGATAATTTCTAATATATTTACTCGTACTAATATTTAGATTAATTTGATATGTGTTACTTATCACCGGTGCTATTCAAAGACCACGAAAACCATTTAAATTCAATTTAAAGGCGCACCTGTTAGGAGCAAACCTGTTGAACGTGCAGTTGATGTTTTAGAATACGATTTCAGGTGTTGTGCAAGTTTATATTTGTGAAATTATTATCTGCTGGAAATAATAAATCAACTGATAATTGATATCCTTGAAGCTGAAAACATGGGACCCAACAATTTATAATAAATCTCGACTTGTGAGCAATTTAAACTCTTTAAATTCTTATGAAGTAGGATCACTAACATTAAACTTGAGTGATAGTTTGATTCTTTGACCAGATTGTTGTGATACGATGCTTTAACTCATTTAGGAACTTAAAAGCAAATACAATAGCACAAAAATTGATTTTAAATTTCTGGTTACGTTTTTTTGCGATTAAAGCGAACATCAGATTTTAATACTATTATTTATTTCTTGTATCATCAGCATACTTCAATTTTAAATTGCCAATAACCGTGGAGGCAAAGAAAATGCCATATAGAGGTTAAAATTTCATATCTTCATTTAATATACATGTAATCTTTAAGTTTCTCATCTGATGATTGAGCTGGTATCTGAAATGCAGTGAACTCACTTTGATTTTATTCATTTTTACAACACTTCTCTTTAACTTCACTTCTTGTTTGTCTATCTGTCTGTCTGCTACAAATCTTATAATCGATATTTAACACACTTCTACCTGTCCAATCGATTTGAAATTGGGCACACTTGCGTAAAATTGAAGACAATGCATGAATCAATTGACAGAATAAATAATTTTATAAATAAAAAAATTCAATATTAAAAAAAATCAAAAAAATAATTTCGTCTCCTACCAATCTTATAATCCATATGACACAATTTGACCTGTCCAATTGATCTGAAATTTTGCATAATTGCATAAAGTCAGAGACAACGCATAAATCAATTAACAGAATAAATAATTTTTGGAATTTACAAAATTTTGATATCTTAAGAAAATTTGAAGAATAATTTTTTATTCAATATTTGACAATGAAATTAGAAATTCATTGTACATGTGTAACATCCAAGATACTGGATTGTTCAGAAGTGTTGTCTTTAAAAAGCAATTTTTAAACGCATATTATTATATTGAGACATGCTATTCAATAAAATATTTTACCGTTTTAAAAAACAAAAGAAAATCTTTATTCATATTTTAGTATTAAATACATGTGCAGGTACCAGCAGCCATTACCCGCCTCACAACTGGCCCTACGCAGATCCCCGATATCCTGAACAGATCCCATCAAGCACCACGTCACCATTCACGGTGTATGGTGACCAGGGCGTCAGCGTACCTAGAATGATGCAATCTGGTCACTTCCCTCACCATCACATGAATCCTTATTCTCCCCATCCAGAGCCATCAAGCTACCATTACAAGAGCTGCCCTGAACAACCACTGCAAGTTACCAACTCACTTTGGTCGCACACAACACCGAACGAGTCGTATTTCCCAGCGAGAGAATCTTCGTATGAAAGAGAGATCTCGTTAACTTCTAATGTCGTTTCGTGTGTAATTTCTAACAACTCTCAATCTCCTTCACTGCCCAGTGAGTTATCTGCGTGCCGTTACTCCGCAGATATTCCTTTGACTTCAACTCCATCCAATACTTCAGCTGTTAATTCAACAATCGCAGTGGATTCAACGCAAATCACAAAAAATCCTAAGCTAAAGAATCAAAAGCGAAAAGATCCATCGACCCAAGCAGTTGGCTCGACAACAACAAAGCGCCAGCGAACTCAATACAGCACCTTCCAGTTAATTGAACTGGAAAAGGAATTTCACTACAATTCTTACTTATGCCGGCCTCGGAGGGCCGAATTGGCCAAGACTCTCAACCTGAGTGATAGACAAGTCAAAATTTGGTTTCAAAATAGAAGGATGAAGGAAAAGAAGACAAAAACGACACAGAAAAATTCCCCCGCCGTGAGTTTAAAAAAATCAAACGAAGTAGAAGGTGAGCGAAAAGTTGAGCATAGAGACTGCATGGCTCACTGTGGCCCGGAATCCGTACAATTTTTGAAGAAGGAGAAGAATTCGGATAGCAGTTTGATTCCAGATCATAATCACGCACAGACGAATCATGCTCAACAAAACATGCATGCAAGCTCTCTATCCCTGCAGCCTCCGCAACCATTTTATCATTTCGACCAACAACGTGGAGGCAATGGATACCTGGGTTTTTCACAGCAGTCTTACCACAGTCACGGATCTCATTACGAAAAATTTACTCATAAGTCAAATATGCGTTACGGGAATTGCCCTGACGAAGAACTGCATTTTAACCCTACTCATATGAGACCGTGTGCCGACGCTCGAAACTCTTACGGCCTTGCCGGTCCGGATTCACAAGAAAAATCGACGGAAATAAGACACACCACTTTTGATTCGTATTCTCGATATCAATATTCAAAGAATGATGCTGTCGGAGAGGCTTTTTCCTACGGCGGTCCTTTTGGATTTGTGTCTAACAATTGCTCATTGACGCTACCAAGTTGCATGGCCTCATCTCAAGACGGGCCGAACTATATTTCAAATCCTACGACATCGGTTCAATGGGCGCAAGATCTCCCTCAACACCAAGCGACTATTAAAACCAACTCAAAATCTGCTTCACACTCCCCTTCTCCGGTGAACGCGGAGAGCAGTCATTCTATCTAAGATACCTCATTTCCAGCAAATATTTTTTCCCGTGTACCAATTTCAAGTGTCTATCGGTAGCGACCGAACGAAACCATGCTCAATAAGTCTATTATTAATGATATTCAAAAATTTGCGCAACTTCTAGAATATCATTTTGACATATATTTCAAAACAATAATCATACTCTATAGAAGAAGGAAATTCAGAATATAAATGACCGTTCCGAAAAATATGGAATGAACTTAAAAAATATTTCTTTACCGAGTAAAACATCTCATTATTATCATAATATCATAATTACGATTCATTTTATCAAGAAGTTTCGACAATTTATTGGTTGGAATTTTGTTAGCTACTAAAATATTGATAAATATTAAAGATATTTTGCTAATAAATTGCGACCCAATTAGATGAGTGATGTGCAATATTACTGCTTTCAATAATTCCGCCATTGATGGAAAACACCCCGTTATTTCAACTGCACGACAATTAACATAAGAATAGCACATTCAGCTTCAGTTACAGATTAATGATTGTAAATATATGAGGTTAATCAGCCCTTATGCAGGTTAAAATTATATAATATCTCAAAAGAAACAGGGTAATATTATTATAGCTGTAATAATAACATTAAGCAGACATTTGCATATAAGGGTGTAAAGGTTGTGTATAAGTAGTAAGCAATTCAAGCTTGAATTCTATTCAGTATTGACTTATAAACTACAAGCCTAATTTTAATATATACAGCTTTTGCACATGAAGTAAAAATCACCGCGTGAAAAATAATTAAAAGTAAATCCTTAGCAGCAGAGCAACACCATTGTGCAACATGCATAAAATGAAATGGCATGATCCTAGTACTTCTCGAAAAATTCGAAGTTTGTCACACAACAGAAATAATGTGCAGAAAAAGCATTTATATTATGTGAAAAAAGCATTATAAATAAAATAATTGATGATTAAAATAATAAATTTGGAGTTGATATATCTACAACATTACCATTATTTCTGAACAAAAACAAAAACACTATTCATCATGCTGAATTCTCGTTCAACTTAACGAAATTCTATTATTTTTGTTACATGTACGAGATTGTATTTGATAATTAATGTATTTAGCGGCACAGCATGTCAACATTTCATGTATATTTTTTCATAAATTCCGTTGTAGAAAACCAATATGTTAACGTGTTTAAGCGTGTGTAATAATATATCTCAATTAACGATAAACTATTTTCAGTATCCTTCCGTCATAGGCAACTCAAAAATTTATTCGCGCTTAGGGCAAACGTTATCTATTTAAAGAAACCAATTTATTTATTAATGCATTGCGAATTTTTCCCTCTAAACCAAAACTTAATTCCATTTTCTACTCTCAATTTAATATAGTTGATCGAACTCGTGAACATAAATGAGTTGCCGTAGATTTTATCAACTTTAAAAATACCAGAATTACAAAGTTTTATATATTTACTCCCCACCACTGGACACAGATTCTGTATGAAAAATCGATATCTGTCTATTTCTTATACTTATACAGCAGTGAGTTTTGTGTATGATGTAGATGAAAAGTATGACAATTAATCACAAAATTTTCAATTTATGTAATAATGTTCGAATTGAATGCTTATCTATCCACAAGAAATATAATTTAAAAAATGCGTGATTTTTCAAAACGATGTATAATATTAAAAACAACCATTGTTAGGGCATAGGATATGATTGACCAGCAGTGGATTAAATAGTATTTCTTGTATAGTAAACTGCTTACTAGTATTTCTTGAAAACATGTTGTAATATAAAGAATCACTCATACGGCAACGGACACCAACACCCAGCAGTTCTTCTTTCCTCATTCGATGCAAAAAGTAAAAAAAACTCTTTTGTCCGGTAGAATTCGTACAGAAAAAGACAGAACACTGAGCCTTCCTCGCCCTCTGAGTGATCAGTCAGTAAGCATTGACATCCCCTGATCTGTGATCACTTACAAGAGTCGAGCTGAACACTTCACTGCCTGCGCACGGCGAGCGTTCAGATTAGTTTCATTGCTGATATTTATACAATGATAATAAATTAATTTTCCTTTATTAATACATTTCATTACCATTTAGCCCAACATGATCAATTTTTAAACAAGGCTTGTAATTCAGGGGTTATCCATGTCGAGGACATCACCGGCATTGAGTTAACGCAGGCGAAAATAACGCAGCCATTTAAAAGCAGCACAAATGGTCTAGAATGTACAATTTGGCGAACGAGTGGATTATTAAATCAAATAGTAGCAGATTGAACTTATTGGATTGACAATCGACGCAAATTGCTGAGTTTCAGACGTCATAGTCATTACATTAAATAAATGTAATAAATGAATTACATTCAAGCTTTCCAATGACTGCAGAACAGGAAAAAAAGTTTAGACAAAAAGTTTAGTATGAAATTTTCTTGAGGTTTTGCCGTCATTTTTGCGCTCAAGTCAAGGGAAGCAAATGGCGCGATAAGTTGTCCTGATTTCGACAAATATCTGCCAGTCGGCCGACCCAAATCAGCTCTTATGTAAATCAGACTCTATAACGGAGACCGGAGACGCTGCCATAATTCCTGTTGCTCTTATTTATTCTGAAGCTCTTAGAGGAGCCGTACGAAGCTCATGACTCTTAAGGAATCTTGAGGAAATAACAAAAATTATATCCAGTTATCTCACTTTGATACCTGCTGGCTTGAGTTGAATTGTGCATGAGCTGTGACTCATTTTCAAAATAATTAAAACAAATGTAATCGTTTAAATAAATTGAAAAGGGCATAATGAGTTAATTTAAACTTAGTTTTCAGATGGAAACAAAAATTTCACAATAATATTTACTCAGGTCTATCAGCAAAATATTTTATTTTTGTGTTAAAAATAGTATTTAGGCAACATCTAGGCTCAGTTCTTGAAGCCAAATTGCAATTTATATGCGCACAAGCGGCGCATAAAGAGCGTAGGCAAACAGCAGCGTTTACGGCGGCAGTCACATCAGCAGCTTTACTGTTATTGTATCCCGAATTGGCAGCTATAGAAACCCTAATAGAAATCCTGAAGCAAGTCTCAGTTAATTTTTTCTCGGTAATTGTTTTTCATTTAGATAGATGTCAAAAATGGGGGCCAGTTAAACGGTTAAACATTGTAAAAAAATGCATATTCATGAATAAAAAAGCCCCAATAAAATGCCCTAATTTTTCATCTTAAAATTTTATGGTCAATTTGACAGTTGCTTCCACGTGTATTGGACACCGAGAGCTTGGTCAAGCTTGCCGTCCTGGACATATCTTAACTCAATGCTTTCTGCAATTGTCCAATTTTGAAAAAGTTATTTCCTTGGATTGTTTCCCTAGAAAGTGGTCAAGTTGGTTTGATGCTCAAAGTAAGTATAAAATGTATCCAGCAATGTTCAAATAGCATTACAAGTAATAATTTAATTTTCTGACAAGCTTAAAAAACTTTTTATAAAAATACTGGTATTTTAATCTATTTACATCCAGTCAATATTTAACAATAATAACTCAGCTAAATAACGAGACGTAATTTTTCACATGCTGGTTATCCAAGTTAGTTTATGATAGTGCAAGAGAATACAGGTAATCGTACCACAGGATGAAAATACGTCAAATTTCCATGATGTTGAAACTGAGACTCTTGCTTCAAAGCCCCTAAAAAAATGAAATCCGTTCAAACTTCCAGCAATATCTCACAAACACAAAGATAACGACAATGTCACTTGTAATTTCGTCATAGTTAGATTAGAAAAACTTTACTTGATCCAGAAGAAAGGGGAGAAGGAAAGTCGGCGTGGACGGGGGCAGCTCATTTTTGCCCATCCATCAGCTCTCTCTGAGGCCAGCATCGACAGTACACGACTCCCCATCAATAAATATCTGCTCTTCTTGACAAAAACCACGACCGATTGAAGGCGTTCAGCCAGCCGAGAGGTGTTCACAATTTGGTAGGGAGAAGGAAAGCTTGTGAGTTTGTATACTTACAGAAAGAATGACGGTTATTAATGGCATCAGTAGCCATGCTGCGGGGTAACGCTTGTGGATATTAAACCTCGGGAACATAACTGTGGCAAATAATGGTGCAGGTTATACTGAACTCGCGAATTTATACAGAGGGAAATTGAAAGACACGTTTTCATTGCCGTAGACTTTTATATTATTTACGTTGCCTATCAGGAACATTGTTTTTTCTCACGAACTCTTGTATGGTAAATTTTTACTCTTTGTGTCTCCATTAATTCATAATTATTTCTGTAGGCTACGTTCCTATTGTATAATATTTTCGCTTCTAGCGACCAAACAAAAAATATATTCATCGTACAGGAAAATGGCAATGATTGATAATTTCATGACACATGATATATACCTCCCAAACATCAATGCTTATTGGACCCGACGTAACATTATCTTTGCAAACTCCATGTATTTGAAGGCTGGTTTTGCTGAGCGAACGGCCGGCGGTTTTTTTCTTTGTTTTGAGCAGAAGTCATGGAGGCTTCAGGCAGCTGCGCCTGACAGCCCGGTGATCGATTGCAATCAATGCTGAGCTGGGCACAATAGTCTCTTCCAAACAGTTGTGAAGCCATTGTCGGGAAACCTATGGAAATTTAGTACGTATACCCCTTCAGTGTGCGAGCAGATTGAGCTGCTTGCTCTTGGAGAACGAGCGGCAGTAGCTATGATTATCTTGAGATGAAACGAAGATGAAGGGAGGTAGCATCTTGTACTCGAGAAGGATTAAATTAACGAATTAGCATTTTTTTGTTCAGAACAGGTGAGAGTAAATGAGATTAGCATGTTAACTAATTAAGCAGTCAAAGTAGAATAACTTAATGTGTGTGTTTTATTGAATTTGGACATTAGCTGAAATAGCAATGAAAGATTCCCAAAACATCCGTTAAAAGTAGCTATTTGAAGGCTGTTAAGGAGAAATATAAACGAGTCTCTTTCAAAGTCATCTTGGTCAGACAAATCGTACATATTTACAATTCAGGTTACCAACATTGAAAACTTTTCTGTTTATTTGAATAGGCCCAAAAATTATTTCAATATTTAGGTGATGATTATTTTCAGGATCTCAGATGGACGGAAACATATTATAATGTTAAATTTATAGTTAAAAGTCATGTACTAATATTAATAAGTATAAATAAAAATACTTATAAGTCATGCACGATATCATTTGAAACGTGACATTAGTTTCGAGGAATGGCATTGGGGATATCCTTGCACACAAACTATCCCTCATTGTCCACCGATATCAAGTACCCATGATTATATCCGCATTGATTAAATAGGAAAATGTACAGTATCGATATCTATCCACACTTACAGCTTCTAAGAGGCAAGCAAACACTCATGCGAGTCCCTCTATGTAGCAGTTCAAGTTACAGCTTCCTGTGACACTCGAACCCCTGGTTCAGAGGACGAAAGCTCTCAAGCGCCCTCTTCGCAAACATGGTATGGCTCGTACATCATTTTTAGGCTGCATAATTACATCAAGTTGCTGCATAATTCTGCTTTAGTAGAGTAAATCAAAAATGCAATAATTTTTAGGCTGTGAACTCAATTGTGAATCTGTGAAATGCATTAGTGAATAATGATTGAGAGATGCTTCATTTTCTTACAGAGATATTAATTCATAACAAATTAATTCTTATTAATTCCTTAACTAATTCATTTCAGTAGTAATTACCCTAGTAATTAATTACCTTAACAAATTAATTTTGTTACGAATTAGAGATGTGCAGCCTTCGGGGTACATTTAGTCAATAATATTGAGTAACAGAAATATAATTGATTGTATAATTTGTAAGAGTTGCTGCCGGCTTAATTTGTCTGTGCTTCACCCCACGCTTCAAACGTTTTTTATATCATCGTTTATATTTATTATCGGGATTTTAACATATTTAATTTCACGGTATGTCTATTATTGCTGACAGGCAACATATATTTTTCAAGAATCATTGCATCGACTAATTTCTTGTCGTAAGTAAACGGTCTGACATCTATATGCCTGATCAAACATCGAATTCTAATTAACGCTACACAGCGTTGAAAAATATCTACAACTGCTCTCGATTAAATATGATTTATTATACATATTAATCACTAAGCAATTTATAGGTATAAAGGCTCTACTAGAATGAATTTAATATATAAGAAACGTCTGTAACGCTTTTTTGGTTAAACGGTTATCTTTTAAGAGGCTTAAATACTTATTTCCTATGGATAATCTACAGAAGATTTCATGAGTAAGAGTGCTAAATATCTCATAAAATATATAGACATATTATTACAAATTACATCAATGGTAAATCGATACGTCGATCCTTGACTAATACTTAAAAATCGAAATAATTTATTTATTCAAATAAAATCTCGATCTCGTTCTCAGAAGCATTCCTTGAAACATTTCATGCTCATAGTTAATTTAAACTTGTTTATGTTCTAAAGCTTGTCACTTGCCACCATAAAAAAACTATTCAAATAACGGCGTTATTAATAATATATCAACTCCATTATTATATCTTTCAATTTCGACTGTTTTGCTGTCAAATGACAAGAAAAATTTGTAAGATTGATTTTAAACATACCGAGATTGTAGGATGCAAAACTGAAATTGTACTGATCGAGGATTTATGAGCGGACTTAATTTTCTTTCATCCCTTCGTGAATGTAAAAGAATATTTGAATCTGCTACAAGGTGACTATATAAGTAATAATCATTTAATAGAATCTGTACTAATATATTATATATAATATATATGAATATAATATATATTAATAATAATTGTAGTATTTGCTCATTCCAGAATCATCAGTATAACATTCCACGATGACTCCAATGATTTAAGGAAGTTTCATCAAATTTAATCATAACTTTTACCTTCTACCTCTAAATATTTATGTAATTACACACTTAATAATTTGTTCTCAAAGATTAACTCAAATTTTCCACACTCAAACGCTCGTTCAACTTAAAACATCCGACGAATTTGATACACAGCATTTAGTTGAAATATCCCACGATTGGCATGTGAAGTATGAAAAGGACTGTTTAGCGACGCCCCAGCGTAGTTTTTTCGTTGAAAATCTTTGAAAAGCAATCATGGCCGTAGAAGGGGAGATGAGTGAGCGAGTCGCTGATTGGTCGCAGACTTGCACTTGATTGACAGCTGCCAGAGCCGATCTCGGTCGCGTAATGGGCGGCGAGCGATCTCCTCGAAACGTCGCTCCCGAAATTCCCAATCAACTAACGTATTATTGTTCAGTCCAGCTGCTTTGCAATATTAATGTATGTAGTCATCGGAAATTCGCTCCCAACATTTACAATCAACTAACGTTTTATTGTTCAGTCCAGTTGCTTTGCAATATTACCTTATGTAGTCAAAGTATGTACTCTTCGGAACGTCGCTCCCAACATTTCCAAGCAACTCATGTATTATTGTTCAGTCCAGCTGCGTTGCAATAGTAAAGCATGTATTCCGTTGACTATGAGGAAGCTGTTCAAAGGTGTAACGACGATAATAATTATTTCCGAATTATTAAAAAGTAACAGATAATTTGCCTGCCATTATATTATCATTATTTGCGTGAGGGATAAAATAATAATAAATAACATTGATGTCGGTTAATAATTACATTGATGTCGGTTCACATTTTTTGTTGTTTATGAGTCGTTCCGTGTTTGAATATCGTGAATTAGGTTGTTTTCATTATGCCTATAGTTATTATATATTATGATTCTTATATTATGCTGTCAATGAGTCCATTTTTCTTGATTTGCTTAACAACAGTATTTTAGATAACGCCACAGGGGGCAAAAATTTTACGAAATCATGAAAGGAAATATTTTCATAAAGCCACTACTTAGCAGAACATAAAATTTGTTCACATAAATAAAGTAATGTGAAATTTTATACCCATAATTAAGCAATATTATTGCCCTTTTGAGGTCTCGTTCTTCTTAAATGGACCTTGATGATAAAAAAGTGTATTTTGTCTCGTCGTTCTCAGATCTATCTTGATTTGTACGTAATTTCTGTTGATACTCCATTCGATGACGCCTTAATGAAAGCGTGGGTGCCAAGCAACCATTAGCAGAACCTTTATTGTTGTCGCAAATCCTTGATCGTGATCAGATCCACAAGAAGCGAGACTCGTTTTTTAGATGACAGATTTTTGCAATACTGCTTTCTTGCTTGTAGAAAACTAGTTATATTGAGAAAATACAATTGCAATCGCCAGATATCATTTTTTCTGTTTCTGCTGAATGCAGCGGTATGACAATATTCGATCTCGATTATTTAGAAATTTACGACATAAAAAGTTTTTGAGGCAAAACTGAAAAATTTAATCAACACGATTTTTCAAATTTATTTTATTTTATCAAACATGTTATGACACATTATAAATCAACCACGTATACACCAGTTAAAAATTTCCCGACCTGGAACAGTTTTCTCAATCCAGATTCAGCGTCCAATCTAAATCTAAATTCATGCCATTCGCAGTGATGTTACGATGTATTATCTCCCTAAACGATGCCGGGAATGCGATTGGACTCTTCGCGTTGATATCGCAAAGCACGGCGACGTTCCTCCAACCGCGGTTCTTGATGTTTGCCAATGTGCCATTCTATGGGAACCGCCGAGTGAAACTTACGAACTACCAGAGGAATGTTCTAAATAATGTCACTTCCCTTATCCATCATGCGCCAAAGTGCAAATAAGCAAAAGTTTTGCCGGTCCATTAGCATCCCAAGTTTAGGGTATTCGGGATCACGGGCTTAGATGCCGCCTTGATCTCTGGGCCGCCTCAGCCCCTTGCTTCGAGCTGATAAGGACGCCAAAGCCAACTTGGCGGGCCGTCGGAGCCTTCGATTTTACCACGAGCTGTGTTACAAGAGCAATTTTGTCCGATTGGTGTTCCTCATTCTGTAAATTTGAAAAGTTGCTACTCAATCCATGAGTAAAAATTTCAACTGGGTTTTGAACACGAAATGAATTTACTTCTTCCAAAAATTCTTATCTACGAATTACTTCCTGCAGAACTATTCTGAAAAGATCAGAATATGGTAATAAAGCCCAAGGCGAGTGATAGGATTTGGCATGGGCTACCCTAATGCAGCGTCAATTACGGCTTGAAGCTCCGATGCCACTCTGCTACTTGCAGTCTTTCTGATCCCGGTGAAAGTAGGAGGAAAGGTGAGACTGAATAAGGCAAAAAATTATTGTCAAGTGCATAAATGAAAATCCGTTACCTACACACGCATTTCAGCAGGTTCGAAGAAGACGAACGTATAAAAAATTTATGGCAAGTACGTAACTGAAAATCCGTTGCTTTCACACGCGGTTCTGCAGCCTCCCATATAAGATATTAAAAATGCCTTATTCGTTGAAAATTTAACGTGATACATTTTTGGCATTCTTCGTGATGACTGCTTTATGTTGCTTTCTTCATGGTGCATTTTTCTTGATGCTTACTTCATGATTCCTTCCTCATGGTGCCTCCTACATTTGAAGCCTTTTTCATAATGCCCCCTTCGTAGTGCTTCCATCAAGATGCCTTATTAATGTTGATTTATTTTTGACTCCATCATGATGCTTTTGGGTGCCCTCTCATTTTGCATATTTTTGCTCCATCGGGTATGTACTTATGTTACATTACATGTAATTTTATTCAGTAATTTTAGCTTTAATTCTTCCGATTAACCCGTTTAAGTTTGATGTAAATAAACACGTTTATCCGCTTCTTATGCATTGAAATCAGAAAGATTCGATTAGTATAGATGAGTATTTGAAAAAGAATATACATATCATCATAAATTGATTGATTGTTGTGAATAATATGGAATGTTATTGATATTATTATTATTATTATTATTATTATTATTATTATTATTATTATTATTATTATTATTATTATTATTATTGGCGGGCCGTCGGAGCCTTCGATTTTACCACGAGCTGTGTTACAAGAGCAATTTTGTCCGATTGGTGTTCCTCATTCTGTAAATTTGAAAAGTTGGTACTCAACCATGAAGAAAAATTTCAACTGGGTTTTGAACACGAACAGAATTTACTTCTTCCAAAAATTCTTATCTACGAATTACTTCCTGCAGAACTATTCTGAAAAGATCAGAATATGGTAATAAAGCCCAAGGCGAGTGATAGGATTTGGCATGGGCTACCCTAATGCAGCGTCAATTACGGCTTGAAGCTCCGATGCCACTCTGCTACTTGCAGTCTTTCTGATCCCGGTGAAAGTAGGAGGAAAGGTGAGACTGAATAAGGCAAAAAATTATTGTCAAGTGCATAAATGAAAATCCGTTACCTACACACGCATTTCAGCAGGTTCGAAGAAGACGAACGTATAAAAAATTTATGGCAAGTACGTAACTGAAAATCCGTTGCTTTCACACGCGGTTCTGCAGTCTCCCATAAGACATTAAAAATGCTTTATTCGTTGAACAATTAACGTGATACATTTTTGGCCTTCTTCGCGATGCCTGCTTTATATATGTTACTGTCTTCATGGTGCATTTTTTATGCTTACTTCATGATGCCTTTCTCATAGTGCTTCCTACACATGAAATCTCTTTCGTGATGCCTTCTTCGTAGTGCTTCCATTAAGATGCCTTATTCATATGTTGATTTATTTTTTATGCTTTTTTCTGACTCATTCATGATGCTTTTGGGCGCCCTTTCATTTTGCATATATTGCTCCATCGGGTATATAGTTATGTTACATTACATGTAATTTAAATCAGTTATTTTAGCTTTAATTCGTCCGATTAGCCCGTTTAAGTTTGATGTAAATACACAAGTTTAAACCGCTTCTTATGAATTGAAATCAAAAAGATTCAATTAGTCTAGATGAGTATTTGAGAAAGAATATATATAGTATTTAGGCTTGGAAAACTGGTTAAATAAAATAATTATTAATTGATTGATTATTGTGAATAATATTGTATGTTGTCATTATTATAAAATTCCTGTGATATTTGCACAAGTACAGAGTATTCGTCATCACCTGGAGGCTTCTGAATATAACTTAACCCAAATTCTAACTTGTAAACGAGAGTTTAACCTGCTTTCACAGAGAAAGTTCAACCTGTTTGCTACCACTCATACCTGGAGGAGAGCAAAGGACACTTGAACGCTCGTAAGGATACAATACAAGTAACCAGTGAAGCTGACAATTGGTGGCCAAAATAAAGTTAGCTTGTGCGGCCGAAATCCGAGAATTTTATTTATTCGTTCGCAATAAACAATCAAACAAAGGGAATATTTTCTGGAGTCAAAAATCCCCCAGCAATCCCTTAGAGGAGCAGTGGGATAAATTTCCAAGGCCCCAGACGAACAAAACCTCTGTGATGACATATTGGGAAGTTTTTTATTGTTGGACCTGAAAACCTTGGCCCTTTGTATAAAGTCCATCACGTAGCCGGTGAGCACGCAATTCTTGCTCTTATATTCTGGTAGCATAAGGCTTTGATCGGTGGCGCGCAAAGTTGTGGTTAGTGAGAACTGCTGCAGGAATTATTCCTGACATGCCAGTGACTATCTGCAAAGAAAACGCTAAGGAAGTATATCGATATGAGAGCAGGAATTTTCTTGCGCTCAACTGTCACGAGGCCATGAGTGTGGAAATCGTCGATGTCCTTTACACTTCTTTCTTGCAAGTACAGCCCTAATTTTGAGCAAGCAAATTCTAATTTTTACAAAGTTTGAAAAAAAACTTTCGATTACATGCTGGAAAAAAATGCATGTTCCCAGACGGTATGAAATTATTTTGCACATATATCTCGTTAGTGCAAATTATTAACAAAATGCATCGGACGTAAGTTTACTCCAAACGATTGTAGCATTATACTGTTTTCTGATATTTTCTTTGGAAAATGTTATTTAAAACACGTGCAATGTATTTCTTTTCATAATGTCCTTTTAAAGGAAATTTGAGATCAGATCTATAAATAAAATAGTATTCACTGATGGCCACTCAAATTACTTTCACAATATTAAAGTCATTAGGTTCGATACTTTTTACTGTATCAAATTATTTTCATTCGCCGTGTGGGCAATAATTCACATCACCGAAGCTTGCATCCACCGAGGCAAATAATTGCCTGCGCCGACGGACGCCTGACATTCTATTATAAACTTGGCTTTATTTTTTTTACCACTGAGATTGGGACACAAAATTCGATCCAGCAACTTTAAAGTCTTATTTTATGACGTCCGAAATAGCAAGAATCTGACAACTGTAGATTATCCCGATCCTTCATCGCATACAGAAGCGGAAACCAAGCTGTTCTCTCAAATTTGCTTACTGAGCATCTTTGTGACCCGAACAGGATTTCTTGGCGCGGAAACTTGACTGAGGAAGAGTCCTCGACAACAATTGTGGCAAAGAAAAAAGGAAGTGTTGCACCCAGTTGACAATAGGCGACCATGGAAGAAAAGAGAGGCCACCTTAAGATCTCTGACAGACGATTCTACGACTGAATATAACCCCCACATGGTCAAAAGAAGCTCAATGTTTGTGTCAGAAGAAGACTGTTTCACGGTGATTCGTTTCTGTCTATTATGAATTGTGTTGCAAGGAAATTTCTATTGCAAGGAAATTTCTGTCAGAATATGAATCAAGTATTGTTACGTCACGCAAGGATTGTTATAAATTTTTCTGATGAAAGATCGAGTTGAAGAAAATATGGGTCATATTGGTTTATTCCCATAATTTAAAATATTTGAGAATAATATTTTTCTTGCAAATTCATGAATATGAGCAAATTCTCTTGAACTGATGTGTTGATTTAGGAGTGTGCGACAACGCATTTCCATGTCAGATTTCTCAGTCGAAATTGTTTCAACGACGACGATATCCTCTGGACCATATCCTCGGAGAGGTACCGTTTTCTAGCATTTTTTTTAATTAAACCAGCATCATGGTTATCACGACCCTTCACGTACGGTTTATAATTAAGAGTGTTCAAAATTGGTGTCTGCAGAATAATTGTGTGCGAGGAGTCTGCACACCTCAAACAAACTGAATTAAGTGCATAATAACTTCATATTAACTTCTTACGATTATGATTTTCGACCGAAACCATAACCATTAGTTCATATCTCGTGCACATCACACATTTGTCATTTCTCACGAGTTATTCCGCAAGCAAACTTTTAAATCTATTCTGAATTCATGGAGAGTTTTTAAAAATTTGAGCGCCACTCTTTAAATTACTTTACTTACTGACCTTTTTATTAAATGTACTTAAACTATAAATTTGTAAT
This sequence comes from Hyalella azteca, assembly GCF_000764305.2. Lineage (NCBI taxonomy): Eukaryota > Metazoa > Arthropoda > Malacostraca > Amphipoda > Hyalellidae > Hyalella > Hyalella azteca. Next base: position 160,748 of record NW_025938782.1, on the reverse strand, counting down.
TTAAATTACTTACATAATCACTGTAAACCCTTACAAATTTACTTCGGGGGATTGTTAATAGACTTCGGAGGGACTGCATAAGCTATCAGCCAGATATATTTTCAACTATAAAGACTCGAAAACATCAAGTATTTTTCAACGCAACTCGATGTCCAGATAATATTTCAAGTCAACGTCTCGGTTCACCGTAGACACGATATATAGCCCGACTTCATGTCGGGCTAGCCCGATCGTAGACACGATAGCCCGATAGGTCGGCAGCATGCACGCTACAAACATTGTGTGCCGGTGGCGGTAGCTGCTCTCGTTCAAATGCTAAACACTTATCGATAATCATTTACATATCGGCAGACGGGCGGTCTGTAGCATCACACAAACTGACGACCTCGCCGCTCCTGTGTGACGTCCTAGCTCGGTTTTGCTGCTTCAAAATTGGGATTTATTAATAACAGGAAAAGATCTTCTTCGACGTTTACCTTGAGCTATGAAAGATTATTGGTTTACCTCGAGCTGCTTCCTCACAAAATCATTTTTTAGTTGGAAAGCTGTAAAGTATATTCGTGTAAACAATGTCTTCAGAATTTTCAACCGTTGATCAGCGTCGGATGGAAATATTTTCCGTCTGTCATTTATTCATGACATCCGTAAGAGCTTAAACTAAAATGAACAAATGCAGTATTGAAAATGTCCTAAATATTGGCAACTGGCAATGAGAAGATTTTCTAACGGCATAATTTTTCCACATCCGCGGTAATTTTTACGTATAAATTTTATAAAAGGGCAATCACACATGTCATTAATCGTTATTAGATCTTGGGGATGAAATAAATTTTTGTAATGTTCAACATAAATAAAGTTGGAAATTCTTAGAAATTTGCTCACCTGCATCATTTTATCCTAAAAAAAGAATCATTGCATCCTAAAAAATTCACCCATTAAAACGTCCATGAAAACGTGAATATTAGAAATCTTGAACTACACTACGGTTTATTGTGCTTTCTGCTGAATCACAAGCATTGAAACACCTCAGTGAAAGTGTCATTATCGTAAAANCATGAAAACGTGAATATTAGAAATCTTGAACTACACTACGGTTTATTGTGCTTTCTGCTGAATCACAAGCATTCAAACATCTCAATGAAAGTGTCATTATCGTAAAAATTTTGTGAATGAGTCGTTAACTCACCATAAGTACAAATCACGAATGTATCGTAAAGCATCAACATGTGTTAAGCGAACTGCCACCAGATCGTTGAGGTAAATCCCACTGCACGCACAACGACTTCTTGTTGAAGTCGTAGAAATGGTAAATGAACACAAATGACGGAATATAAATGTTTATAGTTATGTCATTGGGGAGTTAAATTTTAACGGGTCCATATAGAGCTGAACTGATCTGCCAGTGATATGCAGTGAGACAGGAAACTACCGATATTTCAATGTTAAAATTGATGTGTCCCTTATTCTTCTTTGAACAGCTAAATGAAAATCTGAACCACCGATGATTTTGAACGTCATTGTAATGATTAATTTTTTTTTCAAAATGTTTACTCGTTTCACAATATTATTTGCATTGTATCATGTTTCCAAATTAACTATTGATAGCTAAATTAATGTTTATATTATAAATTGTCGGCTTTGACATTATTCATCATAACACATTGTTCACTTTATTGTATTAGTAAAGGTAATTTTTCCAGCACACAGTTAACAGGTAATTTTCTGAAAAAAGAAATTAACTTTTATGGCATAAATTGAAACGATTTTTAATTTAGTAGTCGATTATCTATTTACGTCAACGCTACACGTGCATTCACTGCATTTTTGAATTCTATCATTAACATAAAATTCAATTATATTGTAATTCACTAATTCTGCACTCATTGTAACTCACTAATTCACAGCATGTTTTGATTTAATCATCATTGATAATAGCATTTGTTCACATTTAGAGGTTCCCGGCATAAAATTCTCTCGAAATCTTGTAATTACTCTCACATGAGGCAGCTCAAGCCTCACAAGAAGGCCCCTCACATGATGTGGTGCGAGCCTCACAAGAAGTCCCCTCACATGGTGTGGTGCAAGCCTCACAAGAAGTAGATGTGGTGCAAGCCTCACAAGAAGTCAACTCACATGATGTGGTGCAAGCCTCACAAGAAGTCCCCTCACATGATGTGGTGCAAGCCTCACAAGAGCTCTCCTCACATGATGTGGTGCAAGCCTCGCAAGAAGTCCCCTCACATGATGTGGTGCAAGCCTCAAAAGAAGCCTCCTCACATGATGTGGTGCAAGCCTCACAAGAAGTCCCTTCACATGATGTGATGCAACCCTCACAAGAAGTCCCCTCACATGATGTGGTACGAGCCTCACAAGAAGTCCCTTCACATGATGTGGTACGAGCCTCACAAGAAGTTCTGTGAGGCAGACTCGCTCTTCATATATCAAAGTTCCCGCTGGCTTTCATAAACACGCTTTATGTTAATTGCAAGACTCTGAAATAATTAATGTTCTGCAACCTCGTGCGGTGTTAGCTTATAAATATAGAGTCCCACTATTTCCAATACTATTCAGCTACTCTAATTTTTTTCTTTTTGCCTGTTGTCATAGATTACTTAATTATTCACTTAGTATTTAAATTATTGTTTTAATTTTCACCTTTGTTTCAGTTTTCATTAGAATCAAGTTACGAATTTGCTCCACGAATCTTCTCGACGAACGTACTTCAACCCATAAACTAAATTGGAAAATTTAACTTGATCAACATTTATTTTTCAGTCTAAATTTAATATTTTACCTACGTCACTTTCACTGGATGCCACAACATCACCACAATTATGTTTATTTATGGATGGCCACACACACATCATATGGTTATTTATTTCATTTTTTACGAATTTTAACTTTAAGATTTAAAGTAATTCATTTTTAAGCGAGGTAACGGTCTCGATCGTCCTCGAATAAAATCATTTTACAATCATTGTAGAACAAGGTGTTAATAAAAGATATGTATTATATCTTGACATATATTTTGTTACATTCAACGATATTAAATTAAAATTCTTCCATACAAAAAATTAATGGGGACATTTTTTCTTCATAATCAATTATAATAATCTTTATAATAAATTGTACATAGATCATGATCCTGAGAAACTTTGCGAATTTCTTTCTTTATAATCAGTTGTACATAGATCATGATCCTGAGAAACTTTCCGAATTTCTAATTGCGATTTTCGACGTAACTATGACAAGAGTCGGATTAAATGAAACGTTGCTCCCGAGTATCCACAATTACTTAAATCTGTTTGGCAGCAACTCGTGACGTCCCGTTGCCCAGTCCAAAATATGGTCTCCTGAATAATGAACATCCTCGGCGACGGTCTATGGACAATTTTTGGCCCATCTCGTCGGTTCGATGGTAGTTAGTTTCCCCATCGATGACATCTTTATCAAAATATTAGAAGCCCACGACATGGTATCACAAGTAAAAGCCTCCGTATCATCCCCCTTCACGAGCAACAGCGTCGCATGGAATCCAGTGCTGTCGGCGCCTCCAGGTTCGAATTTGTGCTGGCCCCGTTGAGATTCTCTGATTTCCAGAGGATTCCTGAACAAGTGAACGGGAACGAAGGAAAGTCGCGTCAGAGAGCTTATAGGGTCGGTGTATCGAGACAGAAAGGAAACGCAGTCCCTCCCTTCTCTTCGGTGTCTCCGTTAAGAGGGAAAAAGGCATCAAGTTGTTCAATTTTGACCGGTCACGACTTTGTTTAAAGAAATTCATGGCCTGTTTTCAGCGAATTTTCTCATTTATGAAAAAATGCACTATTGTGCTCGCCATGTCTGTCTGTCCGTCCGTCTGTCTGTCCGTCCGTGACTTCACGCTTTCGTCGACGAGAAAATGCGCTCTCTGTCACTCACTGCAGTGCTAGCTGAGTTATATTTTTTAATCATACCAACTATATATACTTTCCATTTCCGAAAATGTAATTACCTACTGACTTGCGTTAAATTTTGGGAAATTTTTCAAAATAAATCTATGAAAAAATATGAGGAATGAATGAAAATTTATTTACATAGACTAGGAAGATTACAATTTCCACTAAAAAAATCCAGCGAGAACGGCTGAGTAGGATGAAGGAACAGGCCACTTATGCAAGGCACAAAAAAAAACAAGTCTTGAAATGAGGTGAAGATTTCTCTCTCACTCTCTGAGCAGCCCACCTAACGATCTATTGCCGCGCTTCTACCGTCATTGCTCGTGGTCTGATCTTCCATGGATCTCGTAGATCCAGGAATCGTCTGCATCTACACCTCGTATTGCTCTTAATATGCAGATTACACGGACCGTCGAAGAGCTCTAGTCCGCACTGGCTTCCATTACGTCTTCTTTGAAGCATAAATGCATGTGTCTTTGGGGCGAGCTGCGAGAGGGAGCTATGGAGCAGTCAGTTCATATGGTAAGCTATTTACTAGGTATAACTCATAAAATGAAGCGGCAGTGACTCGTAAAGTACAGTGGACGAGCTGCTAGCATATCCGGGTCTTGTTTCCAAGCTCCTATATCTCCGCGCCGGAGTTTCTCTAGCCGCTTCTAGCTCTTCGCTCGTCGCCAGAAACCAGAAGCGTATGCGGAAACCAACAACTTTATGGAGCGGTAAAAAAAAGTCGCAGAAGAAGAGCTAGAAGTTTTCCCAGTTCCATAAGAAGATGTTTCTGGAGGTTGGGGTTTTCTGTGGTTGGAGAGGCACAAGCTGTAAAGGGTGAATAATGGCATATTTTATTGGGTGTTCAGGACACGGAAAGGCTAGATGTCAAAACGTCAAATCTGCCCCATGAATGTTGATGTGCTTCTTACGGGTTAGTTTTGGAATATGCATTGCTGTTTGAAGAACACTTTGATGGCTGCATCGTACTTTTATTGTGCGGTGAACCATGAAAGACGAGCAGGCGGCTTTTAGAGACAGAATTTCGGACCTGTTTTGACGAGTGGCAGTAAAGTGTCGAAGCAACACGCATGAATTGGGAAAATTCGATGTTCAAGTTAAGCAAAATTCAACGGACGTAGATTTATCTCGACTTTTTTTAAATTTTATACCAAAATATTCGAGAAACGATTAAACAAGATATGATTAAATGTGCTAGGAGCTCCACGATCTTGATTTAATATATCGCCTAAAGTAACAAATGTTTCCATTCCATTATTCCTTTCCTAGAGTTAATAACAAGAATTTTATTTAAATCCACAAGCAAAGTAAGAAAATCCCAATGAACTGCAGGTCCTCCTGACCGAAAGCAACTCGAAGTCGCAGTCTCCGGGCTCACTAAAATCAGACTCTGAAAATATATGATCGTCTTTCGCGAGCCTTGCATGTTAGCATATCGACCTCGAAGATATTCGGCCTCTGCTTCGTTGGTTTTTGGTGTTTTCTCCTTGAATATTTTCCTTGGACTTGGAAAGAGGCAAGTCTTCCTTAAGGTCGTTCCGTCACAGCCCACTGTCGCAGAAGTCAAGAGGCAGAAGCGAAGGCGAATTCTTTTAGAAAAATCTTATGTTTATAGGAATGGTTTAAATTTAAGCAGAATTCAAAAAGTTAAATGTGAATAATCAGAGATTATTTTAATTTTTTCTTGTATTCATGAAATAATGAGCCAAGAAACGGGCACAATAAGTTTAAACTTTTAAGATTGGTCGCCATAATTTTGAGTACCAATCAAAATTTCATTGTTCTCTACCTACGTCGATCGTTACTCAAACGTTGAACTCACAGTCACAGAAATTAATCAAATTTGGCGGGTTCACTGAGATTATAGGTTTTAAAAATTATCAAAATAAATATTAATTAGTAATATAGTGGACATCATCCATCAATTTTAGGTCCTCATCCCTGGCATGAATGTCCACAGCGTTGAAACAGAGCCGATTTGGAGATCACAAACACTGGTCCGCTGGAGCACCGCGGCATATAAATGACTCCATCATCTCTACACATAGATGCGTGCACAGTTCTGCAGATTGATTTCTGCAGTCCCAACAAGAGCTATAGGTGAGAGTTTGCGTCTGCTTCTGAATATTCATGTGGCGGCTGACAGAACAGACAGCATTGTTATGAAATCCTGCGACTCGCGATTCAAACTATTGCTTCTCGCCAGCCATGCGCTGCACAGGCAAGCTCTGGGTTCACCGTTGTCCTGGTTTCTAGATATTCTGTTTGATTTTATTATTACTATATTTATTTTATCTTTCATTAAGAGTAAATTTTTCTAGTTCGAAGATGTTTGGTTTCAAATCAATGAAATTCTTTCTCTTGTTGATATAAAACGTTAGAGAACCCTAGGTATGTGTGCAGATTTTGATTAATTTTCTTCATTTCCTGCTATAATTAGAACATTTTACACGAACAATAAATTTGCTTTGCCCCCATGACGCTAATACATTTATCTATGGAATACCTGTACAATATCTTTCTATTGACCTTAATATATATTGAAATATTAAATCTTTATTTCTGCATATATTGTCTACCTAACAAAATGATCAAAATTGTTCAATATTTCATCAGAGTGGCATGGTAATTTAGGACCCGTGTGTGATTGGAAGAAAAACACACCTTGCATACTGCTAAGACAAATGCCATTTTATTCTAAAAATCACAAGTGCGGCTTCCGGAAACTTCTCCTGTGGCGGTCGAAATTTCTCCATAAAACGTGCTACTAAAATTAAAACTAAAACCGGAGCATGAAAAGTTCCGTCCCCTAAGAGGGAATTTCCTTTAATTTGCATAGATATTAAATTACCTGCGGCTGCCATAGAGGTGTGCGTGGCACAAACCATGCAAGCATCGAAATTATACCACCATACTTTAATTATATTGATTATTTATTAATTTTTTGAAGTAGGTATAGAATTCGCTGTCAATTGTTGTTGTGTCATATAAAAAAACTTACCAAGATAGAATAAGTTAGTGAAATTATTCAAGTACAAATTGCAAATGCCTTTGTATTATTTACCGATCGTCTATAGGTCAGGTTGCATTCAAATACTATCATTAACTAGAACTTAAATCCATTAGCCTTAAATTTTAATCTGGTTTACTGCAGAAAAATTGTAAATCGTTTAAATGATTTTTCTTCTACGTCACAGTTTGTTTATGACCAAAATTTTCAGAATAATTAATAACTTCTTAAATATTATACAGATTCTGCTTTACCATCAACACAATTTTATAATTAACTGTCAAATTACATGCATATATCACCAAACCATAGGCATATACATTAAATTTTACCAATAAATCATCCGTGCCCTAATCTTTCTTGCTAAAGCGTAATCGTTCTAACGAAAGTAAATTAGAAGAGCCTTGAGTCAATCAATATTTATGTGCGAATGATCAATGAATTGTAAATACAGGTAGAGTATAACTTTAATTCATACATATTCTTTCGATTCGAGAGTGAATCTGCCGTCAGCGACATATACGTATAAGCTGCCACTCGAACTGATATTGTACTTATGTAATCCACCGCTCTTGAATAAAAACAATCAATGATACCGATTAAAAGCATTATTTGTTATGTATTATATCTTTCTATAAAGTTCCTGTTCAGTTTTGTTGATGAAATATATCGTTTCTGATGGAGGTCAGAGAAAGGCGATGTGGCGACGAATCAAATGTCTCTAATGTTAGCCTATAAGTAAATAATGCAAAAAAAGATTGACTTTCTATTATTCCTAGACCATTAGATGTATTGACTTGCACTGACTTGGTTCAAGTCATTAGATGAACAGAAATTCTTACGTCACTTCATTCCAATCCCGAGACAGTGTTTACGAATAGAGACGAGCACGTCACACTAAATATTCACTAAATTATATTGTCAGATATTTTTGAACCGTACGAAACTGACTTTTTCCGTTCAATATCATTTACTCTATTAACTTACCATGATTTATTCTATGGCATTAAATCTCCTATTTTGAAATTTTGCTTTTAAAGGCAACATTATTTAGTGAGCCGAAAGCAATGCCCAAGTCAGCAATAAAAATATTTGGTGGGATGATATCACTGAAATTCCGACGCGCTTCGAGAAGCATGTAGAGTTGAATGTTCCCATGTCGCTCATACATTTTTTTGAAAGTGAAGCAATTCATCTACTCTGAATAACAAGTAATGGTATCAGTAGGTTACGGTAGAGGATTTCTCGGAACACTAAGAAGACAAATGTTTCGACCTAAGATTTGAATTTTATGATGAATAATTAATTTGATAATTACTGATTAACATTCGCCTAAGAAAGTTTTTACAAAAAGATTATGCATTTTTTCTCTGTTCAATCTCAATTTAAATCTATTGATATCATTAATGGTGGTGATTCTGTAAACATCACGGGATGGAGGTAGTCATTCAATTTGTTACATACATAATTTTAGCTTATGTTTTGCTCCCGATTTCCGGTATAATATTTTACAAATACATATTAGCTTCTCAAACATGCACCAACGACACTATTTCAAAAATAATAGAACCACGTAATAAAGTTAATATAGAAACACGCAATGAAGAAACACGCAACAGTTCCCCGTCTTCCTTGCAAATTTCATTCTTCAAAACAAAACTTAGTGAAATGCTAAAAATATTGAGGGCGTTAAGATATTATTTCGCTTATGAACCCCAGCTCCAGTCTTACGTATCCAAATCATATTTCTCATTAATTGATTTTGGAAAGAAACAATCATCTCATTGTGATTACAAATCATAGAATTCAGGTATTCACAAATGCATTTCAATCTCTAACATTCTTCGTTTACTTTGGCTATGGTTAGTTGAACATTTTAGCGGCATAAATACTCTACACGTCAATTTAAGCTTAGTGGCAGTGGTATTTAAGATTAAGGTTCTAAAACTTTAACTTAAAAACAGCGTGCGCTAAAAGAATTAAGTCCGTAACAGGACCTCATGTGTGATCGCCGTAGCTCACGCCAACATTTATCCGCGTATCAGATTTGGGCCACCCTTCGTTGGTCCGTGCAAGGAAGCAACCGTAAGAGGATCATGACTCTGAACTTTTACAAGAACAATTGTAATTCTGACAGATGACAGTCACACCTCGCTCTCGTGAGATTCTTGCGGCACTATTTCGATGGGAGCGATCCTGTTGTTGCGTACACTAAAGATGCTTATGAGGACACCGAGGCAAAGGCTTCACATGCAGAAATCTGCTTAGTGCGCGACTTCGTTCCAGAGCCTTGCACCTTGGACTCCCGTTGAGTGAAATGAAGGCATCTTGAGCTTTTACCAAAGAAAAGTCTTTCTTATCACAGGTACAGAGAATTCTATGGTATATTTTTGTATCAGAGTTGTTTTGAAAAATATAACTGGGCCGTTAATTCGTATGCGATTCACTTTAAAGTTCTGTACTTATATATGGAATGTTTAAAACTTTAATCCTTTACCTTCCTTGTTCATTACGACATTTTTAGAGCCCATCTCAATGTGATTTAAGTGGGTTATAATTTTTCACTATTTACTATGGTTTATTACAATTTGTCATACACATTATTTTACAACTACTGGTCGCGGTTTAAAAGTCAATCAAAATTGAGGATTGAAAAGAATCCGTCATAAAATTTCCCATTCACTACACAGAGGAGATAACAGGCAAAGGAATACTTAGTTCTACCATTGTCGGCATATCGGTACGAACCTTTAAAATTTTCAACGTAGCTACAAGTTTTTTCATTTCATTTAGTTTAACGGACGTGCTTATGAGTTTGTTCAAGTTTTTGGTTTCAGCGTCTAAGATTTATTGAGAAAATTCATAATAACTGTTACTATTGCGTGTTTTTATTATACTTTGCACTCAACTTTAGTGAAATGTGGATTTTACAATAATGATAAAATTGGATCGTAGTATAATTTAAGATTTCTTCACTATCATAAATTTAACATAATTCATGAAAAATTCTGAATTTTTCGCACTCTTCTTCACTACCTGACCTAAACTTTTAGCGTTTATGATTTATTTCCCGATTTTTAAATTGCGTTTTAACGTGTTATTTTATTTTTTTTAATATTATCACATTCTCTTACCTACTATTTTCACTAGTTTCAAAGGAATTTTCTTCTAATTCTCAGGAAACGTTCACGATCTGTCTCGGTTAATTGCAGTCACGATAGCCGCAGAAAGTCTGTGTCAGAAATGTTCTCTGCAGGCGAGATGCTCACGAATTACGATGTCCAACCAAGACTGGAAAATAGCGAGTCTTGTGCGTGGCGAGGCGTGTAGTGCATGTCAATCACTCGAGTAAACTGAGTAACCATGTTCACTGGTATTCTAATGGTAATTTCTACTTGTTTTCGTGAGCTGTCGAATTCAAAATTTGCTTTTATTTCCGATGCTTAGTTCAGTCATTTGTTCTACATCGAGAATTCCTGGCTTGCAGTGACTCTAATACTACCTTTATTTGTGGCGAGCCTAACTACCACAATATAAACGGTCACGAAATTAGTATTCATTCCATATGTTCTGAATAATTATCAACATTAAGAAAATGTCGTATATATAGGATAGATAAAATGGTAATTAAAAAACTATAATCATAATCAACTATCCCTAATAAAAACTCATATATATGAACCATGTGTTCCCTAGGCACATGTCCTAATTTCGGACTCAAGATTCGGAGCTTTTCTAAAATGCATATATAATCATCAATAAAATACTTGTATCAATCTAACACTAAATAAAGAATAGAACACATTATTGATAGAGTAATATGAATAATGATATTCATATCACCTAAAAAACACCACTATATCAACACAGAAGATCAACACACAATAAACTATCCGAATACTAAACACATAGCTCAGTGGTGGATAAATAAAGTACATTACATACATCCACGAGGTCACGTCAAAGGTGACTTAAAACACTAAATGAAAAGTTACGCTTATCCTAACTTTAATAAAAAACAATTGTTGCCCTACATTCCCTAACAACATTAAACGGGTTCACTTCTTTTATTACAACTTATAGTAATATATCTCTCTACACCTGATGATTAACAACTAAGAAGTCTGGCATCATCAAGTTTATATATTTTATTTTAACATTGAATTTTGTATTTTCGTTTGAATTGAGCTCACGAAATGACTCAAACTATTTAACCTAACCCATCCAATCTGACCAATCAAACTACTTAATCTTAATCAGTTTTCTAAATAGGTTATTACATCAATGCGATTGCGATCTGGAACAAAAAAATCACCCGTCGTCGTAATCTCGCTTAGAGCGTATCTAGGTATCCTGATTTTCCACGAAGCCTGGACGTTACGCAGGATTTTTTACAAGATCCCCACAAAAGCGTGAGCGAGAGCTGAGTGAATGCATGCCATTCCAGTGTCCCGAAACTTTGCTGCATCATGGCTGCTTGTAAGCGATGCCTCGAGGGACCTATAGTCATGCCTTTACTCCAGTGTTCTCGGACACTGAAGCTCCATTGAATCTTCGCTTCTGTTTATGGGCTTTTGAAGAGCGCACTGACGCGCAACACAACTGACTGACAACTTGTACGGTTCCAACGAAGCCACACCGGCCTGTTTGTCAAGGGCTCGGAGATGCTCTATGCTCGTGTCCACTAAAGCTGGAGCTCCTTTGATATTCGACTGCTATTTCGATTGATTATTTCACCTTGAAATTGAACTGAAATACAAGTACTATATTAATTTTAACAGGAAATACCATTTTATAAGTTGCCGTATCCTATCAGCTATTGTTTTCATGCCGATCTGTATCATAATTACCGAACATTAATCCATATTTTGTTGCGCAATCCCTTAATGCATCAGCATTGGGCTCGCTGCACATTTTTTTATTTCGATTAACTGATAAAAAGGCATGAATGGAAGAAAGTTGTTGAATTTTAGGATTTTTCTCAAAACTTTTCAAAATTACCTTCAATTCTTCACACAATTAAGCGACATGCTTTATTTAATACGCTGTCGGTTAGAAAATTCTTACACATACTGAATACTTTTCTTTTCTGTATTTCAAATAGAACTGAGTTTGAACAACTGGCCGTTATTTATTAAGTACATGATTATAAAGTTCTCGTACGAAGTAAGAAACTAAAATGCTTCCATTTATTTGTCGAATGCTTATACGTAAATAATTGACTTGGAGAGTGAATAGCGATTTGAAAGAAAATTATAACAATCTTGTAGTACTTTTATAGCTCTGCAAACATCTTATAACATGCATTGAAAATAAATCATGTAGAAATATTTAATGTAACATTGAAGAATTCCCTCAGCCCAGAACACCATGATCGATCATTTATATTACAATGCAAAAAAATATCACTGCCCACTGAATTATATTGATGATCAAGACCCCCTGAAAGGAACAAGTCATAACCCGATGATGGATCTCGCGACGTGGTAAATTGTAATCTACAGAATCAAGTAGCGTGAGTTTTTATTAAGAGTTATATTGAATATTTTTTCCTACATTTTATTTCATGCCGCGTCTCAACGACGTTGGTTGATTGACGAGATGGACTGAAATAGTCAAGCTCTGCGTGATATTGCTGAAGTTCTTGAATTTATTAGGGTTTCCTATTAACGAAACTTATTATTGAGACTGCAGTGCTGCCATGTACCGAAGTAAAAGATGGAAATGAATGTTAAAGAATTATAACAATTTGTATTCAGAAATAGTTTTGGTAGGTTACACTTTCACTCAAGCAAAATCGTGGCGAAGTTAAATTGAGATTTAAACTTAAATTATTGTGTTTAGACTCGCACTTTTTTTTCCTGCATGTCCAGGCAATAAACAACTGGAATAGAGTTAAGTAACTGCTAATTAAATTTCTCTAGTTAGATTGCTATATATTATGATTCGACCGACGCTAATGTTATTTAATCTAATAAGGCATGTTTCATTGATACCATTTATATAATAAAACTGAGAAATTCTGTGTCCAATCACCCGTCATCTTCAATTAAACCTACACGACCGCTAGATCGTTCTTTACAACGAATGTTTGGTACCTTCACTCAATGAATATCCTTTCAAAATCGAGTCGCGCAATCTTGTGGCGTAACTTGATTGGATTCTAATCGCTTTGAGACGCGCAGCTTTATAGAGTTGTCTTCTATTCGAATTGGATCAGATCATGGGAGTGCAGGGTCTAAATCGATATCTGAGCTCCGTTGTAGATAACTGCTGGCAAATTTTACCAAATTTCCTATTAAGTTTTATAGACCTCTTCAAAAGAACTCTATATATGATATAATGATATATTGTGATTGAAATAACTCTATATAATAATGTCGCAACTTTCACAAGCAGCGTTTTATTTTGCATGTGTATATATTGCTCCGTTGTAGATAATTGCTGTCAATGTTTGCCGAATCTCTTATTAAGGTTTTCTAGACCTCTTTAAAAATCACTCTTTATATAATTTAACAATATATTGTGATTAAAATGACTCTATATATGAATGTCGCAACTCTCAATAGCAGCGTTATTTATATGCATGTGTACATGATGCACAAAATTCTTCACAAGTTTGCTGCTTTTGTTGTTCATTTTAAAATGTGCGCGGTAATGAGCTTTAAAGTTTAATTCATAATTTAAAATAAAAAATTTGTTTGTAATTCAAAATTGAAAAACAAATATGACATTCTGTGCCTCACGATTGTAAGTTTCATTCTAGATTGGGAATGCGACCTTGATGTTTTATTCGAGTTCGGTTGCGGCAAATTTAGTCATTACATTATAAGTTGAACCAAAATTAAGATTCCAAGGAATGCTGGATAATGGTTTAAGTTAAAAAAAACAGAGGCTTTCCAATAATTACTTAACTTTATGACGTAATTAACCTATAATTAATCGAACAACCTATAGTTATGTTTATATAGTAGTGAGTTTTGTCATTTTATTTAGGAGTATGTTTCATTTACCGTTATTCATCTTTGAATATATTGCTATACTTAACTTTAATTTATTTTTACTTGTTCAATAATTAGGTTAATTACTGCCCAAAATAAGTTTCAATACATTTCCACTTCGCTGAAGCTTTGAATAGGAAGCGAGGGAGTTCCTAATAAGGTTTCCCCGAGTTCTCATCACTGGCTAAAGATGTTATCAGTTGGGATTGAAAAGCCTAGTTCGTCTAACTTTTCTGGGTCGAGGATGTCATTTGCAAGGCCTCTTTTGTGGAGGCTGAGTTTAGACAGCCTAAAATCTTCGGCGATAAAACCGACGGCAGCGCGTCATTCAAAGCATTCAAAAGTTTCAGAGCTGAAATTTTGACATGTGATTTTGCGGTGTCCATTAAGGTAGTGACGGTTAAAGAAGGGATCCAGCACCTCTTGGATTGTGGCAGATTACGAGCTGATCATCTTGAAATCTCACCGCCCACCAAATTGGTCGCAGGCTTCTTGTTGGACGCGTACATATGTGAATGTCCTTACACATCAGAGAAGGATGTGAGGATGCCAAAGTACTTATACGTACTACGGATCAGAATAACATTATTCATCTCTTACAGTTTCATGTATTCAAATTTCTTTTTTATTTTTTATGTAGTTTTTGAGAAGCGTAATGCATTATTGAGCTTTTAATAGCTAATATGTGACGTCAACGACCAATATATTCAGTCCAATAACGACTGAAGTCCAAAAATTTGCTTGTATTTCAATAGCCTCACACTGTCGAATTACATTGTCTAAAAAAATCAGCCGCGGTTTCATGCAAAATTGAACCATCTCCTCACTTTCTCCAAATATCATGATTATTTATGAATTAATATAAAATTAGCTTTTTCATACGATGCTGAAAACTATTTAACATCAGAAGTTTAAGCCGAGAAACCTACTTTAAGCCCTTACAATATGTTCTAATGTTCTTCCTATGTTCCCATTATGCTTTTCAGAAGTTAAATCGATGTCCTTACCACCAATTTCTAAGCCTGATGTAATTTATATTTTAAATCTTCATATAATAATAATAAATAAATTACTGCAGGACAACTAATTCGTTGAATTAATTCACGGGAAATATTACAAATAGTTTGTAATTGGAATTATTAGCTGATAATGTAAGTAAGAGTAAAAAATCATTTCGTTGCACAGCGACTATATTTTTACTGATATAGGATACTTTTTAACTGCAGTGATAAAAACGAATTTACTCGCAAATTAACCCATATTCGTTAGTGTTGCAAACGATCGATCAAATCTTAACTATTGAATCAGGCCGATTAAAAAAATTATTGAAATCAGGTGACTTGAAATTTTTAATTTACGTTTTTCGTACTATCACATTCACCAAAAAATGTGTGTGAGAAATTTATTTTCAAAAAATTTTTAGTTTTTCGATAAATTCTTATTCATAGGATAGTGACAAAAACAAAAATCGTTCAATTTAATGCGATCGCGCCAAAAAATATTTAAATCCAGTTGATTACATGTTATACGATGGTGACGGTAAGCGGTAGCAAAAGCGTTCTATACCGCAGCTGATGACCCGTAGGCACTCTTGGTAAACAGTGGCAGGGAGACCGCGTCGGCAGCCTTTATAGTGTCATGCCTGTCAAACATCCTCGATACAACATGACGTTTGACGAACCTGACCTGTCAAACATCCTCGATACAACATGACGTTTGACGAACCCGAATCGTTAAATATCCTCGCTACAACGGTACCTACTGTTTTCATTTCTTCATACATAATAATAATATAATTATGACATAAAGTCAAACATCCTCGATACAACATGACGTTTGGCGAACCTGAACTGTCAAACATCCTCGATACAACATGACGTTTGACGAACCTGAACCGTCAAACATCCTCGATACAACATGATGTTTGACGAACCTGAACCGTCAAACATCCTTAATACAACATGACGTTTGACGAACCCGAACCGTCAAACATCCTCGATACAACGGTACCTACTGTTTTCATTTCTTCATACATAATAATAATATAATTATGACATAAGAGTAAAATTATAGAAGTAAAAAAAGTTAAAAGTGCAAGACTTTATTTTATTGGAATTAAAGTTTAATCTCACTGTGCCTCATTCTTTCATCACCACAGACGTACAATAAAAACGTTCAAGAAAAGTTTACGAATGTTCCGAACTTACATTCATGAAAAAGTATTTTTATACATGTTAAAATTGAGTATATCAAACTGTCACTGAATTTATCATCATGAGTGATCTAACACTAATTTCCCACTCGTATAACAGACAAAACTTTTTACTGATACGAAGCGGTAAATATTCAGCCCTAAGATAATTCTTAAGAGCCAGTATTAAGAAATATAATCATGTACAGAGGCAGCAATAAATCTCAGAGATTGTTATACTACTGCTCCCCTTTTGGCGCTTGCTTTACTGCTTTTGTGGCGTGCTCGCAGAATGGCGTTATTTACGATTATTCACGACAATTTACGATAGCTTGCACCCTTTCCGAGTGTTGGTGGTGGATGCGTGGGAGAGAACAGCTTAGGGTAACTCTGGTCCGGAAAATTCTGAATACCTTATCCTCTATATGTACAGTCAGGTCTGGTATATATATTTCTATATATGTACCAGATGTGTGGCGATTTTTAGTTATTTTGTGAATTTATTTACGAAAAGCATGATATAAAGAAAGACTCTAAGACTACTCGTAATTATGCGCATACGTGTTTTTTATCATTATAACAACAGAGGTTCGTAACCAATTAATACCCAATAACATTTCCTGACCGAAATTTCCAATTCAGTCGGAAATTTACCCGCGTTGTTGAGAATAAACTTCAAGAAGCTCCTTAAGCAGGCCCCAAATATTGTGAGTTTTGCAAGCGTCAACGTGATTGCTGCAGATTTTGAAAGCTGCGCCATTTTTGTTGTTAGACTTGAAACGCTGTAACCATTTAGGAGTTTTTCCCACTAACTTGCGAGGCCATATACAACACCTGCCTCTTAACTCCTTCAGAAACGCAATTTTTCCCAGCGGGTTCGAAATTTGCGGTCATAGCTCACTCTATCCCTCGCATATCATCTATTTTACGGCAACCTTTCTGGTGAGTTCTTTACACCCTGGCAACCGGATTTGTTGTGCCGTGATTCAGGCTTGCATTTATACTACTCAAGAAGAAATCGTTTTGCGGCCCCATGAAAAATCGAAAATTTTGCAATTTCATGCTAATTGTAGAGGTAACAACGCAATCAGGTGATTGATGAATGAATTCAAGATTGGGGAATGAAAATTGATTTGCCGCATTTATTGCTGTTTATTTGTTCACGTCTGAAAAATTCAACATTTTTACAAAACATAGAACTTATGCAATGAAAAATCAATAATATTGTCAATGTAATCACAGGAACGACTTCAGGAGGTAAGAAGGTGCAAAAAGGCTCGTGATCAAAGTTGCGGTGAAAGAAATGAAGTACGTTTAACGGAACTGTACTCTCTAGCAGCATTTTTATAAAATTAACTTCATCTTTCAGTGGAAAGTTTTTGTAGCCGATGCAAGACTTCGCAATTAAATTATTTTATCAAAAGCACTTTTTATTTTCCTTTCGTATTTGGCTTGATTGAATGTATATAGATGCATTTCCAGGCACTTATCTGGTCATTCTATCAGCACAAAGCAAATTTCAGGCAAGAATTAAATAGAGTGATCATGCGATGTCGATGAAATAATACTACTTAAGTTTTGAATTTCAAGAAATGTCACGAATAGAAATTTTTACGGCGTTTCTGATGTCTCATCTGCATTGACAAATTTATTCGAAGCAATCCACGAGAAATCTATGTAATTTAGTAGGATGATTGGTTCGATTTTTCAATTTAGTTTTTTTTACAGTGAAATTTTGCTTCATTCATTATTCTATAAAAATATGTTGAGTGAAATTTTACTTGATTGTTATGTAGTATGATTTGCTGGGATGATTTTGTTCGATTTTTCTATAGAAACATGTAGAGTGAAATTTCACTTCATTGATATGTTGAGTGATTTAATGGGATGATTTGCTTCATTATTCTATATAAATATGTAGAGTGAAATTTCGCTTGATTGTTGCGCAGTATATATAAGATTTACAACCCAGTCCGAGCTCACGTGCTGGAAATGTAACCTTCTTCAACGGGTTAATTTTAATCCGAGTTCAGGGAAGTTAAAAAAATTGGTACTTGCCGAAGATTCAATGCAAAACTATCCGGAAAAAGACAACTCGCATAAAATATTGGACAGTGGCAGTGATTTGTAGCCTTAGGACCGTGATGAAGAGCAAGTAACTTTTGGAGGACATAAGCTGTAGTGAGCAACTTAGAAATCACATCATATCCACTAATCCAGTATACTGTAATGGTATAGACTCCAGTTCTAAAGAATATTTAGTAATCGAAATTGTTAAAGTAAAAAAAAATATTATTATTTTTGTAATACTCAATTATTCAGATTTTTATTCATAGCAAATTGGTTGATTCATAATTAGTAGGTTCCTATTTATGTGTAATCGGTAATTTTATGGTGTTCTGCACCGGTGTGCGATGATTATCGCGTCACTTATAGGTTTGTGAAAGAGGAGGGATACGAGCGGGAGAGGCCAGATAGCACCGGACAAGAGACGAATGAGGTAACCGTCATTCACGATAAGAATTGCCTTACTACGAACCAAAAATGTAACTCGTGTAAAGACAGACGGTGCTGAAGTGTCCTTTGATGACGTGAATTATTTCTTTGTAAATCTTCGTGCTGAATTACGAATCGAATCAACTCTATGTAAGATTGCACATCTTTGAATATTAAGAGAGCTTAATAGACGTAATTGGCCGCGGTGCTGATTCCGTTGAATCCCCATCACCCGTAACGGTCCCGGCTCATCAAATGAAATCATCGCGATTGTGGGAAGAGTGGAATATTTACTTGAAAATTTGTCATTGAAAGAAAACCGCATCTATACCTATTTGTCATTGTATGATTTAGCTGCTAGCATCTGAACCACTCTGGAGACGTCAAGATAACCCCTGTAAGTTAAATATAGCATTTGAGACGATTGCTGTATTATAAAGACAATTGCTGCAGGGTGTGGATCTTCCGTGTGATTGAATAGAACGATTATTGTTATTTATTATATTGAAATAATTATCTTTTATTGCAATAAATGTTTATTTACTGAGGCCTTACAATAACCTTTGGTTTCAGCGTATTTTGTTCATGATTATGACTTCAAAACTTGCACCATGATCACTTTCAGCCAGGCTGGTGTCAGATTATCTCGCCAACGCAATGTATAGTAGACTAACGATCATGGTCAGTACATGCTAGTGGTTCCCCGCTACAATACGAATTAATTTCTTGTCGATGCTATATGCTAGAGATAAGAGTAAGAATAAATTAATATGAATGATTACACGGCACTTATAGAGCACATTGTGTTAATTTTGCAAATATTTTTATAATTCTGCTTCACATTTAATTTTGGAGCACATGAAGAAGATTATAAGCTTATTCGCAACGATAAAGTATGAAAAAAAAAATTAAAATTAAATGAATTGAACTACTACGGCATACTACCACTCGGTTGTACTACGTACCACATCAATATTATTAATGCAGTTAATTGCTTGCATTTCGGTCAAGAATTTTTTTACGTTTATAAAATAAATGTTTGCTAAAAAAATATGCACTTTATTCAATGCCTTCAAAAAAGAGTGTGGCACCGAAAGCGATAGCTTGTCTTCAGTCAGCATGCAGGCAGCAGCCAAAAGGGTCTCGAAAATATCACCTCTTCATGAAGTCGGAAAACGGCCCTTCGACTCAAGCCGGTCTTCCCTAAACACAATAAAAGCCGCAATATTGCGGTTCTAAATCTGAAAGTTTAATGCCGCCTCTCACATTTCTATTTGCATAAGACAAAGAAAAGAGCGACTTTCGAGAGATACATAACCTGCTGCCGCGCTCCTGTGATTTGGCGTCGTACGTTTGGATGTTATGATGTTTCTTTTGTCGAGGAAGAAATGACCTTTTTTAGATTCCTGGCGATGTTTGCAAGCCTTAAACATCCTTTAGTTTATTTGTGGTCCTATTAATCTTTTGAAGTTATTCGTTTGTGATATCGAAGTGTTTTTCTAACAGTGAAAACCACTAGATTACAACTCTACCTTTATTGTTCTTAAGCGAAAATATGTGAACTTGTTAACTTATTGGCAATTGTAAATTGTAATGTCCTTTGTAAGGATTAAGTCATTTATGTTACAAAATAGCGTGTATCTCGACATTACGGTAGTAACTGTATCGCGGACCGGAACTTACTATAGGGACGAGTTATTTTAGGTATTGAGGGGTTGTTGACTTTCGGAAGTCCTCGTCGGAAGTCTCCTTCTGATCGATTTCTTATTTGTACATATTGATTACTGCTGCTGTAATAAAGTATTATATGGGAGTGCGTGATCTATCTCCTATGTACTATGTGCCTAAGCGGAGGTGGAGAACCCAAATGAAGCACTACAACTCTAGAGCAGCCTTTCTTTGTTAATAATTCATATCTTATAGTCTAATTATTCTCTGAAAAGGAATTCCACTTAATGTGAAACAGTGGTAAAATTTACAGGCAAATTTTTTAAATAAAGTCCACCGGCCAAGTGAAACATTTATGTAATTAAACATTTTTTCAATTTTTTCATATGTGAATAATCTATTAACGAAATTAAGGTCCTAATACCCACATCCCCGTGTATTTACTTATCAGGGAGGAGTACAAACCATCAGATATAACGGCAGTGTTCTTCGGGATCTGTCTAGAGAACTTACGATAGTGGGCTTAAGCTCTTTCAATAAGTCCATTTTCAGTCGGAGTGCGCGATAAATAGGCAGAAAGTTCGGAAAAAATCGATGAGCCGATCGCGTGCGATGCCCCAATACTGTCGCGCCGGGCGTGCGCAAGAAACTTATCAATATGCAGTCGGTCACGACTTTTACAGCCGCTAACTGATAAGAAGGCGGGCCCAAAATCATAGGCTTTGATTAGTAGCAGAGGAAGATCGAGATGCTGCGTTCAACAGCCCTGGACATGGCGCATAATAAACCTTTCCTCCACTTAGGGCGGTGGACTAAAAATTCGTTCGCTCTCTGGCCCTCCATCGAAGTTTGTGATGAAGGAGGATGGTCGCATTGCAAGGGAGAAGGCAGTTATTATCGTCCAGATGCTCAAATGATTTAGGGTACACTAAATTAATGGCTTGACGAGGTGACAAACTACACGTTTCATTTTTGTTATTACCGCTATTATTTTTTCCTGTAATTAAGCACTGAAGACAATAATATTAATTATATATTTTTAGTTTATTATAACAACGACAGGCTTTCAGGGACTTATAATCATTTATTTTGGATGCAATAGATCAAAAACAAATTCGCATGGAAACACTTTACGATAAAGGATGCAATTTTTGAAAAAAAAATTTCATCAAGTATGGAGCTTCGGTGGATATTTTTAAACTGGAGGTAGGAGAAATTTCTGCGTTCTCTTTATATAAGACACAATTCAAAAATTGTTACGGTTCCATTGAGAAGATCACGGAAGGTCCTGTTGTTCCGATGATGCTTAGAAACCTTATCCTGAAAATTTGTTGCGACATCTAGGCAAAAATATTGAAAAAAATTTACGGATTCAATACACTGGTCGATACAAATTATAATATCTGGACCCAGGAGTGTCAAGGAGAAAGAACCTGCGTTTTTATTTATTATTTATTTTTTTTTTTTTTGTTGGAGGCGGGTGCTTCTCTGCCACTGTACTTGACGCGAGTGGCCGCCTGCGTACCTTACGGCAGACATTATCTTGGCTCCGCTCTACTAATTATAAGACCAATATTTAAATATTCCCTATACTTTACTTCCTTCTTAAGGAAATTCGCCATCACCAGCAATAATTGGCATTTTTGGAAAATATGCGTATTTTATGATGTCTTGAGGCGAGGTCTTCGAGCACCGCCAAAAATACGATGTGATTTCCCTTGAAACTTCCGAGCCATTTAATTTACAAAAATTCAATTTTTCTTATATTTTAAATTGTTGTATTGATTGAAGACAGTACATATGAGTTCATTGAACGTGTCTGTATATTAGGCATTATACGAAACCAAAAGGATCAAGCAAAATGTGCTGAAGTTCAATTCTTCGACATGACCTCTTATTGAATATTATATTATCGTAGAATTTTAGAATTTTGTTGGTTCAATTGAATGGACCGAATAGATGACAGGGCCCTTACGAAATAAAATGGCGCGACGTCTTTGGTGAATTGAAATATCATAGCAAAATACAGAGTGCAAGCCAAAACTACGATAACAAAAATACTATCGAAAGAAAAATGTCAATTACTCGGAGATTATAAGCTCATCAGAAAATGTTATTGCCCTCTTTCCAGTTATCAAATGTCACTGAAATGTGTGTAATAATTTGTTTCTTTCAATCACATGAATAAATAGAAAAAAACTATATACATATAAGCATTAAAAATTAAGAATACGATAAAATCTTGAAAAAGCATAAGGTTGAATCGTCGTCCTTGAAGGTTCAGTATAAGAGTCCCATGCCTTGTTCACCTTCTTGCGAGCTTGAGGGGAGATCGCCAGAGGGGCGGCGGGCTCCTGTCTCCAGATATATTGCCGCGAGTAGAGGGCCTTAACTGCTCTCTAGTTTGCATTTTAGTTCTTGGGACGCTAAATATATGCGAGCGCTGTTTTTAGATTTTTCCTGTCAACCATACGAGTTTTGCTTCGCGGACCCGCGCTACAAACATGGGCCAGGAGTCGGCAGCGGTCCGATACAGATACAGACCTGCTGAGTTTGTTGCGTTGGTGGCGCAGTTCAGGCAGAGTTTGTTGCGGTGGTGGTGCAGTTCAGGCAGAGTTTGTTGCGGTGGTGGTGCAGTTCAGGCAGAGTTTGTTGCGGTGGTGGTGCAGTTCAGGCAGAGTTTGTTGCGGTGGTGGCGCAGTTCAGGCAGAGTTTGTTGCGGTGGTGGCGCAGTTCAGGCAGAGTTTGTTGCGGTGGTGGCGCAGTTCAGGCAGAGTTTGTTGCGGTGGTGGCGCAGTTCAGGCAGAGTTTGTTGCGGTGGTGGCGCAGTTCAGGCAGAGTTTGTTGCGGTGGTGGCGCAGTTCAGGCAGAGTTTGTTGCGGTGGTGGCGCAGTTCAGGCAGAGTTTGTTGCGGTGGTGGCGCAGTTCAGGCAGAGTTTGTTGCGGTGGTGGCGCAGTTCAGGCAGAGTTTGTTGCGGTGGTGGCGCAGTTCAGGCAGAGTTTGTTGCGGTGGTGGCGCAGTTCAGGCAGAGTTTGTTGCGGTGGTGGCGCAGTTCAGGCAGAGTTTGTTGCGGTGGTGGCGCAGTTCAGGCAGAGTTTGTTGCGGTGGTGGCGCAGTTCAGGCAGAGTTTGTTGCGGTGGTGGCGCAGTTCAGGCAGAGTTTGTTGCGGTGGTGGCGCAGTTCAGGCAGAGTTTGTTGCGGTGGTGGCGCAGTTCAGGCAGAGTTTGTTGCGGTGGTGGCGCAGTTCAGGCAGAGTTTGTTGCGGTGGTGGCGCAGTTCAGGCAGAGTTTGTTGCGGTGGTGGCGCAGTTCAGGCAGAGTTTGTTGCGGTGGTGGCGCAGTTCAGGCAGAGTTTGTTGCGTTGGTGGCGCAGTTCAGGCAGCGTTTGTTGCGGTTGGGGCGCAGTTCAGGCAGAGTTTGTTGCGTTGGTGGCGCAGTTCAGGCAGCGTTTGTTGCGGTGGTGGCGTAGTTCAGACAGAGTTTGTTGCGTTGGTGGCGCAGTTCAGGCACAGTTTGTAGGCTGAGGATTTTAGCAGTAATCTTTCAAAAACTTTAAATATTACTTTTTTGTAATTGAATTCTTCACTCAATGACAACTTACAACATAGTTCATCGACTTCTGAATGAATGACTAAAATAAACAATTTCAACATCGGTAAATTCCCAAAATTGTAGTTTAAGGATTACCATCCCTAAATTTGTGATTAGAAAATTGCATCATCAATTTTACGACTCGGCAATTCGGACGTAAACGCTATAGTATTTTAATTTTTAGGAGATTTTTGCGTTTTGAATGAAAATCGTTAAATGAAATTTCGAACGACTTTGACATAATCCAAAGTCTTTGGTGCATTACAATTTATTTATGCAAATACAGGCTGCATTGCATACAAATAACTTAGTCAGATCCCTCCTGACCATAGAGTCGCTGATCATCGTTGTCGCATCAGGTGGCAGGTCAGGCCGGAGGCTTCCTTCTTCAACTTACATACAAATTGCGGTCAACTTTATTAGCCCAGGTAGGCTTTCTACGTGTCTATTTCAAGTCTTCGATAATATATGTGACTATGTAATATACGTGTAGGTATGTGACTGTTCTCAATGTTAAATATGTCATTTGATGCTTATTGAATTTATTTGTCCTCCTTCGTTTGGTCGCATTTATTTCCGATTTCAAAAATTATTACACATCTTTAGGAGTCCAGCATTCGTGGTGAATTTTCTGCTAGAATTTCTATATATGTTCTTACTGAAAGGTAATAAAACATCTGCTTGATCAGAAATGAAACGACAGAGACAGTACTTCTCAAATAGTGGCATTTATTTAACTGAGAGCTTGCTTCTACATGAAAGATTAACAGTTATTGAGGTTCAATAATATCCCAATGTCGTAGATTAAACGTTATTATATTTTTATGTATTAGACTTTTAGTAAATAAATGTATTGTCAATTTTGAATTAATCAGTGTTGGAATTTTAATAATAAATTAGAGTGTATTGAAACTGTGGTCAGAGATTGTAGATAGGAAAATAAAAGCAGTAAGAACGTGGACGTGAAGAATAAAAAAGCGTCACTTGTCATGTGAAACGTAGCTCCTTGAACTGAAGACTTTTAATTACCCGCATAAGTTTCTCGAGTGTGAACATGTACTACGTGTCTCATTTAATGCAGCAAGTCTGTAATAATGTGGTTTATGTGCAATAAAGTATTTAAATAAGGCTGTTGCTTTCACCTGTTAACGGAACCTGCCACTATACCCACAACAAATTAACCAAACGTAACATGCTTTTCTTATCAAATCCGGTCCTGATTAATGAAGCGAAATGTTTGGGTGCAGTCGATCAAAAAATTAGTGTTAATAAAAAATCTGATTATAGTACAGTTATGCTGGATGGACTGAATAAAAATTTTGCTCAGAAAGCGTTAGTTTTATCATTTCATGTTCAGACTAATTTAACCTTCATAAATATTAATCCCTGATTTTTGCATTGAAATGCACTAGAAATTCCCGAACTCGAGTAATTTTCACACAGTTTAATTGCCGTGCCAGATTTTTGACAGCAGTTAATTTTAATAATGTAATTGAATGGACTCAATTTCTTTGTAATTTCTTAATTTGCATCCGTAATGCAATAAGTTTACACTGAAATAAGGTGCAGCACGTTTCATGTATGAAATAATTTGCTGTAGTAATCATAATCGCAGCCACAACGCACCTGCGCCCCGGGCTCTAAACAAAAGTAAACACCGAAGTTGCCCCACCGACGTGTATATTCTATGAAGATTGCAAAGCCCGTGTAATCTTGAAAGTTTTCGCGGGATAAAGTCGCTCGTATCCCACACCTAATTATCATCTTAGGTATGAAGTTGTGATCAAAACTTTGCAATACGTATAAAAATTTAGTGTGCCAATTAAAGGATTTGTATGCCAGCTGGGCAAGAGAGTTATCGTGCACGAGCGTTCGCTGAATCTCCTCTTTCGAATACGAATTTCGAAAGTCAGCGAAAGACTAGGATTTACTTCGCTCGTGTAAGATAACTCATATAATAACTTTGTCCATATAAGTCTGGAAGTGAGGTTCTTAATAAAAGTTCCAGGGAAGAATAAAAATTATAGCTAATTCCCTTGCCCGCGTTTGAAATGGATTAGTTCGGTATTAACGACAGAAGATAAAAAAATTGTTTTCAAAAATATTTCTTGTTTCTGTAACACTCGCGTAATTGGTGGATTGGAGCGCAGGATGATAAGGTTTGCTTTGAAATGTGAAACTTACGTGTAAGTATATTTTTAAATACATATGTCAAATACAATACAAATACATAGTTAAAAATTCTACTGATTCGGCAAACTGGCTGCCGATTCCATAGAATCGGCTATTCCGCAATTTTGACACGACATCTCCATCATTGGTTTGCTTAAATCGCGAGTTCAACAAGAGTTGAA
Source organism: Hyalella azteca (assembly GCF_000764305.2). NCBI lineage: Eukaryota > Metazoa > Arthropoda > Malacostraca > Amphipoda > Hyalellidae > Hyalella > Hyalella azteca. The sequence goes on along the minus strand of NW_025938782.1, from coordinate 134,493 downwards.
CATCAAATAAAACTCCAGGTAAATTCTCCATATCTTCAATGAACAACTTTTCATTTAAACTATGGTGAATTTCGTTTTTTTTTATATTTATAAAAGTAAAGACGCTCTTCGCAACTCCATTAGTTAGTTGGCTTCCATTACAGAGTGAGGTTTGCAGCACACTCTCTCGGCAGAAAAATACTCCTCTAGGAAACTGCAATCGGGAGAAGCGTGAAGCCGGCCTGATACTTCACCTCGATTGCTGCCACCTTGGGAATTGTGTGGAGGCTCTGGAAACTTTAATGGATAGCTGAAATTATAGTTACAATGCCAGTTCGATTTGAAAAATCTTAATTGGAATAGCAATATTTTGCAATTCGCTATCATATGTTACAATGAATTGGGTGCCGACACAGCAGATATATCTTAATGATTATTACGCTTAATGATCATGATCATATTACAATTACCTCTCACGAGACTGACAAAATACCAACCAAAGTTAAGCTCATGCCACGCTATTTCACATCTTAAAATTAAAATATTGGCTTTAACATTAAAATAAATTGATTTTAACTCTAATAATATTCTAAATCAAGTAATTTTTAGGATTTTGAGGGGTATATGAATGAAATAAATTATAAGCACAATAATAGATAATTATTTTTTATTTTTTTGACCATTATTTATGTAAAAGTTGAAATCTAGAGTCTAAATCGAAACTGCAGTCTCGAATAAGTCCGATCGGGCGAGTCAAAAACCCGTTCAGTTATCGTTTTAGTTCGGAGATCACACGTGTCCTCTTCTTAAATTCACTGCGAAAATTTTTTCTTGCGACATATAACAAAGAAACATGTAAATGATGACACTTCTGATGTATTCTTATAACTTGTATATTTTAGCTCATAAAAACGTATGCAAAATCATAGCTTTTATAATACAGGATCTAAAATGACCATATTTGGTTTACGTTGAAACGCATCCAAATGATACTTGTCTCACGGTGCGTGCAGCGAAGGCTTTAAAGTCTAAGACATTATCCGCCCGCCATTGCTATTAAATCTCCCCTTCTGCGCTGAAATGTTTGATTGACAGCCGAGGAGGAGTTAACTCGTTCCCCTGAGTGCAAATGATTTGCTTTTCGCACCCTTTTTTGCGCTCGTGGTGACGACATGTTGGAATTTTTTAGTTCGTTCTAAAACGTGTAGCTTCATACCAGACAAGAACCTTAATTATTTCATGATAAAATATTTAAATTACCTAAATAAATATCCTGATTATTTGAGTAGATTTGTAGAATTTGTAAAAATTATTATTTGAATTATTTGAATTATTTGTAAAAATTTGTAGATTTTTAAGTATTTTGCTTATTCTGCGTATTAACTTTAAAATTATAACTAAAATTTCATACGGTCGGTAATTATAGTTTTAAATGCAGCCGTTTGCCTTAGTTCACGCTATCATTTACTTTGCATAAATCTGTAACGTATCTCTAATCTTCTTCCGCCATGTTATAGCGGCTCTCTTTTCAGAGAACCAATTTTCTGATCCTCATCAGCGAATTTTTTTTACGCCATGGATGTATTCTCATCGAGCCAATGATTGACACTTGGAAAAAGGGTGAATGGTGAAGCTAGAGCGATGTTCACGCTGGCGCTCTTTGAATCGCATTGCATTGTGACTGTATACTCGCTATATATGAGCTTAGATTCACGCTGAGATTAGCTACGTTGAAAGGAAATAAAACATTGGCTGATAGTTAAACGTACTCACGTGAAAATTACTTGTTCCGTAAAACAATTTCAGAAGAGAAGCGTTAAATTTTTCGCTGTCTGCTCAAAAATATGTATTTATATGATGAACTCTTATATATAGGCTGAAACAACTTCATAAAAAATAAACACTAAGAAATGTCATTTTATAATAAATTTCAAAATCTATTGTTACTAAATTTATAATAAATTCCAAAATCTACGCCAAGCCAATAAATTAACTAATTTGCCTGTTTAATTAAATTGCGAAAAAATTGAATAATTTCCATGTACGTCAAATAATGGCAAACAACGGCTAACTTTTTCTTTCTTAGACTCCAATATATATTAAAGCTTTCTCTGTATTAATTTCTTGTGTATTTGCCTTGAATGCACTTACTGTACGTCTCATGATTGCCTATTATAGCTTCGCGGAAAGTTATATGTCTATCATCCAACTACGTACTTTGCTTGTAATCCCGTGCACCTGACCAAAATGAAAATCAGAATAATTATGAAAAATTATTTGTATTAATATTAATTAATAATTATTCTCTGTTCATATTTTTGACTTCACATATTTTTCACATATATATGAATGTATTTCATTGCTAATCGCTTTCCATGTTCGTGCATATGCATGTTCCATCCATAATAAAAATAATATTACTGATAATCAGGAACTAATGTTACCTCATTCATCAAAACCCTGTTAGCCATGCTGAAAAAATCCCTTCATCTCTAACGAAAATTGTGAACACTTTATCAATTGGCAACGTAGAACCGCAAAATGTTATCGTTGGCAAAAAATCGAACGAATTCCGTTATGAATATTACAGTAGTTAAAGCCGATGAATAACAAACTTGCTTGCTCGAACTTATAATAAAGTAAGTTTATTGCACTCAACTATCGCATGAATGAGAAGAGTTTTATTTATGAATTCAGTTGTGCAGACGATCATTGAACGTACTGCATGAATGACGAAGAATTTTTACACGTCAAATTTTGAATTCACCTTCAATTATACTCATAATTGTAGTCTACCCACAAATTTTCCATTATACATAAATAATGACAATAGTTATTGTCCTTAATGAAAAAGATTAAAAAAACGATGATTTTGTTAATTATACTTAATAATGATTAGTTATTTACTATTCTTACAATTTCCTTAGCAATGAATTGTTTTCCAATTTTTAACCTCATTGCGAATAACTTGCTCTTGTTGCAAAACAAATGTAAAAATCTATCATAGATTTCTCCATGTTATGCACAAACTATATTAGAATAATATTTAATCAAATATATGTACGTTCTTTTGATTGTTCAATAATACTCAAACAAATACTTCAAGAAAGTATTCCTAAAAATCCAGCACGTGCACCCCACTAAAAGTGCAAGTCATTTGCGAAAATTAACTCTGCCCTGAAATCATAAGAAGTTTGCCATGCGATTTATATGCCAAATCCCACTCCTAATTTACGGAGACCTATAATAATGCTTGGCCATAACCTGCGATGCAAATGAGAAGAGGAATCAATCCCGAGTAGAAAATGATCACAAACATTTGAGAAGCTGTCAAAAGGCTCTTTGTAAGTGCCTCACGAGCCTAACTGTCCTTAATTTCCGTCTAAATAAATATCTTGGCTTCATAACTTATGAGGCCATGTTGGTATAATAGCTACCTGCGAAGGGTTAAGCGAGTTTTATGACCGTTAGATATTTGCGTACAGGGTCGATCGAAATGCTGCGAGCAGCAACGCGATATGTAATTGTGCGTACAGTTATAGAAATTAACCTGATTTTGATTAATATCTCGTCAGTTTACTCCTCAAAACCAGGTAAAAGTTCATGCTAGCAAAGATATATGTGTAAGCACTTCAATTCGGTGGAAGTATTTGATGTATCTCAGAATTCGAATTTGCTAAGTAAATTTTTTATTTGGTTATATATTATGTGCAGTAAATAGTATATTTCGTTGGTGAATTGTGCTTCGTTATGACGTGGAGAATGTTGATTAGTATTCACTAACGAGAATTAGTATATAATGAACGATTTATTGATGCTTACTTCCTAGTTTGTAGGTACAGAAATTGGAAAAAATTCCAAACATCTGACAAGAATTTCATAATAGGAATAAGTGTTATTTTCTGTGAAATTGAATGTGTTTTGATTACTCGTCTTCTATCTGACAATTTTTTCGCTCATCATACATCAATATATCTTAATCCTAAATATTAATCTGCATAAAACTCACTTAAAATTCTGTGAATAAAAAAAGGAAATCCATGTGCTATCAATGAGCACCAGTCGTTTTGATAGAGTGCCTATACCATTCGTAACAGGAAATGTCATAAAAAGGAAGTTTTGATAGAGATATATGCTATTTTGAACTAACATTTCATAAAAAGGAAAATTCTCATTATACGATGCTGCAGATAAACCCAACTAAAGAACTGCTTTATAATTTTTCCGTCTCTCACTGCTCGATCGGGCCCGTGGAACCAATAGATCGAAGCCTCGGCAACTCACTGTTTACGAAGACGTGATGCCGACGTGTTCTAATCCAGTGAGTGTTAGCATAAGACAGTTAAATTTGCGTGCCCCGGCGCATGTCGGAGGCAGACTTCGCCTATACCACGTACCGTCAATATAGATTGCAAGACCAATCCTTATATTTGCCAATGGAAATGACAGAATTCCCGGCACGATGTGTTGGCATCTTTTATTTGGTTCTCACTTTGATAGTTCAGACGATACGAGTGACCGAACCTGCGTAGCTGGAGTTTGGTTGATGAGTTCCGTATGAAATTTGTTATAAATTTCTCCCAATTAATTTTAATTTTGAGCTTTAACTTTTATTCGGATATTCTATTTCCCAATATTTCGAGAGAATGTTTTTATTATTGTTTACTAATTCCTTTGATGATCTACAGATGTTTCGGGGACATATCAATAACTTTGAAGCGGATGCTATAGCAAAGTATTCATAGTCTACTAGCATTCCTTGTTAATACGGTGAATAATAGGTAATCGGAACTCTTTATTTCTGCAGAATGGAGAGAAATGTCTGAATGAAAGTCTTAAATGTATGCTGACAGTATTAAGCCTAATGAAAGTTAAAAAAATCGCTGCATTAAAAAATAATTTTCATGAGCTCTTCAGAAAGCTATTCAAATTAAAAATTCAGGAAAATATGATCCGAGAGATATTTTTACTTCGTACATGGGCTGAATCTAATTATATCCATTGTAAGCTTAGTAGATGCATACATCAGAGAGGTCGTTTTTATTCAAGTTAGTTATTATTCTCATCTTCCAGATAACTATATTGAAGCGCAGAGTAATAGAGGAACCAATTTATTAGAGACAAAATGCAAATAAAGGAAAATTGTTCATTGAAAAGCTTCAACTATCCGCAAGAGTTAATGGGATTGTATCTACATCTACTCTGAAAACTGCATGACCGAACCATTTGATTATTTTACGATAATAATAATAATAATAGTAATAATAATAATAATAATTTTTAAAAATATGATAAAAAATGCCTTGCTTATATTTCAGGCTATTGTGTGCATAAAAATAAGCACAAGAAGTCATTTGATACTTAACATTTGATACTTAAAGCATTATTAGAGTTTTCTTCCCAGAATTAAGCACTTTTTCTTCTTTAAAGGTGCCATTACTGTTGTAGCGCACGCGTTTCATAGACCATATGTAGATCCTGCTGAAAAATATTTCTGGCATGGATCAACACATGCAGTCTTATGACATTTCCATAAAATTCATGTCGCCCATCAGGTGAAAATATACTCATGACTAAGGGACTCCAGCAAAAATATTTCTCATGGTTCGTTGTTACGCGCAAAATTTTAGCAAGAAACAGTACGCTCCTCTGTTACATGAAAATTCGTAACTTTATATACCGCGTATCGCGTTTAGGAACCCGTGTATCTTGAATACGAACATACAACATCCCTGTTCAGGGCATATACCATGTACAGCGATGCATGCTTGGAGTACAAAGGGTAAAATGCCGTGAACAGGGATGTGGATCAGGAATACGCAGAATATAACATCACTTTTTACGGCGTACCGTGAACAACGGTACATAGGGTAATACAAAAGGTATAATATTCCTGTTCACAGCGCAGTCTCGCACCGTTTTTATCAAGTATAGTGCATGCGTGCCTTGAGTACGCAGGTTAGAACATCCCTGTACCGTGTTGCGTCCCGAGTAAGGGTTAATCGGAAGCGCCGAGGTCCACTTTCACGAAGGAGGGACAAACCAGCGTGCGGCTGGAAGCGGCAGTTGCAGCTCAACCTGCCCCGCGGTAGCAGCGCGCCGGTCTCGCGTTCACCTCTGGAAGGCGTCGCGCACTGCATGGAAAGCCACGCGCGACTTCATCGCGGCACTGCCAGAAGCGCGTCAAATTTACCCCGATAATTTCGAAAGTATTTGAACGAGAGACGGACTATGATTCGATAAAAGTAAACGATTTTTGGAGTTTGTTGATGTTATAAAGTATTTTCGTTGACGAGTTTAAAGTAAGATACGAGTGAACAAAGCTAGGAACAAGCAGTCTGGATGCAGCCGTCAGGTGCATTCAGTTCTCTGAGACCACACGTTCAGAGCCGTGTTATTAGTGAAGAATATTTTATTTACAAATTGAAAACGAAAAATTTTCAGTAAAGTTCTAATAATAAAGTCACGGAGCGGTCGCGTTTTTGCAAGATTGAGTCAATTAAAGTCGTAACAATATTTTTATTACTAACTCAATAATACAATATCCGGCTCGGTGTGGTTATGAACTAAGTTTTAATCAGTATTTTGAAAATTTCTATTTGCCTTAAGTACTTGATAAAAATTACTATCAAGAAGTAACAGAAATGCGATCAAGTACCAGGCATGTGAAAAATACTGTGAAAATGAACAATATTGTTGTTAGATATTTATTAAACCACAGAAACCGTGAATTCAGCTTCATGTTATTTCAAATGTCGTACATGCTTACCCGTAAACATTAATTTATTAAATTTCTTCACGGCTCAAAAATGTTTAAGTCATAAAAATAATATGTTGGCGACCAAGCTTTTAAGAGATTCCTTACACAAATTTTTGATTGGCGGTCTGTTTTACTTGATGTATCGCTAATCGAAAAATATGCCACGATATCTCATTCATTAATTTTCTGATAAATTAAACGTGGAGACAAGAAGCTGACAACAGAAACTGAGAAAGGCTGATTTCGAATTTTATCTAAAAACTCAATTTCATAGCATTCAAAATGAACTCTTTAACCCTACCTGAACACATAAACACTCAAGAATGAACACATGAATTATCAAACATTTATGATCGGAACATCCGTTTGGATGGAGTGTGAACTAGGCAACGTACAGGCATGAGATGGAATCTTGCGTCTCTCAACATTACGTTCCCTCAATGGGTGAATACGTCGTACCTCACGCAGTGCATGTCACCCAAGACATGGGTGGTGCTGGTGGTGGGTGTCATCCACACGAGGGAACCATGGGGGCATACCTGGATGGCCTGGCACCCGGCATGGGTGTCCCGGAATATCCGTGGATGAAGGAAAAGAAGCCTGTCAGGAAGCCTCCTCATCCAGGTAAGCTCTAGGATCGGATGAAAATTTTATTTCTTAAGCTATTTGGGAAATTTTTAGTTAAATTTTATAGTTTTATTACCCATTGATTGACGTTGAAGCTGTTGATTGAAAATGTCAATTTCTTAGTTTTTTTTTAATGACACGAGACATTGGTTTTCAATATATCATAGCCCCCGGATTTATCAAATAGCTTTATTTACTTAGAATTCTATGGTAAAACAATCCCAAGGTAGTCCTTCGTTATCCTGTGACTTAGCAATCAATGATCTTCTTGCTGTTCTCCTTCCACAACATAATAGAAGTCATCAGAATAAGAAAGGCCCCGGACAATTATGATCCTTATTTCAGGCAAAAAGTTAGTTTAATAATTTCTATTTTTTTTTTTTTGAACGAGTTGATTGCATTAGTATTACAGATGTGAATTAGTCATGTTAATTCCTCATTACTTGTATTCCGATGCATTTCAAGCAATAATAAGTTCCGTCGTTTACATGTAGAACAAAAAACTTTTTCTCAAATTTTTGTTCGTCGTAAGTCGATGATTTACTTGAGTGTTCTTACTGCGAATTAAACCTCAACATTTATTCGTCAATTCACATAAAATCTTAGTATGATTATATGAAAAATTATTGAACCTGCTATGAATCAATGAAATTACACTTATACCCTTATCCAGGAAATCGAACTGAATTTCCCATTTCTTTAGCTGCGGTCAAATTAATAAAAGCAATTCTCGGTTATTTCATTTCACTTGTTAAAATTTCGATCGAAATCTAGATCCTAGATTTAGATTGAAATTTTTACCTACATTCGAGGTAAGAAAATTTTACCCAGAATTTTCACGAATAAAATTTATCAAATCCAGTTCTGAATTGGGCACATTATTAGGGTAAAGAAGCTCCTATGGATTCAAATAGCATCGACAGATTTTTTAGAGAGAATTGTGCCTCTAAAAAATTAATTAAATAGTTCAATGTTGGTATAAATGTATGAGCTAAACTTCCATAATTCAGAAAGTTAAGTAATAAAGCTCATTGCTTTTCTAAATTTATCCTTAATACAGATAGAAGTTACTTATGAAAATCTTTGCCAGACTGCTTCATTGCACTCAAGATATTTTGATGAAACCCTACAAATGCCTGGTCCAATAAATAATATTGGGAATATATTGAGCAAAATCGTTTATTTGGGCATGTCAGAAAAGAGTACCTGGTCCAACCCCAAATAATGCCCAGTAAATTGACAAGTGTTTCATCAGCGAATGCACAGAGCAAAACAAATTAGTATGTTATGCCAAACTGCAAACTTACTACATTTGTGTCTAGACTCTACTGACATATTTTTGATGCATTGATACCGAGTAAAAATGATTCCCGAAAGATATAATACTTTTACTTGATCGTCATGTATAAGAAGATTCAATCAAATTTTGTCTTCGCCTGAATCAATTCAGAACTTATGTTTGTTTTATATGTTACGTTGGATCATTCGAACTGAATACATAGCGTGAGAATTCAGCCTCGAAGATATTAGTGTGTCCGAACTATCCTACTTCAGAACACTGAACTTATTTACGCTCGTATTTATGAGTAGTATGAGTGTTTTACTCATATCGTCACTCATATCGTCACCCTCTGCAATTAATTAGGAAAAACAGTTTCTGACGTGATCTTCCATTAATACAATCTTTAGAGTTTTCGCGTAACCCGAATCGTATTTAATCTAAAATTAACAATATCTCTGCATTACAATACAGAGATAAACCGAAGAAACGTACTAATTTGAAAGTAAACGTACGTACCTCGCTTGAAAACTATCAATTAGATGTATGCAAATATTCAGAAGGACAAAGAACTTTCCAATAATAATCTCCTTATTCGAAAAACAAATTAAAATTCCTGTTCACAATTACTTGTTTGAATAAGAAGATATATAATAGACTTGTGATATAATAGGCTCATTTTCTCTGTGTAAGGTTGGTTCGAGCAGCAGGCTGATTCAGAGGAACTGGTTTCAGTGCTTCGAAATTTTCAAGTGTTTCAAAATACTACAAGCTTGTCTTTTTTTTCTTTTGAATTGCTACTTATGGGGAGGAATAATGGGTTCTAGAAAAGAACTTAATATAACAATCAAATATAATAAAAATAAACGCAAGATCAAAACATATTTAAGTCACATCGGCAGACTAACAAATAGCCATTCCTGTTAGGCCGACGGTAATTTTAAAGTAGAACCGTCACATCACTCGATGTGCCCGACTCAAATCTCTCACTATATTCTTCAGAACAGGATGCATTCCGTATTTTCTTCGGCTCGCATTATTATGTTAGTCTCTGCTTTGTATATAATTATAATATGTTTTTACTACTGCTTTTCACTTAGTTATTTTAATTGAATACTGTCAAAAAATTAAAATTGTAATTGCATATTTCATTTTTTTGCTCTAAATGTTTAGTTTAAAAAAAACCTCGTTGCCGAAGCGAATACAAAAACGTCTGTCACTCTGTTACATGAAGACTTATTAATTACAGAGAAGAAAAATCGATTTTTTTAATTGAAGAATGAAGAAGATTACTTAGAAACACTTTTTTAAACTCGCCTCATACATTTTCATCGGAAGGACACGTTGTCTCTCGGGAAGTGGCGTAAACATGACTATTGTACCTAAAATCGATTCACATTATAAAGATTCTTGATAAGCTAATTATTTACATTTCCAGGCAACCAAAATATATTTTTTGAACTTTTAAAGCCATCTAATTGTAGGAATTTTCCCATTGAATCTTTCGTATAAATCGTTCCCTCGAAAATTTTCAAATTGATCCAAAGTTCGGTACGGGAAATAATTTGCTTTTCAAGGGAGAATTTCATTTGATTATTTTTCTGTTTTTCGCTCCGGGATTTGACTCTTAATTAAAGGTAGGTGGCATCAGCAATAGATAAGCCTGGATTGTGACGGGCACACCATTAGTTAACACGATAAGCTGTCCCCACCATCACTCATTCAAATCTCATTCTCTCCCTGGCTCCTGCAAGCTGCCTTCACTTGCCACGCTCCGACTGCACTCAATTAAATGACTTAAATAAGAATAACCAACACATGAGAAATAAAGGCAGATGATTAAATAATTCTACAATTTTAATATAACTGAAGAAATAATTATAGTTTTACCGCCGAATAGCTCAGATTTATACAGATGATAAATAAGTCAGAAAAAATTATGAAAACGTAGCTGAAGCTTTTTGTTATTTTATAAAAAATACACTATGAAGCTTTAGCAAGCGATTTCTACGTAATCTTACATTTTGCATGCGCTGACATCATTACATGAACCATGTAATAACATTATTGATCTATTCCCGGTTGAAAGCTAACTGCTTAATGAAAGCAAACTGCTTGAGGTGAACCGTTAAGTGAATGCAAGCTCTATCACTAACACTACAATAGAGTGAAGCCAAGAGTGCAGCTCTCATACTAGCATAGTGATATCAGGAGTGTAAACCCTCACACTAATACTACAATTGAGTGAGGCCAAAAGGGTCGCTCACGTCACACCAACGCTACAGTAGGATAAGGTAAGAGTGTAGCCCTGGCACTAACACTACAATAGAGTGAGGTCAATAGAGCAAGCAATCAAACAAACTCTACAATAGAGTGATGTCAGGAGTGCAAGCTCCCACACTAACACTACAATAGCGTGATGTCATGAGTGCAAGCTCTCACACCAACACTACAATAGCGTGATGTCAGAGGGCAAGCTCTCACACTCACACTACAATAGCGTGATGTCATGAGTGCAAGCTCTCACACTAACACTACAATAGCGTGATGTCAGGAGTGCAAGCTCTCACACCAACACTACAGTAGCGTGATGTCAAGAGTGCAAGCCCTCACACTAACACTACAATAGTGTGATGTCAAGAGTGCAAGCTCTCACACCAACACTACAATAGAGTGATGTCAGAAGTGCAAACTCCCACTAACACTACAATAGAGTGAGGTAAAAAGCACAAGCAAGCTTTCACACTAATACTACAATAGAATGATGTCAGGAGTGTAAGCTTTCACACTAACACTACAATAGAGTGATGTCAGGAGTGTAAGCTCTCAGCACGTCTTTTCGACCACAGAGGAGCGTCCTGATTAACCTACACACTCAAAATATAGCAGCTACTAGCGGCAGCAATCGGACGTGTTATTGATTTCATTTATACTATCTTAGCATGGAGTAATGTTACATATAAAATATATAATAAAATTAAAATCCCCTCATTGTTCGCTGCATTTTCATATTGAAGTTAGGAGGGTTCACATTTTAAGTATATTCTCACATGTAATTCTTTTACTCTTCTTAAACTCCTCGCGTGATGAGGAAAATATCGAATTACAGATTATAAAGTTACCACTCAGCAAATCTGAACCTGGGGACAATTTATTTCAATTGCGGAAAGCGCTTACTTAATGATTTATTTTTTTCATTTGGGCAACTGTAAGGCAACATGACATGCAATTATCGAATTTTATTGAACATTGTTTACTTGGTCCAAATTTTGTTCTGGTACAATGTTTGTTGGTGACAATCCACCAATCACAATAGATGTAATTTGATATTAAAAATTAACGATTATCCACCTCATTCTCACTAATTTATCAGTTTTAAAAGGCTCAAATTTTACCTCCTAAGGATAAGTAAGCCCATGCAACGACAACCGCCGTTGAGTAAAGAGAGCACAGAGCTTCATTTGTCTCCGCGAGCATCACCGCTCTTAAATCTCCACTTGTCTCCAAGACAAGTCAGTTTTGGTCGATAATCTCGTAATTCCGCGCGCGCCTAGCAGAGGGTCGAGACTTTTCCCTCGATCGGACCGTCGACTGTTGATCAGCTGAGCGAATAATAGTAGATAGGCCCCTAGAGGGCGACACTTGAGAAGCTAGACGGGATCGCACACTTCGGATTTCGGGAGTTTGGTGTATCCGAGATAAAGCTCTTGCCCGCGCGTTGAAAGTCGATCCTTTATTGCTTGATCTCGGGGTCGGGAGTAGATGGTTTAGCTGGAGACTCTGAAAATTTTCCAAGTACACATTGCTGAGGATTCGCTAATGAACGATTGGAAATAAATTTATAGAGGACTAGAAATGTACTAAGAATTTCAGGCTTAGAACTAAATAAAATCGTAAGGTACTTACGATCGGTACAAAAATAACGGCTCGATGACTGCATTGGTCTATAATTAACGGCAAACTGAAATGGATTAGAAATCGTTCTTATTAGTTTTTGCCTAAAATATTATTTAATATGTCCTCGTACATGCATTTTTAGAGCATGGTGGATTTTGGACAATTGCTTCAAAAGATGAACATGGATTATGTGAACTTTTTCAGCATAATAGATCGAAAATTGTAACAGTAAGCTCGCAAACATTCAGACAAATGAAAATATCGTGATAGTTTTCTCCCAACTCTGATCTTTTACAATTCTGATCGCTTTTAATTTCTTCGTAGAAAACAATAATAATAATTTAATATTTTATTGCATTCCGGTTACACGAATAAGGAATATACTATTAATATCCGTATTTTTTATTGAAAGTAAAATGTGCATAAACTTTGTTTATAATCTCTACCATACTATTCCATTAGTGCATGTAGAAAATGTTCTAGACATTTAAATGCCTGTCTTATGTGCAGCAAACACCACGAGCCAGTTAGAACTGTAGAACAAGAGTGAAGACAAAAGTCGTGGCTTTGCAGAAGTTTACTCTTGAAAGTTTAGCCCTGACTTTTTTACCGGTTTTGTTATGTGCAAAGTCTTCAGCTGATCGAGTGGCCACCTCTAGTCTACTCACTAAACTATGAGTGAAAATCATGCAAGCCTTTCTGTAGCGAATAATTGTCGCTTCTATTATGAATGGACTTTAAAGTTCGTCTAAGTTCATTTATTCTTTAAACCCCAAGCTGGTGCAGAGCCAACGAGTGAATTCAGATGAATCGAAAAAACTTTTTCCAGCTAGGCACTTTGCTATCGTTCACTGAATTATCAGGGTTTGGAATACCTCTATTTAACGATGATATATTTTATAACATTATTTTTAATATGTATTCATTTTTTTTAATACACATTCATTTTTTTAATACATATTCATTATTTTTAATACATAATCATTATTTAATTATAGGTACATGCGAAGTATGATGAAGTTATATTGAGTTTTTATGCAGTAGATTTTACTGATGCACTTTAAGCCAAAAAATGCGCGAATTTTTAATCCCATTCGTGGAATTTAAAGTTCAAAGACAAAAGGCGCTAGTCTTCCATCACGCCGGCCTTCCACAAGACGCCGTCTTTGAAAACCAACCAGGGGTGAACACAAAAACTTCTATAGACGACAATAAAGTGGCTTTCATCCTTCCTTTCCATATGCAGCAAAAGGCATTGAATGCACAGAAAACGAACCTCAGATAAAGGTAAATTTATCACTTTAAATAAGTTCAAAATAAGACAGGAATTTGCCTGCAATATATGAAGTTACCGTAGCTAACTAGGAATAAGAAAAAATATAAATTTTATTGACGACGAGAAGCGGATATTTTTTAAAAGAAACTTTCGTACAGGCATGTACGGTATTTACTTTCTATTGTATGATAATTAGAATTGCGTATTATCCCTCCCGTGAGACGTGTTATTTTCGGCAGTGCATATAATTACTCATGTGAAAATATAGGACAAACGTTTTACAAGAACACTTTCTGATGATGTCTATAGCTTTGAATTCAAAATTTCTTCTATACTTAAGATAAAGAAAATTTATTCATGAAGAAGAAATTAAAGCCCATAGGTATGTATCGTCTCAACGAGTGGCGAAAAAGATATTTTAGTTTATCTTGCTCATATTTCATGCACGGAAATCAAACGGGAATTTTAATTTTAGCGCAAAAGTCACCTTACTTATTAACGCAGGATGATTTTCTTTGTAAATGGTCTTGTGAAAGCATCTTAAGCCTCGTAAATTAAAAAAAATCGAAGCGATTTTGACAAGTCTCATGACGACAATTTTTGTTTAATTTGAGGCGATGTGATCGTCATGGTCGACAATGGCCAATTTTGTTCATGAAGTTCCAATCATAAGCGACGTTCTATCATCTAGTCTGATTATTCCTAATTATTTGCCATATAATTAATCCGCAAGAAGCTCCTTCCGAGAGAGGAGGCAATTGCCATACAGGAAGTCCTTAAGATTGCTTCAATTTCTTGCCGTGATTTTCGAGCGTGTGATTAGTATTCTTATATATAACGAAGATTTTTATAAATTGCAGATTTTTACATTAAATCTAATTGATGATAGTTTTTTCCGATTAAAGTACTTTTAAAATGTACGGTTATTAAAACTATGTATTTATAGAGAGATGGAAATAATTCGAAGAAATTATCACTTGTTCGCATAAAAATTCTAATTTGAGGCTAAAATTGCTGTGAAATTATGTAATAAATAATTTTATAGCATTTCTGAAAGATATTAAATCAGTTACACGGTTTATCCTCAAAATGATTCCGAAATTGAATTATAACATACCTTTTTTATAAAAATATAATATCATCTGTCACTTGAAAAGAGGTAATTCTAAAAAAATAGTCTGATTTTTAATTAAATATTATTGTTAATGACAAATTTCACATTATATACTTAATACCATGGTCATTGTCTCCGTAAATTGAAATTAAATTACTTCTAAATTATTCTGCATTTCATTACTGTTCTGTCTATGTAAGGGATATCGAATTTTCTTACTCAGAAGACGACTCGGCATTCGTCGTATAAAGCAAGAATTTCGTTGGTGCAAATTTTCATTATGGGTTTTGAAAGATCAATTTGATTATAAGAAATTAAACCAGACTTTGAGAGTGAGAACTTTCAACTGGAAGAATAAGAAGTTCAAGTAGTCACACTCGTTCAATGAACTTTATTCATAATTTATTTCTCGACCAATCATCAGGTTATTTCCAGAGGCAAAATGATTATTTATCAATGACAGTTTTTAGTAGCAATATTACTATGCCGTTCTAAACTATATAAGCTATATAGTTTTTTTTATAGTTTACAAAGTTAACTACATAAACTATTGAGTTTACTAAACAAACAATCATAAGAACTTAGACATTCATTCTGTATGATTCGTATTAACCGGCCAAAAATTTGTGTTTATCTCTTTCAATGTCCAGAAGATATATTCATATGCCGCTAACACTTACAACTTCCATGTACGAAAAAAACTTTTTGTGGACTTTGCAAAAAAAATTCTGTAAAGAAACGACTCAACTTTTGGCGCTTATGCATCGCATTCACGCATGATTGCATTTACTAGTGAAATAATAAATTTCAAGTGAGTACCTAAGCAAGCCTCATTTCGTAGAAAATGGGAAGCCTATTGAGTGAAACTGACGTGTTTAACGAAATGTTTAGGCGTTATTATTATTTACAGTTTCAAAAAATCGTTTTTTTTTTTTTGTTATATTTCATTATTACATATTATACGTCAAAAACATAGAATGTTTAATATATTAAACATTATATGCTCATAATGATAGAGGTTTTAATTTAATTACTATTACATATAATTTCATTAAAACATTACTTTTCGAAATTTTCAACTGGAATCCATGCAGACTCATGTCCTCGGTGCTGTTCTATTCCGTCACATTCCTACGCAAAGATCAGCGTACGTATTCGCTCTATCTCGCTCCTGGAAAACAAGTCCTGGAAAGCAAGCCGTACAGGCACAAGAAAAGAAACGATACCTCATAGGATGCACGGCCTGGAGGCAGCGGTCGTCGATACAGAGCTATTAGTTATCACAGCAATGGGGCGGCGGAAGGAACCTCGTGATAGATAAGAGATTATACGACTCTTGGGCGGTGCCGACTGTGGGATACGCGTGCTACACCAGCAACCGATGTTTATGCGTAGATGTGTCGTATATTATAGGGTAACATAGATGTATGTGATATGTATCTAAATATGTTTATTCTATGTCAATATAACTATTCTATGAATAATATCTATCATTCAAATAAACCGAATTAGGAACAAGCGAGTTAATTCTTTATTCTACACCAACAACCGATGTTTGATGAGTAGATATGTCTGCTCATTAATGTAATAAATTATTATTACATGTAATAATGTAATAAAGCAAAATCTACCGCAAGAATAGGTAGGGACGAAATCTGTACAAGCGTGACACTCATAGCATCAAGTTCACAAAGCTTTAATTTGAGGACTGCAACTACTCCAAAATTAAATCAAAATAACTATTGCGAACAAAAAATTTTTAGCAGCGATACGTAAATCTGCTCGGCTGAAATGATCGAAGCCGTTTATTTTCATTATAATGTTGTTCATCATAATTCATTCTGTTGTTAATTTATGTAACTTCCATACCATGTTAATGGTAGGTAACAAATACATGTGAAATTTTTTATTCTATGTTTTCTCAGAATACTACACTAAAGAGAAATTTTTTACTTGGACGAAGGGGAATAATTCTCTCGTACAAATAATACAGTGCAATCAAGACGACAGCGCAATTTTTCATTTTCTGAATTTATTAAGAAATTTCTGAGCTTTATATGGTAAAGACTTTCGCCAATAAATCGGCCATTTCCGTGCCTTAGCCGCTGCTCCTAATTGCTCGCCTTTAAGCCATGAAAAAAAATTCAGGCGAGAACTCGAGATAAAAACTCCGTACCGGGAGGAAGACCTGACACTTGATGAAATTCAGCAAGAAATTCAAACGAAGGGGAGATATTTTCTTCGCTTACTAAATTTATGGCAACGCTCCTTCTTTGCGTCTGGTTCTATACTCAGCATTCAAAGAATTAAAAATGAGCCCAGATTTATGTATATACTTTTGAATGCGCAGAAAACGAGTATAGTTTGTTTTAAGGATTACATTTACATGATATAGTTTTTTGCATTGATTCGGCAAATTCAATTCAGTCCTATACTTTTGAAAGCGCAGAAAACTAGTACAGTTTGTTTTAAAGATTACATGATATAATTTTTTGCATTGATTCGGATAAATTTAACTCAGTCCTACTTCACTTATCAAGCCACCGGTTCTCAGAAGATGCCATTCCGCACTTGAAATTTTAAAATGGGTCATTCGTCATCAATCATTGTTCTTTCATCACATAAAACCGTTCCGATTCGAGTTGAAAACGGCGTTACTTTTTCAAGCTAGTCATAATTTTCCAATAATTTAATGCACTCATTGATTCGATAGTACATTGTTATCCTGTTAATTGTCAATATGACTTATGCACCAACTTAAAAGAGAGCATTATTGCGGGAATACATAATTAACCTATCAAACTGGTATTTAATATCGTTACGAACAACTCTTGCCAAAATTTGATTTATTTACAAGCGTTTAAAGCACGTCAACATTTCCCAGTCACATGAACTTATGTTAATTTCGCATGCGTATCAACATCGCCCCAAATTTCTGTTCATATCTGGGCACGAAATGGGAGAAAAGGATCACACGTTGCACTCTGCATATATTCTAACGGCTCAGGACCTAATCTCAATTATAACAAAGATAGACAGAAGCTGAATGAAAGAGGAATAAAAAGACGCATTTGGTAGCGAATGTCGGACTAGCGGCCACGGCGATGATTAATGAGTTTCGGATTGGCCCAGGGACGCCGGCAGCGAGCGCAGATAAAGAGCGGCTCAGATAACGGCGGCCACAGAACACAGCTGGAGGACAGTGTCAGCGGCCGCAGAACACAGCTGGAGGACAGTGTCAGCGGCCGCAGAACACAGCTGGAGGACTGTCAGTGGCCGCAGAACACGGCTGGAGGACAGTGTCAGCTGCCGCAGAACACAGCTGGAGGACAGTGTCAGCGGCCGCAGAACACAGCTGGAGGACAGTGTCAGCGGCCACAGAACACAGCTGGAGGACAGTGTCAGCGGCCGAGGACAGTGTCAGCGGCCGCAGAACACAGCCGGAGGACAGTGCCAGCGGCCGCAGAACACAGCTGGAGGACAGTGTCAGTGGCCACAGAACACAGCTGGAGGACAGTGTCAGCGGCCGCAGAACACAGCTGGAGGACAGTGTCAGCGGCCGCAGAACACAGCTGGAGGACAGTGACGGTGGACGCAGAACACAGCTGGAGGACAGTGTCAGTGGCCACAGAACACAGCTGGAGGACAGTGTCAGTGGCCACAGAACACAGCTGGAGGACAGTGTCAGCGGCCGCAGAACACGGCTGGAGGACAGTGTCAGCGGCCGCAGAACACAGCTGGAGGACAGTGACAGCGGCCGCAGAACACAGCTGGAGGACAGTGTCGGTGACCGCTGAACACAGCTGGAGGACAAGCTGGAGGACAGTGTCAGCGGCCGCAGAACACAGCCGGAGGACAGTGCCAGTGGCCACAGAACACAGCTGGAGAACAGTGACAGCGGCCGCAGAACACAGCTGGAGGACAGTGTCAGTGGCCGCAGAACACAGCTGGAGGACAAGCTGGAGGACAGTGTCAGCGGCCGCAGAACACAGCCGGAGGACAGTGCCGGCCGCAGAACACAGCTGGAAGACAGTGTCAGCGGCCACAGAACACAGCTGGTGGACAGTGTCAGCGGCCGCAGAACACAGCTGGAGGACAGTGTCGCCAGGCCACAGAACACAGCTGGAGGACAGTGTCGGTGGCCGCTGAACACAGCTGGAGGACAGCGACGGCAGCCACAGAACACAGCTGGAGGACAGTGTCACTAAACACGACCTTCACATACGCCTTCAGAAGCAAAAAATCGAACGAGTTACCTACGGAGCATAAGAGACGATGATGGAGTTACAATATTAGAACAATGGAACGACCACAAATGAAGTATTTGATAAACAAATGCATTCTACAACGAGCCACCGTGAGATCACTGACATTGGCACAAACAATTAAAGTTAAATTGAAAATTTCTATCGATAGCGGCACAATTCGTATGCAGGAAGAATATTATTGTTATATGCTTATATTTGCAATGTCATTTATCCGATTAATATGATGTGGCTTAGTAATAGCAACAACGACGTAAAACAGTGACGAAATCAGAGCCAAAATACGTGACTCAAGATTAAAATACCAACCATTAATTATATTGTAAACTGAAAACCATTAGTTGGGAAACTGCATTCAGCTACTATTTATCAAGTGATTTTATTTCAGAACCCCTCTCCTGAATTGCATTAGCATCAAAGACCAATAACTCCGTGTGAAATTCTATTAAATTGAATGACTCGACTGTAGGATATAGAGATTCTTCCTGAGAACCTACAAGATGGACCATGGAATATTATACATTATAACTCATCATCAGGTAATGAGTTAGCCAATACTGCAAGTACTGAATTGGCTAATAATCACATTATAACCCATCATCAGGTTATTTATCGAGGCTGCAGATACAGAGTTCTAGCTCGCAGCCCGCAGCACCCTCTATCACTACGTACACAATAATTTTTCAGTAAAAACTTGGTGCAATGTCTTTTTACATGTATTAGATTACACAAAATGTACCAACAAACAGTTGGAAAATTTGTGATGGATCATAACATGTTTAAACGCCAATGGAATTGCTTTTATGTATAAATTAATTAAATTGAAATTCCAATTTTTTATTTGGTTGTGCCTGAAGCATTGATTTTCACCAAGATGATAAAAATTGGTAGCTTTAGATTAGATATTAAAACGATATTATGATATGTAGATTCCATTCCATACTTTGTAAAATGTGACCATTATGAGCGACTAATGCCTGAAGATAATTTGAATGAATTCAGAAAGAACGAATATGTAAAATAACTTCGAAAGAACGTTTATTGCGATCATTTTATTGTAACTTACTTATAAATAAGTAGATACTTTAATGGATAATAAGATATAATCTCTAATAATAATTAAAAATCTCTAACATAATTAAATAGATATACTAATAAATTTGGATACTCCGTTGATCAAAAAACTTTTTTTAATAGAAGCCTGTTGGAAAAACAATCGCTGAGTTCAATTTCCATCTGGTAATTTTTTGAAAATCGTTTAAAATATTTTACCATATTTTCTCCTAATTTGAATATTCCTCCAAAATACAATGAAAATTTAGA
Organism: Hyalella azteca; assembly: GCF_000764305.2. Lineage (NCBI taxonomy): Eukaryota > Metazoa > Arthropoda > Malacostraca > Amphipoda > Hyalellidae > Hyalella > Hyalella azteca. The sequence goes on along the minus strand of NW_025938782.1, from coordinate 113,973 downwards.
ATAGTGTTCGTTGAATATCTACGTCAGGGATCAAATAAAATTTAAAATATAAATGATGCTTTATGTTGAAAATATCCTTCGTCCATATTATGATATAATGTGCTATGAACAGCCACTGATTCAGTGATATTTAAATTCAGATATTTTTTATCATCACTGATCCTAAATAATTTCTGCATCAATTTTATTATTTCATCAACTTCAGAGATTGTATTCGGCAAATAGTTTCTTATATAAAAATCAACGTTTATCAGGAGTAATGTTTGCCTGGAATCTACCGGGATAAAATAGAACTAAGCCAATGTTTGCGTCCCGAAATTCTAAACCCCGACGACGCTGAGGCAAATGGCCAAAATATTGCCAAAATCGATGGTAGTTTTGCAGCTCAGGGAACAGTTAGAGAGAGAACTGAAGGAGGGCTGGAGGCAGGCTGGACCCAAGCTCCAGAAGACGTCTTTTGACTTCTGGACAAATCGGTTTTTTCTTTGGAAACTTTAGAGTATATGTATGTGATGGAGTATTTCGTGTCAAATAGTTTATTTTTCGGTTAGTTTTTTTAAATCATTACTCTGAGAGGAATGTATAAACAAGCGACCCGTGTGTAAGTCCCCTGCAATAATAATACGAAACGCTGTACGTTGGATTATTTGGATCATTTTCCAAGACTTGTTTCGCTGGATGATTAATATTGGAAATCCAAATTCGTTTACGGCGCCACAAAGCGAATGACCTTAGTTATTGGATACCTTCGATGAAGGGTGTTCATTAAGGTTTATATTCTCCGAAAGCAGGATTCAAATTGTCAAATTAATTAATTTCCATTTCTTATTGTACCATTCACGTGTGAGATTTTAATCTGAGTTTGCACCAATTAATTATACTAAGAACAAGTTATTTTAGAGAATCTAATACATTACAACCTTGTTTTTTCTTGAGTATCTGAATTCGAATAACGTCAGTCGAGTTACTAGGTTAACCTTAAAGTCAAGGGAAGGTTAACTGTGGTAAAAAATGAAAGGTTAACTGTGGAAAAAAATGAATGGTTAACTGTGGTAAAAAAAATCCCAGAACAATTAAATCCGAGTTTTAAAAACGCAGACGCTTTACCCCGCCGCCCACTCCGGGCCGTTAATTAGAGGAAAGTTGATGAAAGTACTTAAAGAAGACCCCATTAATTCTGTTCAATTTCGAACAAAGTCTCAAACATGCTTCGCGAACAGTTGATAAATTTTTACAAAGTGTACTGAATGGGAACTAAAGTGACGGAGGAAACAAGATATCGAATATAAGGAACTATAAAGTGCCACAAACAGTGACGGAAGTTTCCATTTTCGACGAAAAGCGTAGACATAACCCCGGCTATTGACTTCCGAATCACATTGTGGGATAAATTCAAAACAAAAGTTGTGCCCAAATCTTCTGCTCCTATGTTCTGATCTCAATGAAATTATATTACGCCATAGGCTAGGCCACAATCGTGTAAGGAAGTACAAAAATTTATGGAAATATAAAAATAAAAATATTGGACAAGGATCGATAAGTTAGTCAACTAAACAAAAATATTATGTGCTACAGGAAAATTGTATATTTCAATCTTGGATATTTGATTTACCACTTAGTTTTGGTCTAATTCTAAAAAAAATGTGTCTCGATAGTAGCTGAATGATTGAATTATATTAGAAATTTCATCATGACCATAATGATTTAAATGAAAATGAATTACAATGATTTCCATAAAATATTTTTGCGCGGTATTATTGTCGCTCTTCGTTGTCGCATCACGATAGATTATTTTTATGACCCCCTTTTATAGTTTACTTAATGGTATCATTGACCTCAGATTTACCAATTTAACCGTGAACCAGGGAATTAGGTGCAAGAACTGAACTGATCATGTGGCTTGTTATCATATCATTATTTGGCCTCAAAAAATGATAAGACCACCGGAAATGTGGGAAAAGGAAATATTTGCTCTGAAGGCTGTGGCTGCTGAACGTTTGCTGGGACGATGAATACGCACATTTGGAAGGGTCACGGACAAAAGACGTGCCGCATAATAGATGAAATAAAAACTTTGAAATAAATGATAGATGGAATAAAAACGCTCAGCTGCGTCCATGGCAGAGCGCTTGACTCGCTAGCAAAAGCGATTAAATCCTGTGTTCTCACAAAGAGGTGCCACTGTAAATGGGCGGCTAAAATTACAATAACTTCCCGAAAGAGGCATCTTTATAGGACAGACCAGCATGAAAACCTCCAAGCAAGGCCCAGTCTAATTCCTACATTTCATTCAAGATTGGGTGGTGTTTCTTCTTATTACTGGCGCCGAGTTTTGCCGAGATTTTTATTGCTCTCTTCATGTTTTATTCGCAGAGGGGAGCTCCTGAAACATTTTTCCAGTACTTCTTCCTCACTTTTCTCGCTATTTATTATCCTCTCGCATCGCAGTTATTTTATAGAAGAGATACATTTTTTACCGTTGTTTACACCAGCCTTTGAAACCTGGCACGGAATATTCAACTTTCTTTTGGGGTTTTCCAAGCAGATTCATTTGCATGTGAAAAAAAAATCCGGGAAAAAATTCTGCAACAAGTTCTAAGGGTCCCATATATTCCAATGTATTTTACAGAAACTTTCTTTGATTTTGTTTTGCGATTTACTGTCATCTTTGGAATATTTTTGCTGATTTTTGATGTGAATGTGATGATCGTCTCAAATGAATCATATATGGGACCCGACATTTTCAATTAAATTATCTTTTGGTATCGAATGCTGCTGTTATCTCGAAGTAAAATTGCCTACGTAAAATAACCTTTGCATGAAAGGCCAAATAAGTCAACTCAAATTTTCTTACGTTGAAGCTCACACAACATTTTCAATTGATGAACAATTTTTTTTATAGTGTTTGGTCATTAGTCTTTACGAAATCACATGCTGCGATCAACCTCCATCAAAAAATAATTTCGTCTCTCAAGCTTTCCCATGAATGGGTGGTCGTTGACACGAGTGCTGACAAGAAGATCGTAGTTCCTACATGGATGTCGAGGTTCCTACACGGAGGTCGGAGTTCCTACGGAGCTCAGAAAGTCAGGACTCCAAAGCCGCTTACGTGTCGGCAACGTGTAAAACTCCTCCCCTTGGCTGTCGCGCGTGCGCCCACGCTTGTTTTCGTGCGGGTTGCCGCCACGTTGTTGCTTCGAAGCTCGTATGATGCAACACTAAAGCCACGGACACCAAACTTTGACTTGATATTCAATGTACCAATTATAATCAAGCTGTAATACGACCAGCAGGTATCGGTTGTGCTTGGTGTTAATTAAGAATGAAATAACTGAGCCAGCATTACTGACTTATCTGTTGATTTTTTACAGCTAAAATCACTTTGCAATAAAACGGGAGAGAGATTGAAATTAATAAACTAAAAATTATTTATGATGTCTAGTAATTAATTATTCAAATTATTAACGATAATTTAAGTTACTTATAAACACCTGGAGTCACAAGTAATTGTTCAAAGTCTGAATTCCATACTAGAGATTTATAAACTCGCTCCTTTCGGTCAAAATAACGAATAACTTATTACTGAGAATCCGAGAATCGAGAATTCAAGGATACGCAATTTATCATTGTTCATAAGATGTTGAAACCAAATCAATAAAAATTAATGTTACAAGATTTTTGCCAAGTGCTAAGGTAATTTTGCGACGACAGCGGAATCCAATAGTCAGATTGCATGCAAATTCATTTTCTCCATATATAAACTTGGATTAACTCAATATATTATATAGTAGGAGCTTCTATGATTAGCATCAGCATCGTTCTGATAACAGAAAACGGCGGAAAATATTTTAATTTTCACATAAAATCAAGAATATTTATTTGGTGTATCGTTGATAAGTAAATTATGTGTATATTGTCTATTTAGCAACTTTTTTCATGTTCTAATTAGTTATAAAAAATATTTTCTAAACAAATTTTTCTTAATTTTATTGGCTCGCGATCAAAAGTTTGTTTGAAACGTATGGGAGTCAGTTCACTTGGATTTCTTCCTTTAAGTCTGGGTAGCGACAAATCCGATAACTTCTTCAATCCAATCTCCATTTCGGTCGGTAACTAATCTTTGTACAGACTTATAACAACAGCGAAATTATTAACCTCTTCTAATTGATGTATCCTCGTGATTGCTGACAAGTTTATTGAAAGAACGTGAGCTCAGAACCAATGCTGAAAGATTGTTTGTTATTTACAAGACATTAAGTGAGTGTTACTGAGATGGAATGACTCCCTCGCCGCCATGGCACAAGCAGGTCACGTAAATTAGGAGCCAGTTGGAAACTACTGACTTCGGCCCAATCAAAATTGGATAAAATTCATCTTAATTTCTAAATAAAAATGAATAATAATAATTATAATTTTACTAAAATAAAAATGAATAATTTGATAAATGTGGTCTATATATATTACGGTTTTTTATGGTCTATATACGGTTTTTACGATATTCATTACTGCCATTTACGATCAAGAAACTCGATGAAACGATGTTGCCCGTACGTAATATTCGAAAAAAAATTATTTTTGATATACACGTCTTGACAGTTTTTCCCAGCAGTTGCCAATAGTAAAAAAAATGTATAAATGTATTTGAGGTTCTGCCTAGAGATGCACACTGCATTAGATGCTGTAAGCATTTTTTGAAATTAAAAATAATTTAAAAACAACTTTTAATTAATAAATATATTTGAAAACGAAGTTCGATGGTCACAATTATTAATGAACAACAGCATCCATATAGGATTGAAAATGAAGTAAGCGGGACGAATATCAAGCCGTTATGAAAGTTGCTACAAGTCTCAGAAGAAGCTTCAAGAAACAATCTAGAAACTTGTAAGCGACGGATGAACGGCTGCTTTGCATCTGCGTTCAAATCCTTTTGAAAGCTTTCGGGATAATTTACGTTGTTTTGGGATGGCTTGAAGGAGTAAAATATGGCCCCTCTTTTGAAATGAGAGGTGCACTTTCTAGGGAGAACTTTGAGAGCAATTCATAATGCTATTTTCCCTGCAAGGCGAAACTCTCAGATATCCTTCCAGAGCTGGAAATGTTACTCGTCTTGAATGTTCTCACATTGTTTTAACGTCCGTCTCTGAAAAGGGAATGTGTCAAGCTTAAGAAGATTTATTCTTTTCCAATTAGGGATGAACGAGAAGAATGTAGGTAAGCTAACACTTTCTGTTTTCTTCAAACTGAAACACCATGCAGCTTTGTTTGGGAGCGTAAATCTCATTCCACAACGGGACCACGGTGGTGATTTTATTTGCCTGAAAAAAATGATTGCTTAACCTCTGGGAAATGATTAGCTGGTGAATTAGTTTTTAAACATTTTGCTGTTATTGAATAAGCATAATACCTTCGTTTTTTGTCATAAACAGCTAACGTAGATATAAGCATAAAACCGTTGTTTTTTTGTCATAAACAGCTAACGTAGAAATAAGCATAAAACCGTTGTTTTTTGTCATAAACAGCTAACGTAGAAATAAGCATAAAACCGTTGTTTTTGTCATAAACAGCTAACGTAGAAATATGCATAAAACCGTTGTTTTTTGTCATAAACAGCTAACGTTGAAATAAGCATAAAACCGTTGCTTTTTTATCATTAACAGCTAACGTAGAAATAAGCATAAAGCCGTTGTTTTTTTTCATAAACAGCTAACGTAGAAATATGCATAAAACCGTTGTTTTTTTGTCATAAACAGCTAACGTAGAAATAAGCATAAAACCGTTGTTTTTTTGTCATAAACAGCTAACGTAGAAATATGCATAAAACCGTTGTTTTTGTCATAAACAGCTAACGTAGATATAAGCATAAAACCTTTGTTTCTTGTCATAAACAGCTAACGTAGATATAAGCATAAAACCGTTGTTTTTTGTCATTAACAGCTAACGTAGAAATATGCATAAAACCGTTGTTTTTTGTCATAAACAGCTAACGTAGAAATAAGCATAAAACCGTTGTTTTTGTCATAAACAGCTAAAGTAGAAATAAGCATAAAACCGTTGTTTTTTGTCGTAAACAGCTAACGTAGAAAAAGACTGCAGGATTTGGATGATGTGCTGGCACCTACCGCTAGAGAATTTTTAGAATACGTGACAAGGTTTGAGCTCTATTGAGGTACTCCAAAGTATGGGATCATTATTAAGATGGGTTGTTACTATTTGCAACATCGCACTTGCTGGCATCCATACTTTCCAGAATTAGTCCAAAAAATCATTATCTTTTAATTAATATCGATTTAATTTTGAAAATTTGTATCGGCATTTTATCAATGTTCTTTACTGCAAACAAATTTATTTACTCTAGATTTGTCTCATTGTCTCAGGATTTTTTCACTCTCTTCCACTCACAGTTCAAAATATTATAATAAAAATAATATATCAGGAGTGTGCTTATTTCTCGGTTAAGTACTAATCCACAGCAATGAGTTGCATTTCACAAGATCTGACCGTCGTGAAGCTCAATTGAATTAATGTAAGTTTTATAGAATACAATTTTCTTAAACTGTTGTGTTTTTTTTATGAGAGACGCTTGAACCCAAAATAAAAATTATCTTCGATGTGTCTTCGGCCATGATTATTTCCTGAGGTTAGTTGACAATTTTTGAGTGTAGTAATATAAATATTGTTTAAACGATCTAGTATAACTACCAAATTTTTACCATGATTGTAATGATTGTAATTAAATATTAGAGCGTTATTCCCTCAAGTTCCCTTCATAGAGCAGCAGCATGCATGGGAAGGAGAACCACAAATTTTCGTTGAATATAAAAGTTTAATATGCACCAAATTTAACTATACTGTATTTATTATACTACGATAGATTTCTAAGTTGAATCGTATCAACCATATGGCCTTCATTACATCTAAAAAAACTTGTAGCTCGTGTCTTGAATGCGTTCATAGAAGTGCAAGTCGTTTATCATTTGACGTCATTCAAAATTTCATAACACAGCTTTGAAGAGCTCAACTGCTCCCAAAACTCTCCCCACGAGACGTCCTTTATTCAGTTTTGATAAATAACAGCTAGGGACGCCTTGTAACACGCGGGGCTGAAGCCCGTCACTGTAATGCAGTGTCACTGCCAAGACCACTCAGAAAAAAAACGTGTCACATTGTCAAAATAGTCACGCGGTGACTACGGGTAGCACGGATGCGCCTTTTTGGTAGCACGGATGCGCTTAAAACAAAATTTTGCCGATTTTAAATTTTCGCCGAGTTTTGGCAGACCAAGTGATGAAAAAGGCCTGCCGTTATTTATTATATTATATTATTAGTTTTAGCTGGTATTTACAGCGGAAAAAGCAAGTTTCGTTTAAGGCCACAGAGTATTTCTTATAAGCAATTTCCCTGTTGCTTTCTTACAAAATATAACGGTATTTGTCAGCAAAAATAGCTTTCATTAGAGGATAATTTTTGCACACCTATACCAACAGCTTAAAATTTACATTTATGAATAAGACGACAAAATTCAAATTAGGCTTCAAAATTATTTTAGAAGAAAGAATTATTTCAATTAACAGGCATATAAAAGGTATATACTGAATTTATTGGTTCTGAAGGAATACTTCTGAACGTATATTTTCAGTTTTTAAAATGATCATTTTGTCTATATTTTGTCTATATTTTCAAAATATAGACGAAATGTTTTTTCAATTTAAAAAAAATTCAAAATTTGTTTTTTTTTTATTTTCAAAAAAAAATATTTCTGAAAATATTTTGTCTATAAAATTATATTTCACTCATAATCCAGCCATAGTTTCTAATTGGGGTGATCAGGACAGGTGTCCGCCTCGGCTGAGACTCAGCGGCGGCTGAAGTGAAGCGAGTTTAATTTTAAGGCCGCGCGTGTGGCGATGAAGGGAGGAGGCTGAGGCTGATGTGTCACCGCCTCTACACGCTCTAAATGATCGATGATCCACTCGCTCCACTCACTCTCCGCTCCAATCGCTCGAATCACTCTCCGCTCCACTCACTCTCCGCTCCATTCACTCGCCGTTCCACTCACTCTCAGCTAGACTCAATCTCCGTTCCACTCACTCTCCGTTCCACTCACTCGCCGCTCCACTCACTCTCCGCTCGATTCACTCTCCGCTCCACTCACTCTCCGCTCCACTCACTCTCTGCTCCACTCACTCTCCACTCCACTCACTCTCCACTCCACTCACTCTCCACTCCACTCTCTATAAAGGATCCACACTCTACACTCGGTTCCCTCTCTCCCCTCTCTCACAACTGATGCACAGGAGCCATTGCTTCGCTTTCGGCGCTATCTAGCAATAAAATAACGGAAGATCTTCAATTAATTTTTGACATGATTCATTTCGTCAATATTTGATAATGAGTAAATTTCACCCGCCATATATAAATATGCATTATATATATACAGAGCATATGTAGAATACCATACGTCTAGTAGAGAGTAAATATAGTACCGTTTGGGTCTTGAGCGCTAAAGATGCCCGATTTTTTAAAGGAGTTTGTCCTCAATGGAGCATTGGCTCGGCCAAGCGTCACCTACAATCCAGTTTAAGGGAAGTTTTGCATAAAAGTTCAGAGCGCAATACTCTAATTAGAGCCTTAAATCACAGCACAACAGCCAGCAATACTAGGGGTGAGAAGTGAGCATCTAGGGTGAGAGAGTGAGCATCTGGGGTGAGAGAGTGAGCATCTAGGGTGAGAAGTGACCGTCTCGTTCAGTTTTATTAATTTCCTTTACTATAGAAAATATTCGTGCTCTCCTTACATAAGTGTTTTCAAACGAATTTTCATTAAATATTGTTGTTACTTAAAAACTGTCGCATAGTGCAACAAAATAGATGGGGAAAAATTCTGGAGATCGTAATATATACATATTAACCAAAGATACCTCTTAGAACTTAAACAAATATTTTTGGCGCTTTAAATTGCATTTGATAGATATAATATAAAAATAATATACTTTGTATAATTCACATGCACGTTTGTTCTTGCTTAGTTATGAATAGCTTAAATATATTAACAAATGTCAAAATTTGCTTTTAAAGGCGATACCGGTGGTGTGAACCTATCATTAATCTCGTTCTTGTTGTGAACGACAGTTCCGAAAATTCGAAACACAGGAACAAACAAATCATCATATTTAGTGATTAATAAGCGACAATCATCAATGTCATCGTAAAATATCGCAATCCCTTCCTTTTAAATAAAGTTGCATTTTAATCCGTATTAGCCATACCCCTTATTCTACTATTGCACGTTTGGTAGCTGCAATAATATTATACCCAATATAAATTAGGCAAAGAAGAATTTTAGCGCTGCTTCAGTAAGTAATTTAACGTTGAAACCTCAGTAATTGATTTAACATAATAACTCTTACCTCAATCGTTAATTGCTTCACACTCATTCTGCTGGTTCAGATTGTGAACAAAGAGTGTTATCTCAAAAAGTGTCTAAATGAGTGCCTCAAAGAGTATCTCAAAGAGTGTCTCAAAGAGTGTCGCAAAGAGAGTCTCAAAGAGTGTCTCAAAGTGTCTCAAATAGTGTTTCAAAAGTGTCTCAAAGAGTATCGCAAAGAGTGTCTCAAATAGTGTCTCAAAGAGTGTCTCAAAGAGTGTCTCAAAGAGTGTCTCAAAGAGTGTCTCAAAGAGTGTCTCAAAAGTGTCTCAAAGAGTGTCATACATGAGTGTTATCTCAACCGTTATTTGCTTCACACTCATTCTGACGGTTCAGATTGTCGAACAAAGCTCAAATTTGAACGGTTGGGCAGCTCGCTTTATTTATGCCGCTCACTCGGCCCATTCGTCATCCTAGAATCAATTATTCTGGGAATCTTTCATGCAGGGAGCAACGCTCGGTGGCCGCGTGGTGGACGATCTACCATTGCACCACCTGTTGCTCTGCGGCGGTCACTCGGAGTGTTCTAAATTCTGTTGAATTTAAATAACTCAAATTTTAAGCAAACCAAATTGTGGTGCCTAATTTGCCTGCTGGTTTTTTTAATATTAATAATTATCACAATGGACACAGCACAGCCACAAAATTCCAATCGCTTCAAAACTAGATCATCGAGACGGCATATTGAAAATGAATATTTAAATAGAATGGTTTTTGTTATCATTGGAAGTTTTCACGTGAAATTAACTAGGTGCTGTTGAACTTGAATTTGAAATCAGCTCACAGCAAATTTTAAATGATGCTATAAATCAAAACCGACATTAACACAAAAGCACGCTAGTTTTATCACTGAAAATTCAATAGCAAAATTCACAGCAAGCGGCGGCAGACTCCAAATGCAAACCAGGCATCAGTGAAACCTCTTGAACATGTGCGGCGAGCAAGCCAGTCATTCGGCAGGTCATAATGAAACAGAATAGAACTGGTGTGATGCCTCTTGAATGTGCCCTTGAGAAGAGGTAAACTAGCCAAGTCAACAAGCTAAGAGTGCTTTAACAAGTGCTTTGTGGACGGCCTGCTCGCAAGTCCTTATTGAACAAACACTTCAAAAGTGCTCCTCGCAGGCGAGTTGGGCGACCGCTTCTTGTTTCTCGGCCTCCCGCTAACACCAAGAATTGGCTTAGCTTTAAGATTCGTAGAAGATGAAGAGTAATTCAATTGTGTCGGCCGTCACGGTGCGACTTCGAGGTGCTTCCCATGACGAGTTCTTGAAAGCTTGGCGAAGAGTTTAAACCATTGCTGAACTTTTAAACTGAATCAATGGAATCTGTAACGTTTTTTGGAAATTTTTTTCACGCGTGCAATGCTCCTTTCAGGGTTCAAATAAGATTATTTTGAGTTAAATCCGCATTAAATTATATAAAATTGTTTGCAATTTTTGCATGTTTGAGTTGATTAAAGTCATTCAAGTTTATATTATATTTAATTTGTGCTATAGTTTTTCGCCTTAACGTATCATACGTACCACAGTCGCTTTCGTTCATCTTATTTAATGCAATCAGGCATTTTACCCCATAATTTTCTATTGAAATTACTACGGATCAATATGCACATCGTACAGGTTTTTAACCTATTTTACGTTTCTATTATTCATGATGAGAAATTTCTGTAATTGTAAACAATGTACACTGTGCTGCGTACCTACTGCTTAATGTAAAAAATATGCGTTTGAAAGTTTGAAAATTTATTTTTAAATACAACACTTCTGAAGAAGCCAACGTCTCCGATGTTACGCAAGTACGATGAATTTCTTATTTCTTTTTTAATATCAGAAATAAATATTTTTCTCATTTTTTTAATTAAAAAAACAATTTTTAAAATTATTCTTTTTGTCAATTGATTCATGCATTATCTCCGACTTTATGCAAGTGTGCAAAATTTCAGATCGATTGGACAGGTAGAAGTGTGTTAAATATCGATTATAAGATTTGTAGCAGACAGAAAAACAAACAAACAATTAAACAAACAACAAGAAGTGAAGTTAAAGAGATATGTTGTAAAAATGAAAGTTAAATATGATAATGCCTTTAGATGGCAGCTTATAATGTGATATTATTTGACTGATAATTTTTGAACAAGAAGGCATTCTGTTAATTTTTGCGATATCATGAAATATATTTTCATTCATTTTTGCGATATGATTGCTTTACTTGCAAGGGTATATTATATTATATATGTCGGAGGTGTAACGCCATTATTTTCTAAAAAAAACATGCTGATTTTCAAGTAAAATCAATGAACAAACACTATATGACAATTTATTGAATAATTATAATATGAATATTTCTTTCCTGCCCAGTGGAAAAATTTAAAAAAAAAATTTGCACTTAATTCAGGAGCGAAATTAAGATTTTATTGGTCAGGAAAATACACATTTTGACTGAGAGGAAATAGTTCTCGATCTCTGCCACTCTGCCCACAACAAACATTTAGATAATTCAGGTGTCCAGCATCGTAAAATTTTACCGATAGGATTTGATTACTCAATAACATAATGCTGGATTCGTCCATAATTTCTGAAGAAGTAGATGCAATTTAATTTCTGAACGAATAAAAACAAGGAAAGTTTTGTTTTCAAAAATAACTTGCTGCCTCCTTGACCATCGCGTATCGATTAAAAGAAACGACCTACAATCCAGTCCTAAGTCTATATCGTCGGAAATTGGAAAAAATGTTGCGGAAATTTCACCAATACTCACCTATAGAAGCTAGCATTGTCTGACAGGAAAGTGTCACTGTGTGATCTTTGAAGCGTGCACACCTCCACACTCCGCTTTGAACAGACTCTCGTATGTTTAGTTTTCAATTAGTGGAGCAAACATCGTGTCGGGACTGCGGTTGGAAGCGGCGTCCAGACTAAAACTTGGTAAACCCGGCCATGGAAAAACGAAACTATGGCAACCGCGGCGTGGACCTTGCTAGTTCGAGACAATCTTACTGATTCGCGTCACATCATTCGATTAGATCAATGAATATCTTCATGATCAACCTTGAATAGCTTTCAGCAGTTTTCTTATTTTTAGGTTTCATTCAGTAATAAGAGATAGAACAAACTGATATGCTTCTTTAACTCTTCAATGGTATATTCAGATTGACGTGTGTTTGACTTCGGAACTATGTAGGTACACAGAGAGAAAATGTTTTCCAGAGCAACTTGAAGGTATTTGACTATGAACCAATTTAATTTATACTAAATTTTTCTAAAAGCTAAAACTGCGTGTCTTAATTACACACATACTGCAATGAATAATAGTTTTCATTCTGGCCCAGAAACGAGAAGATTGGCAATGAAGAAGCTCGGAAACAGAAAATTTAAAATTTATCAAAACAAAATAAATGAAACTTGTTTCTTAGATGGATCACGATCTCATTAATTCGTCACCAGCTACGAAATTTGGGAATTGCTTCTAGTATATTCAATATTATTTTAAAACGCAAATCACCAACTAAACGATTAGTATGGCAAGAGCCATACTAATACTAGAATAGCCAACTAAAAGATTAGTATGGTCTCAGCAAGAATTTTTAAACTTCGTATCCGTACATTTTCATAGGTGATTAACAAAAATTTTTCTTTACTGCTGCTGATTATAAGCAGTACAATATGGTTCAAGCCATCCCGCATTATGATCTCAGCCAACTTAATTCAAATCTTACTATATATTACTTGGAAATTGCAGTTGTTCTCTGATAATTCTCGATTTCAGAAATTCATAAAGGAAGCATAAATTAATTAGTAAACAGCACTAAAAAATCACGTATCAATTTGATCTCACTAAAATCAATATCAGTCCAATTCCTACGAGCCAAGAATAAATGCAAACTACCATTTTTTTATTTTAGATACAAAAAAACATAAGACGATGAAAATATACGCATCTTTCTCTGCCACGAAAGTACGATGAAAATATACACTTTTATCTCTGCCACTAAGGTAAGATGAAAATATACGCTTACATCTTTGTTATAAAAGCAAGATGAAAATACACACTTTCATCTTTGCCATGAAGGTAAGATGAAAATATACACTTTTATCTCTGCCACTAAGGTAAGATGAAAATATACACTTACATCTTTGCCATGAAGGTAAGATGAAAATATAAACTTTTATCTCTGCCACCAAGGTAAGATGAAAATATACACTTATATCTTTGATAAGAAGGTAAATGAAAATATACACTTTTATCTCTGCCACGAAGGTTAGATGAGAATATACTCTTTTATTTCAGTCTACTGGTGTACATAAAGGTGACGAGTTTTCGATCCGCACTGACTGGTTAGGCCTTGTGTCAGGCTGGCTGGACGAGAGCAAATTTGCTTCGCTCAACTTGAGGCCAACTGACCAATGGATTGCCTGGCTCTGCAACTGCTACACTAGCGTCCAGAAGATATAGTAGCTATCAAGTCTATTCGTCTCCTATAACAGAAAGGGAATATTTTCTGAAGACTGCATATCCTGGAAGTGTTTAAGGTGGAATTGGAAAATAGCTCGTGATAAATGAGCCAGGTTCAAATACTGGGTTGTGTCTGCTACAGGAGCACTCTTGGAAAAATGAATACGGAATTTTGTTATTTTTTATTTTGACGGCAACTCTGCATTGTTGTAAAGGGTATAATTAGTGATACGTTTTAATTGTTTTGCAGAAACATTCACACCTAATTAATTAATTATTTATATTCTAATGATAATTAATTTTTTAACGCTTTTTTGGCACTATAGGGCGTCTCACCGATATTGGATTTTAAGTTCAAACTCAAGTATTCTAAAAAGTGTATCTAGTCTGAATTTCTCAAGGTCGTTCATTTTGAAATCATTCATCGAGTATGAATTTACTCAAGTCTAAGCTTTTTTTGTAATTTTATATACGTCAACTCAAGATAATTCTATTCCTAAATGATTTGTCCTTGATATAAGTTGTACTAAGAAATAAAATAATTAAATTTAGAGTGTAGTGTAGGAGCACATATGTAATTGAGCTTTCCGTACAAGCTGCACGGCTGTTATCAAATCATATATGAAATCATCGGTGGGTTATAAGTGGCGTGCTATATTCCTTATATAAATCTTCAGTTCATAAATGTTCAGGAAATTTCAATATTTCTTGCTATACACTGACATAGGCTGCCGCATTTCATTTCCTTAGCTGATCCAAAAAGCTGATTTGCAGCTGATCCTTAGCTGATTTGCAGTGACCGGCGTTTTGGTGCCGCCTTCTGGAGGATGATAGAGCAGCAGCTTCTGGACAAAACGCTATTGAACATTTGCTCTTCTGCATTTGCTCCTTTCATGTTTAGTTTGTCAGAAAATTCTATCGTATTTTTTTTATTTCCTAAAGAATACTGAAAAAAAAATATGCGCTGAGTTTGCAGCTGAGTTTGTGCGCCCGCTGAGTTTGCAGCTGAGTTTGTGCGCCCGCTGAGTTTGGATTCGCACATCTATCAATATTTCTTGCTATACACTGACAGGCTGCCGCATTTCATTTCCTTAGCTGATCCAAAAAGCCAGATTTGCAGTGACCGGCGTTTTGGTGCCGCCTTCTGGAGGATGATCGAGCAGCAGCTTCTGGACAAAACGCTATTGAACATTTTCTCTTCTGCATTTGCTCCTTTTTTGTTTAGTTCTTCTGAAAATTCTATCACATTTTTTTTATTTCTTAAAGAATACTGAAAAAAATATGCGCCCGCTGAATTTGGATTTGCACATTTTTTTGTGCTCCTCCAATTTCCGTTTGAAGTTTCTAGTAAAACTTAATTCAAAAAACTGACTATTGCTGTAGAATAATCATAATTATTATTTTATATGCCCCGTAATACTCGTATAATTTCAATTTCTCAGCAATGATGAAGCATTACAATTTTTATATTCCCTTTAAATTCTAGGTAACGAGGATCACAGCTCTTCATGGCTGATTTTCAACAATATCTTAATATTATAATTATAAATCGTTAATAATAAATACTTTCGTATAATTTTTGATAACTTTGATAGCCAGCCAGAGGAGCGAATTGGTGGTGGCTATTCAGGTCCTGAATCTAAGCTAATATACAGTATTTCCAGATTCGAAATTTATCAGAGCATTTGATCATCTCAAGAGATAAATCTTAGTAGAAACTCTTATATTCCGTAGTATATTTGTACCCATACAAATATAACTGCAATGGTCAGCAAGACAATATTATTGGTCCGCAAGTCCAATAATATTCTTATATATCTGCTCATCACGGCAAGGTTTAAAGCTCTATATTATTCAGCGGGATGCATGAACGGATGACAATCTGGAATACATTGACAGCCCATGCTATAGTTCTATATATTCATTGATACTCACTTGACAATCTTCTATTTCTCATTCTAATCGATAATGTTCAATTCGATTACGACCCCAGTCATAGTCTGCATTAATCTCGTCTTTAATTGTATGAAATACATGTTGTTTAATTATCGTCTCGTCTTTGTAGTATAAAATACATGTTGTTTAATTATTTTGATGTTGATACCAACTCCGGAATTAGTTTTGTATCCCAATCTTCAGTAGACAACGAAGACAATGTTGCATTACTTGTTTGTCGGATTCTAAAGCGCGCCAAGATTGAACTTTGACAGCAACGAGCTGGCTGCAGCAGCAGCAACCGCTGTCGACAGCCTGGCATGATGGATGGATCGTCGGGATCCATACAAATGTCTATCACAGGAACACACAGCACAGATGCTACCATCACACCGACTCGCTGCCAGGCCCATACGGCCTTCTCGGACACTTTTTTGCTACATTTGCCCCCCTTTTCAAGATGAAATGCATGGAGTTCGTTGAGGTCTTTTTTCAGAATTTCACCCGTCGTCACTGGATCAAATACTTGGATAATATTTTATTACTGACATCTTATAACAACTTTACGCACATTATTTAAACACATTCAGGTACAATTCGGCTTTTGGTGGGGGGTTTGATTTTATTGCTCTCTCGTGAGAAATAAGGGTTCTATTATTTATTTTGCTGTTTACGAGTATTGTTCTTCACTGTGAACTCGTTTCTTAGTTGATAACACATAGGAAAGAAATATTCAATAGAAATGGTTTGGCTTGAAGCCAAACCATTTGCATCAAATCATTAGGGTCATAAATATTACATATAATTCAGACATCAAGATCATCATCAAAAACCTCGATTGTTTAATAATTGTTAGTTTCGCTATTAGATCAACTTCATGGCCGTTAAATTGTCCTGACAATAGTCAGACCTCGTTCGCGTATTAAAAACCGTTTAAGCGGGACCCTTCCATTAGACCAACTGAGTCTCAACATTTTATATTTTGTGTTGTACTGGATTTGATGTAGTCACGACCAGTCTCATGCATTCTAGGACCAATTTTTTGCGAAAACAGCTTTCATTGTATTCAGTTTCAGAATTTTGACATGAATCGCGTCCCGTATCTCTTCCATCACGACGGTACAGAAAAAACACGGAGAAGCTCGAGCACTTCATCATGAGAGGGAAGTCTTGCCATAGCAGGAAGCTCGCTCATTGACATGAGGTTTGGACGAGTCCTTTAGAGGCCGGAGGGTCATGATCGATGGCAACTTACTGCTCCAGGGGTGCCTGCCGTTCTGCCCGAATATAGTAGCGATTACACTCCTGATAATGCCGCTTAATTCAGGCAATGGATTAACGGAATTAAATAACCAGAAATAATCGTTAATTCCAGTCGCGCTAGCTCACTAGACCTGGTCAGGATAGCTCAGCCGGGAACAAGTAAAAAGAGCGTCAGAGGAAGTTGATGTCACTGCATCGTATCTAATGGTGGGAGATACGAGATACTAGATTAACCCTCTTATCTTCAATGCTTCGATAATTTATGTAAATAAATTCAAGTAACTGATGAACTGATTAATTTCATCTATTAGGTGACATATTCCGTCGTCCCAAAAAATATTCACGATACAAATTTCAAATTTTCATTTTCCTGCAATCAATTAAAATGTTGATAAACTATTTTTTTGTTGAAAAAATATTCCATCAATACATTTAGTATCTGATGAGCCGGGGAAAACTCTCTATGTACGAGGAAATCTCGCGCTTCGAATCAAAGGATTATATGAGAACATTTCTTTTCCTTTTTCTGGTGGGTATTTTCGCTTATGAAAAGTGGTCTTGAAGTTATAAGATGAAGTTCTAAGTCAAATAAAAAACTTACACCCCAAAAATTCTTTTTATTTTGCTAATTGTTTTCTGTGATTATTTAATGTGCCACATCGGTTTATTAAAGTGCTATTCAGCCATATTATGCACCACACTTTATATATATGTGTAATTCAGTCACAGTTATATTAATGTGTAATTCAGCCACCTTGTGCATCACACTTTATATTCAAGTGTAATTCAGCCACATTGTGCACTAAACTTTATATTTGAGTGTTCTTTTTTATTCAGTATATATTATATTCAGTCACATTATGCACTACACTTTCATTTTAAGTGTAATTCAGTCACATTGTGCGACGTGCAGATGTATTTATGTGTATAATTCAGCCGCATTGTGCGTCGCACAGTTATGTTAATGTGTAATTCATCCACATTGTGCACCACACTTTGGATTTAAATGTTAATCAGTCTCAACGATGTGGTGCGATGTCACATTTGCCAAGCACCAATTCCTCAGAGATTCTGGACTTGGCGCACAAGAAGCGACACAAAAAAAGTCAACAAGGAGTGCGCCTAAATCTGAACTCGTCCGATATATTATTTGCTTGCATGCGAATCAAATGATATATTGGCCTGGAGACCTGACGATTATATAGTGTCGTTTTCCTGTATATATTTCCATTTGATTTTAGATAGCGTCAAAAGAAAGCGTTTCGCTTGACGAAAAGAAGCCGTGATGACCTATAAACTCCTCGATTCAGTATCTTCATTACTTGTTAAATATTTATGATACTTCAAAAATTTTTTCATGAGATAAATGATCACCTTACCATAATTTCATACCTCACTGCTAAGTGCATCTCCTCCAACAAAAGATTTTTAAAACTATAAATGCATCTAAGAATTCTCATAGCTTCCATTTTGTTTACTTCAAGATATTCCCTATGTTATCATTCCGAAGTTCCAAGCCGTGTTAATCGATCACGCCTCTCAGCTTCTAAGAAAATTAGCGGACGTTTAAGACGTGCGCTGGTGTTTTTGTAGGACGTCTTCCACGTGTCGTTTTTGCCTAAGAATAATCTACCTAGAAGCCAAGATGCGAGAGCAACAATACTCTGAACTTGGGCTGGCAAATGGAATTGCTTTACCGACACTCGGGCTGGGTGGAACAAACTTTCGGATGAAGAATGAAAATCCAGAAAAAAAAATTCTTGTATGTTGGCAGCTCGAGATTCGAATAAAATAATATTAAGTTTCCTCTGATTCGTTACATTAATGTTCATTTTAACATAATATAATGTGGCTTCGGATTCATTACGCTAATGGTTCATTTAGCATAATAAAATGTAGCTTCTAATTCATTACTTGGATGTTTTCTTCTGTCATAATATAATGTTACATCTGTTAAATTACCTCAATGTTCCGTTTAGCATATATAATGTTACATTTGACTCAGTGCCTCAAAGTTTTGTTTAGCATAACATAATGTTACATCTAATTCATTACGTCGATGTTTCTTTTATCATAATACAGTGTTACATCTGATTCATTACCTCATTATTTCGCTTATCATAATATGTAATGTTGCTTCTATTTTATTAGGTCAATGCCTTTTGCTCGTAAGGTTAATGTATGCAATTATGATTATTGCTAGCCTTAGCTCCGATCTTCTGAATCATCATGGAGAGTTGATTTTAAGTGAGTCATGGAAGCGTTCAGAATTATTAATCGTAATTAATTTTCTTGATTACGAGTGAAAATTGAATGCAACATTTTCAGTCGTTATGTCAATGAATCAAGATAAAAGAGCGATGACCAAGCGAATCAATAAGCAATTGCCTTATTTCAGTGCAATTATGCATGTCAAAGTGTTTCAGCGTATAATCCGTTGAAACTCAGATTTAAGACTTAAAATACATTTCCAAGCTTATTGATGTAAATTCCATGTAGAAAACAAAATATTCATGATAGTAACCTTGCAATAACCTGGGAATACTTGGTCTCCAAGCCACGTGATAATGGGAGGTTTCATCTCTTCCATCCGCTAACTATATTTTTTTGCTTCATTAGTCTCTCAAAATAGTTTAATTTCTCAAAATGTATCTACAATATTTTGACGAGATGCTATTAAACATCTATATGTGACCTGTTAGCTTGGATAAGCTCTCCCCTTTAAGCGAAATCTCTTGCTGGAAGTGTCTCAGCCGCGTGCATTTGACTGCAAGTCACAGACTCAAAGTTTTGAGCAAGAAGTTCTCTTTGGAAGCTCCTCGATTTCTAGTGCAGTTTGGCCAGGCTGCCGAAATCGTCCGTTTGGTGGCAGATTGATACTGTCGCCGCTGAAGATAGAGCATCGGGTGGCCGCCCCAACTTTGTTCGCTTTCTCAGGGAGTGATCGTCCAAGTACAGTTCCAGCTAAAGGACTTTCTAGGAATGGGTCAGTGAAGAACAACACTAGTTCGACTTATAAATAAACCTTGTGTTTGCTGATGCTACAAATGAAACTGAATGTACATGAAACAAAATAATCGTTGTAACGAAAAAATTTATAAAAAAACATACAGTATGTAGCCCATTTAATATCACCATAGTGGAGTGACACCTCTCGAAATAAATTACAATTCGTGATATGAAACTAAAGTATTTAAAGTGAGAAAGCAAACGAACTCACTTCTTGTTTAAGTTTCATTGCTACTTCTCTTCTTTTTGTTTTGTCATTTCCTTTTCCATTCAGGTGTGTATTTCAGGTATGTATTTCCTATAAAAACGGCGACGTTTAATTCAATTTTTGATGTGAATTTTCAACTCGTTACGGCACCCATATTCCGACGTGATAATAATGACCGTTACTGCGCGGTTATCATCTACCACATACCTTATCATCACCCAATTACCTTGTCATCTATCGTTTAATAAATCATCCATTGTCCACTTTATCATCTATCATTTACCTTATCATCTATCGTCTACCTTATCATCTATCATCTACCTAATCATCTATCATCTACCTTGTCATTTATCGTATACCATATCATCTATCGTCAACCTTATCATCTATCATCTACCTTATCATCTATCATCTAACTTATCATCTATCATATACCTAATCATCTATCATCTAACTTATCATCTATCATCTAGCTTATCATCTATCATGTAGCTTATCATCTATCATCGCCCTTATCATCTATCGTATACCATATCATCTATCGTCAATCTTATCATTTATCGTTCACCCTATCATCTATCACACCTTATCATCTATCGTTCACACTATCATTTATTGTTCACCCTATCATCTATCGTCAACCTTATCATCTATCATCGACCTCATCATCTATCGTATACCATATCATCTATCGTCAATCTTATCATTTATCGTTCACCCTATCATCTATCGCACCTTATCATCTATCGTTCACACTATCATTTATTGTTCACCCTATCATCCATCGTCTACCTTATCATCTATCGTCTACCTTATCATCTATCGTTCACTCTATGATCTATCGTTCACTCTATCATTTATCGTCAACCTTATCACCTATTGTTTACCTTTCATCTATCGTTCACTCTATCATTTATCATAAACATATTCATCTATAGTTTACCTTATCATAAGCTTTCAAGAGGCTGTTTCTCGGCCTCACCCCGGGATTTCTTTGTGTGCACCGATGAAGCCTTCGATCGTAAGCGACGCTTCATAGGACGCTGTAATTTCTGCTATCAATGCAAAAATTTACCTTAACTCTGTGGTACCGCGTTCAAAATCAGCGCCAGCTTGAAAGTATAAATAAAATGTAACCGAATTTGATCACCAATTTTTTTTGCAAGTTTCTTGTGGATATGAGATGTAAATTTTTATATGATAATATTTTTTAATGGTTTTCATGGAAATTTCAGTAAGATAAATCATGAGCAGTCGTTTAATGGCTGCCTTTTAAAATTTAGATCGCACAGACGAGTGAATACGATATTATGATGTTTTTGCGTCCATCAAGAATTTGAATTTTTTAAACAAAGTTGCATATGTAGCATATCAATCGCCAATTATTTTCCTCAAAATAACCTATTTCATATGCAAATGAAAAGGTATATTTTAATGCTTCTTCACACGAAATTTTACTCATATGAATTTTGACGTATTCGATCACCTTTGTAGTTAAGGTATTGAAAAATATCTACTATCCTACAGGAATCCTTGAATTTTGTGTTCAACAAAAAGTTATAAATTTCTAATAACGTGTAATAAATTAATAATCTCAAATGATAGCTTATGATCAGACGATATTTTACATTGATAATATACTTTGGAACTACAAAGAACTGACGCTTTTCTAAAAAGTACACTGCAGTCCCTGATGTGGGATTCCTGATGAGAGCTCTCGATAAGCGGAGTTGTGTGCTAAATGGGGCGAGTGTCTCCGTAGAGTTGCTAACGTGATGAGCACCGTTGGCTGGAACACGGGGCAAAATATTATTCTCGTATATCAAGCTTCTTCTGAAATTTGACCATGTAATCCTCAACAAAGCAAAAGCTCTTATCATAATGCCGCCGAAAAATGCTTTTCGACTTTCATTTATTTTAATTTCTCGTTTAATATAAATTAAATTACCCGAATCGATTGAAACGAATCGATTTGCAGGAAACTTTCTGACTCACTTTTTTTTAAATGTAACAAAGAAAATTATGTATTGAACATAACATCAACAACAAGTTCTAATTAGATAAGCAGCTCCGATTAATATTGATGTAAGTATAAAGTTTTTTATGAAGAATATGATGAATTTACGATGAATTTTTACGATTAAACTTCATTCTTTCTTTTTTGTCATCAATCAGTTATAAAAGTTTGTGTTTTTTGCGACGCAAGGTTTTTTTATTCAATTGAGTGGAGGTAGACTGATTATGTCATACATGATCTCCGAAAGAAGCGGCTATACTTTAACAATTTATAACATTATTGGTTACACCAGGTTTAATGCATGAATAAATTTAAAAGACCGCATACCGCAAAATATTTCAGAACTAAAACTTTTCGTAGAAACACTACAGAAAACACAACCCTACGCATCGCACATAGTTCCACATTACCAGTTAGTCATTTTGGTTAAAATAATTTTATTTCTGATACTCGATTGGTAAATTTTCTTTCCATGTGACTTATAATTGGTTTCGATGATCCCTGCCTATTCCTGCATCCTTTTGGTAGACTTGAGCCTGATGGATGGAAGTAGATACGGTAGAGTCACACGGAAATGCTGTGCTGATAAATGCGGTGGTCTTTAACAGAAGTACACTCAATGGTCATCTATACCAGGGCAAGCATGAACTCTGTTAATTATCTTATACCATATTAGCGAAAGCCTTGTTTAATAAATTCATATCGTGTCGTGAATGGCCTCTCACATATATACCCTCCCACATTGATCAGGTACGTACTCCTTAGATATTTAGCCTTAATAATTGTTCATTCATCTAGATCATTTGATTGTTTAAACGGTCATTTGAGTTCAAAGGCGAGAAAATGTCACTAAAATTCTCTGCATCTCCATTTGGTGCATTTGCAACGGGAATATACTGGATTATCCCGTTTTTTAATATATTCTTTCAACCATGTTCTGCCATCTTATGGGAGTACATCTTTATCTCAATTCTGTAAATAAATTTGTAAAATCTCAATTTACTCTTTTAACGGTATAGCATCTCAAGGGTGATTTGTTATACTATGTTATTCCATCTTATTTGCTCTTTCTCTATATATTTTACCATTTTTGAAAACGACATGTTGAACCATTACGATTAATTTTTTAAATTGTTTGATACTTTCAAAAGGCCATCTCGGTATATCATGTTAAGCGTTAATATTTAACCTTTTCTAAGTATTTCATACAATTTTAAATGTATGATGTACCTTCTCTTTTGACTTTTTTATTTATCACAAATCATCCAGCAGTGCATTCCAGCTTTGTTCTTAAACTATCGGTTATGACCATCATGGCGTAGGCCATCTCGGTTACGCGTTATTATTTAACCCTTTCTAATTTTATCATAATTTTTAATTGTAAACTGTACCTTCACATTTTACTTTTTTATTTATCTCAAATTATCCAGAGGTGCATTCCAGCATTTATCTCCAATTATGTTTGACCATCACAAGCATGAGGCCGTGAGCGGTGCTGTCACAGTGACGCAGACTTCTGTTTTACAGGCGCCGAGGTGCGACGAGGCCGGCCTCCGCAGGCAACGCTCGCCATGCTCGAGGGTGAGGGAATATACCGAATATCTGTAATCTATATGTTTGTATAGATATATCTATAGATTGTATAAATATCCGTATGTACAGATATTTATCCGTATGTACAGATATTTGTATGCACAGATATTCCGCCGTAAATGTATATACTCTATACAAAATATATGGCCGAATATCTGTGCATATTACAACCTAATATACGAGTAATATGGCTAATTTCAAAGCACATTTCGGCCGAAAATCTGTGCAAATTAGTGCCGAATATATCTCAAATTTCAGTACACATTTCAGCACAATTTATGCCGAATATCAGAACCCATATCAGCTGAACATATGTCGAATAGCAGTTTACATTATAGCTAAATATATGCGAAATTTTAGTACCCACTTTAATGCGATTATCTGATCGCTATAAACAGCCGAATATCAGTGCGCATTATTAGAGCCCAATATGTCGAATTTCAGAACACATTACAGCTCAATATTTGGCAAATATCAGTTGATATTTCGGCCGATTGTCTTTACACATTATAGGCGAATATCAGTGGTCATGCGTTAAAGTTAACAGCAAACTTATAAACCAAACGCTTTCTATGGTGCAAAATCATCTGCACTTTGATTCTTCAAAACTTGAAATAAAAAGGAAATTTAGACTGCTACAAAATTTAGATAAATTTAAAGGATAGGACTGTAGGAGAGGTAACAAATACAATTTCATTTCCATTCTAAAATAAATATATTTAAGTAGACAGACAATTGATTGATTGTGTTGATATTTATGATGACCCGAACATAACTGATAATCTGAACTATTGCATTAGAATTTTTGAATGAGAAATCAAGTGAGTATTTTGTTTCAATTTATCAGTTTGCTTTTTTCACACGGAGGTGTTTCCTACTAATTTTGACAAAAGAGAAGGAGTTAAACTGTAAACTGTTAAAATGTGACTGTAGGAGTTAAAGTTTGTGGCACGAAGAGCCACAAACTTTAATATATATTCATGACAGAAATGACAGAAATGTGTGGACGTTTGTTACAGAGGGGCTGTGAAACTTGAGACAGAAGCATGAGAACGTTTGTGACAAAAGGACGTGGTTGTTTGCGACACGAGGATGAGAATTTTTGTGAAAGAAAGATATTGATTGTTACACATAAGTCAGGATGTTGTAAAATAAGTGCGAAGACAGTTGCGGCAAAAAAATGGCAACTTTTGTGGCCAAAGAGGTTGGGCGTTAGTGATATGAGGACGAAAAGTTCACGACAAAAGAAAAAGTTTCGTGGTAGGTGAGGAGGGAGAGTCAAGTAGTGAAGGGCTTCTATCTTCCAATTATTTGTCTCATCATTCAATTCTCTCTTCATACTTAGTGGAACGATTCACTTTTTATGGTTTAACGGAACGCGCTTCTTGGTAATTCACTGTTTCTAGCTTACAACATAAATTTTCCTACATAATACAATACGTTCTAAAAATACGTTCACGAAAAATTCTCTCAGTTCCCACTCTTTCGCAATATCCGACCTAACCCGCGAATCTCCTTGCATCTCCCCTCACTCTAGTATATTTTGCAACCCTTTGTTCCCCTTTTCCCCTCTGCCCCTCTGAGGATGTCCGAGGGCTGCGACGCGCGATGCACCGCCATCGCAAAATGGCCACTCTGATTAACCCAATATCGATACTCCTGTATTTTTTATAATTCTTCCTACGAGATTGTTTATTTCCCAGCCTCCATAACAGCCACCAACACCAATCAGTTCTTCATGCGATTTCAAACTTCAAAATAAGCAGGAATTGCCGATAGGGTAGATCCTGAAACTTTCTTTGCTCTCACCCTTGCACAATAATCTATTTGCATTACTTTTTTTAATTATAATTGAGCAATTTATACATAAGCAAACATGCAAAAAGCATTCCATCAAGGCTTTCTACTTGGTTTAATCTTGGTTTTTCCCCGCTTTCTCCAAATCAATATGGAAAGATTACGTACATCATTCGAGGTGCACATTTCATTCCTAACCTAAATTCGACCTCAAAAATATGCAACTTTATGTTTGAAATTAATTTTGCTGCGCCATGATATCGCTGAAGCTTTTAAAATAATTTCGCACCAAACCCTTCATTCCGTATACGGAATAATTAAAAGATTTGAAAGACTCGTTACAGGATGTAAAGAGCCGTTACATGATGTAAAAGATTTGCAGAAAAATAAAATATTATTTGAAAAATACATATAAAAATGTTAGCGTTCCACTTGGGTCCTATAAGTGCTGAACGAAATTTTACTCTTGTCTTCTATCGTGGAAAATTTTTTCAATGCAAGCTAATGCTGGCGGTATGGATAGTTGGTACTGATTTAGAAAATAATATATGCGAAGTCAGAGATACGTAGTATGACTTCATTTGATTTTGAATAAATCATGGCAATAATTGATTTGTAATTTAGTTTAAAATTTGGTTCGTCTAAGCCATTTTAAATATAGTACAGAAATTACTGTTATGTCTTGATAAAAATGCTGAAATTGTATTCTATTACTAGACGGTGACTAGTGAATTTTGCATGCTCTCAATGTAGTTGAGAAAATTCAGGCATGAATCTCAAGAAATGTATCTTTTCACCACATTTGTTTTATGCATTTTACTGTATCAGCATATTACTATTATTATTATTACTATCGGGCTATTGCATTTGCTTGATATTTTTAAAACAATAAAATTTATTCAGAATTACCACTACATATCAATTTCTGCACAAACCCTGAATCAGCACACCGAGATTGATGGTTCGGTCATAGCGATGAGTTGAATGCAGGTCGACAGTTCCCAGCAACTGGTCTGGAAAAAGTTCTGCCTTATTTGTGCACCACTCAATCATGGGGCATCACATCCATCCCACGCAATTGATAAGCTCATCCAGCAACATTAAGCTGGCATCCAAGACTTGACTGAGTGCTGCTGTATGACGCTTGACTGAGTGCTGCTGTATGACGCTTGACTGAGTGCTGCTGTAAGACAATCTCGGCCGCAGCAGGGAATGCCGAGCCGGTATTCTTGATACTCGAATGCTGGCAAGAGATTTTAGAATGGGATGAAGTTCTCGGGATAATATTGTTATTGTAGTTATTTATCGTGGAGTCTGGTATGGAATTTTTGAACCGCGTGGTAAAGGCTCGATGCTATATTTATTTCCAAACAGACCAGAAGGCGATCACGCTTTTGGAATAATATTGTCATTATTTATTTTTTGTATGCAATAATAATAATATTGGAATAATATTATCATCACCCTCTAGAAAGACTAGGGGTGATGAAGTTTTCTTTAGTCTGATAAATACTGAATGCGATTCTCACTCCTATGGCTATCGAGAAAGTGATGAACGCCTCCTGTACAATTACACAAACTGTGCACAATGCTGCGGAGCTGGGGGCCGAAGATTTGATGTATATCCGGACAATAAAATATCATTCATGAATAGCCGTGCCCGGCGATGCCAGGCAATGTAAAATATTTATAGATATATTTTCTCATTTTAAAAATTTATATAGCAAGAATTTCTTGATAGTCTTTCGAAAATTTCCTTCTGAACATTTTTTATCGAATATTTCAAGCGACAAACCAGTATGTCGCATTAACTTCATTTGGTCTGCGTGTCATGAAGTTACAGAACAACCACATGAAAAAGTTCAAGAAGAAATATATAAATAAGCGGTATATAGGATTTTAAATATATAAGAAATATATAAATTAAGAAATAAGAAATATATAAATAAGCAGTAAATAAGATTTGGATAATAATGATTGAGATGGTCAACATCAGGATAGGCGAGTTATAGAGCAGCAAAATAGAATCAAGTGTAATATAGGTTGCTTGTGTTTGAGATACGCGATACTCGTGGTGGTAATCAGCAGGACTTAGATAGGCTGAATAGTCACCATGAATGTCATGCATAATATTTGGATATTCAAAAATTATGATATAATACTAAAGCTTAGTACAATTAAGAAACTAAAATAAAAAATATATTGTGAGAAGTCTGGTTAAGAAGCAAATTAAGTTAAAACGTAAATTCGACCCATAAATCTTGAGTATTGCGTGCACAAACTTCATCAATGAGAGAACGTCCAATGGGCTACATATACAACTTGTGCTTGATTGAAAAAGGTTCCCGATTGTTATTTGATTATTGTCACGCGAACGATTTTAACTTTGACAACTCATTTGATACTTCCTTCAAATTTATTTATTCTTTCATATTTATATCAATGTGAAGATATCCAAAAGAAAATTAACGAATTTCAGGTATTGTTTTTCTAATGATTTTCCTTGGTACATGGCAATGTTCCTAATATCTGTTTGTTATCAATCATGTGTGCCAAAAGTGACAACTATAGAACAACAATTTAAACAGAGCAATGATATAAATAACATTTACTTCTCATGATGAAAGTTCCACTGAACTGGGAAACAATGCAAAAAGTTTTCAATATATATGTGAATAATAATCATTACAGCAGTAAAAAATGTTGGACAATATTATATCATAAGTCTTTTATTTATACGCAATTTTCACAATATATTTTCTGATTAAACTCATGTATAATCATGAGTAACAAAACACCAGGAATACGTTTTTAAATTAAACACAATTCTCACTATAGACACTACTGTCAAAATGCGTAATTGTGACTTTGTGAGTATACACACCGCAGAATGTGTAGGGAATAAAACTACTATGACATTGAGCAGACGTTTATCCTGCCACCTGAGACAAGCTCGCAACCAGACAAAGTCTCAAAGCATTACAATCGAACAACTTCATCTCAAGATCCGCGGTGATTTCAATAGGCTCCGTGACCCTCATGTCAAAGTCAAACTCAACAACGAAACCGTCACTCGCACTGTGCTGTATACCCACCAGCATCGTCATCTAGCAGTGGCCTGACATCATCCGACCGACGATACCCCTTATCTGTACACATTTTACTCCAGCTATCCATCTCATAACTGCCTGATTTTCTGAACTCTGAGATTGTTTCTGAGTTATTTTCACGGTTCAAAATTTTCGTGATATTGTGGTGTATTTTCGAAGTGTATTTTCGTGGTGTATCATGCACTTATTCCCACCAAAATTTTAGTTTTCAATGCTTCCTATAACTTGAAAATGAATGTTTTTGCATTCGAAACATCGTTAATTAATTAAAATTACTCCCGTGGACCTTCATTTTGATCAATCAACGTTTGATCAATCAAATAATATTGCTCGATCCTGAAAATCTAAATCAATGAATTCTCTGTTCATTAACAACCCATGTTTTAAAAGCTAATTCTGCCTTCTAATACCCACTTCCTTTCGTTTTTTATATGATTTAAAAATCACTATTTATTCGTTTGCCTCCGTAGCCACGTACGTTCTCAATTATTCATCCCATTTGATGAGCACATGCACAACATAATTTTTGGAAAATATGACATTAAAATAAAAATAATTGTCATATAATTTAATGATTTTCTTTTATGAAAGTTTTGATCGACATTCTTCCTGTTTTAACTTTTTCAGCGGTTAATTAAGTTTCTATTTCGAGGCAGTGCAATATAAGAACATTGGGATAAATGCGGACAGTGGAGATGTTTAAGCTCGGAATGATCACAGCAGCAATGATTAAATTTCTGTTGAATCTCGAGATTTTCTCGTCTGCTCTCCAATTTTTTCTCGAAATGAATTCATGTTGATGTAACATAATAATTAATGAACGAGACGAATTTTCCGTGGTCTGACAATGTTTAAGTTGCCCTTTAATTTTTTATGATTCTGCACTTAATTATAAAGTATAGAGCGAAAAAATGTTTATAATTTTATACCTAACAACTCCGTGAATGACACAAAAAAATTGTAACGATTCACTTGATGATATCATATATTAATTTTGACAATGAAATAATCTAGTTACATACAGGAAAATATTTTAACTATGTAAGAACTAGTTAAAGTGTGGGGTTTAGCTTGACTTCTATTTTGCATACATTCAGTTCATATTATCACGTAGGAAAAATGATAGGAACATTCTCTTGCAACCAGTTACAACTTCAGTTCAGTTAGACTGAAAAGCTGAAACTTCATTTTGCATACAAGATTTTCCATCTAAAAATCGCGGCCAGAGCCGCCAGTATCACGGCGATATCAGCGACAAAGAGATTCCCCCTCCAAATCCGCGGCTCTGGAACATGTCGCTCCGCGGCGACAACATTTAATAAAGTTGTAGCACCTGCACTCTCTGCCTCACTCTGCCTGGCTCTGTCATTCTCTGCCTCTCTCTGCCTGGCTCTGTCATTCTCTGCCTCTCTACCTGCCTGGCTCTGTCATTCTCTGCCTCTCTACCTGCCTGGCTCTATCATTCTCTGCCTCTCTCTGCCTGTCTCTGTCATTCTCTGCCTCTCTCNAATATATTGATGAATGCCAGATTCTAATAATTTATCACGATTTGAATAAATACTTTCGAGAGAATTATCACTAGAGATGTCCAACGGAACCACCCTTTTGCCTATATTTTTCAATTAATAATATTTTGCCATAAATATCAAGAGGTATTATTTTTCCATAAACAACATGTGATAATATTTTTTCCCCATAAACAAAAAAATATTACAGACCAAGCTAAAGACAAATAAATCTAAAATAAATTTAGAACGCAAGCCTCGAACTTGGTTCTATTCTGCATGAAAAAGTTTAATAGTCCAACTCAGGTGCCAGCAAACCACAAGAATTAATGTACTTATTTTTTATGAATCCTTGTTTTTTTTTAAGAATAAAGATATAAAAACAACCCGGTAATGCAGCACATGAACTCAAACAATTACCGCTCATTACAAGCGAAAAATATACCGTAAGTTGTTTAAGTTCACGCACCATGAACGATTCAAGGTTTAGCATCAAAAACGGCCAATTTGTATACAATATTACACAGGAGCACGAAAAAGAGCGCACATGAAGAGTTATTGAACTTGAGACAGAATATTTCAATGAGGATTGTGTCTGATACTTGGAACTTCTGTTTCTACGAAGTCTGCTTTGTTTTAAAAAGTGAAAAAGTGCAGTGCAAAGCTCATTTAAAGAAGCTAGGTACTTACTATTCGTTCACTTTCGCATTGTTTTCTATCATTTTCTTTATTGCATATAATTACTAACATTATAAATAGAATAATTTCTCATTCTCTTTATAACTTTAATAAAAGACAATAACATTAAAAATGGAAAAGTTTTCACAAAAAAAGCGCAGTGTAGACAACAAAATAATGATTAGCTATAATAGCACTTTCATGATAACGTTGCATGAAATTCAACTAAATCTTGGATAAATTTTGTAACATTTTTTCGACTTAGAAATATAGAATCATTACTCATCACTCTACAGTGCGAGCAATTCACTGCGCAGTGTGAGCAATTCATTGCACAGTGCGAGCAATTCACTGCACAGTGCGAGCAATTCACTGCACGGTGCGAGCAATTCACTGCGCAGTGGTTTTACAATACAATTGCAGAGGCGCAAGCGGTGTCTGCCATTCGAGAGAATCCCAAATATTTCTACAAATATGCCCGGTCAAAGGACAAAATCAGTGCCTCAGTGGGGCCTCTGAAAAATAACGATGTCCTTGTTGGAGACGACCAGGGAGCAATTCACTGCGCAGTGTGAGCAATTCACTGCACAGTGCAAGCAACTCACTGCACAGTGCAAGCAATTCACTGCACAGTGCGAGCAATTCACTGCACAGTGCAAGCAATTCACTGCACAGTGCAAGCAATTCACTGCACAGTGCAAGCAATTCACTGCACAGTGCAAGCAATTCACTGCACAGTGCGAGCAATTCACTGCACAGTGCGAGCAANATCTAGCAACATTAAGCTGGCATCCAAGACTTGACTGAGTGCTGCTGTATGACGCTTGACTGAGTGCTGCTGTAAGACGCTTGACTGAGTGCTGCTGTAAGACAATCTCGGCCGCAGCAGGGAATGCCGAGCCGGTATTCTTGATACTCGAATGCTGGCAAGAGATTTTAGAATGGGATGAAGTTCTCGGGATAATATTGTTATTGTAGTTATTTATCGTGGAGTCTGGTATGGAATTCATGAACCGCGTGGTAAAGGCTCGATGCTATATTTATTTCCAAAAAGACCAGTAGGCGATCACGCTTTTGGAATAATATTGTCATTATTTATTTTTTGTATGCAATAATAATAATATTGGAATAATATTATCATCACCCCCTAGAAAGACTAGGGGGTGATGAAGTTTTCTTTAGTCTGATAAATACTGAATGCGATTCTCACTCCTTTGACTATCCAGAAAGTGATGAAAGCCTCTTGTATAATTACACAAACTCTGCACAATGCTGCGAAGCTGGGAGCCGAAGATTTGATGTACAGTATATCCGGACAATAAAATATCATTCATGAATAGCCGTGCCCGGCGATGCCAGACAATGTAAAATATTTATAGATATATTTTCTCATTTTAAAAATTTATATAGCAAGAATTTCTTGATAGTCTTTCGAAAATTTCCTTCTGAACATTTTTTATCGAATATTTCAAGCGACAAACCAGTATGTCGCATTAACTTCATTTGGTCTGCGTGTCATGAAGTTACAGAACAACCACATGAAAAAGTTCAAGAAGAAATATATAAATAAGCGGTATATAGGATTTTAAATATATAAGAAATATATAAATTAAGAAATAAGAAATATATAAATAAGCAGTAAATAAGATTTGGATAATAATGATTGAGATGGTCAACATCAGGATAGGCGAGTTATAGAGCAGCAAAATAGAATCAAGTGTAATATAGGTTGCTTGTGTTTGAGATACGCGATACTCGTGGTGGTAATCAGCAGGACTTAGATAGGCTGAATAGTCACCATGAATGTCATGCATAATATTTGGATATTCAAAAATTATGATATAATACTAAAGCTTAGTACGATTAAGAAACTAAAATAAAAAATATATTGTGAGAAGTCTGGTTAAGAAGCAAATTAAGTTAAAACGTAAATTCGACCCATAAATCTTGAGTATTGCGTGCACAAACTTCATCAATGAGAGAACGTCCAATGGGCTACATATACAACTTGTGCTTGATTGAAAAAGGTTCCCGATTGTTATTTGATTATTGTCACGCGAACGATTTTAACTTTGACAACTCATTTGATACTTCCTTCAAATTTATTTATTCTTTCATATTTATATCAATGTGAAGATCGCCAAAAGAAAATTAACTAATTTCAGGTATTGTTTTTCTAATGATTTTCCTTGGTACATGGCAATGTTCCTAATATCTGTTTGTTATCAATCATGTGTGCCAAAAGTGACAACTATAGAACAACAATTTAACCAAATTTAACCAACAATTTAACCAAACCAAAAGTCTTCAATTTCTGCACAATTCTCACAATATATTCTCTGATTAAACTCATGTAGAATCATGAGTAACAAAACACCAGGAATACGTTTTTAAATTTAACACAATTCTCACCATAGACACTACAGTCAAAATGCGTAATTGTGACTTTGTGAGTATACACACCGCAGAATGTGTAGGGAATACAGAGGAGTAATCTCGAGTATGACGGCTTATCGTTTAGCTGTCATGGGGTATCGCGCGGTAGGCATCCGGTTACACGGAACCAATAGGAAGCTCCGAAATTGTTCTCGAAGTCCATCTTCGTTGCTGGGCCGAGCGATCGATCGAGCAGGATAAACTTCCGGCCCAAAAACGACGGCCGGTCTTCTTTGGACCCTGCAACCCAAAAAAACCTGAATGAGAAAGACGTCGAAAAAAACTAGAAAAATAGAAGAAAAAAAAAGAAAAAATATGTGCGATGGATATACGTCACCTCAGAGACGCGACAGACGCTCCGAAAGAAGATAAATAGAAATTCAAGTTTCGGACTAGGTATAAGCGAACGCAGGAATGTGTTACTCGAAATTCCCGATTTCTTCAAAACGAAATTAATACATAAATATGTTGGAAATTCAGAAGCCTCGCTGTCCCAGGACGTAATTCATTTTTATTAAACTGGGATCGCACAAAAATTTCCGAGAAACTATTTTAAAATTGGCAAATTACCAATTAAAATAAATAACTTACCTCACCACAAGTAATTCGCTGTGATATCAAATTATATAAATCAGTTCACTAAAAAATCAATAGTTGCTTGGAAAATCAAACTGCAAAAGATCTTACACATTTTCCATATGTAATTTTGATCACCCCAATCGTAACTTCAACTAGAACAAAATAGTGGCTAATGAATCCTACATAGAATGATTGACTTTCCTATAATTGATATTCTACGAGAGATGTATGTGTTGTCGATGTATTTTCATTGTAAATGCATTCAGCTTCCCATCCTGAAAGCTATATGGATGATACAATTCAAAACACAGTTTGTACAAGTTTTGAAATAGCTAACAATGTAGAGTAGCATATTGCTATCAATGAAGACAGCATTCGCTGACAGCAACTTTAATGTATCAAAGTAAATCGTGAATATTAATGGTGAGAATCAAAATTATGTCTAAATTTCTTGGATAGAAAATGTAAAGCTCCGGAGAGAATACTCGTTTCTAATTATCTGCACGTTCAAATATCAATAGTTTAATTAATTTTAAGATGTTGACTAGGACTAGGCTCTTTCCCGCAATTTTTCTCTTGAGAGCAGATATATAAATTTCTAATAAGTATTTCTGTTTGCAAAGTATACTCCTTTCGTTATAAACGCAATATATACGTTATTCCTTACTTTTTCATTATTTGGACTACATTGAAGTAATATGAGTTACTACTTCGACATTGAGCAGCCGTTCATCATGCTGCATATGAAACAAGTTCGCAACCACATCAGATAAAAAGTATATTACAAACTTGGGTAACTTCATATCAAGATCCGTGATGAATTCAACAGGCTGCGTGAAATCCTTGTCAACGTCAAACACAACTAAACTGTCACTTGCACTGTGCTGGATGAACCCACCAGCATGGGTTCATCCACTTTTTTATATAATTTAGTACCTAATAGCTCCGTAAATGACGCAGAAAAATTTTAATTATTCATTTGATGCAGTGGTATATTAATTTAGAAAATGAAGTAATCTGGTTTCATACAGGAAAATATTTCAATGAAAAACTAGTTAGAGTGTCAGGTTTATCTTGAATTCTATCTTGCATACATTCAGTTCATTTTATCACGTAGGAAAATGAAAGGAAAATTCTCTTGCAACCACTTAGAACTTCAGTTCAGTCATCTTGCAGCGGTCCGACATGATCTGACCGACGATAGCTGAAGCCCTCATCTCCATGCATTGGACTCCAGCTATCCATATCACAACTGCCGGATTTTCTGAACCCTGAGATTGTTCCGGAGTTATTTTTACGGTTCCAAATTTTCTTGTATCATATTTACGTGTATCATGTACTTATTTCCACCAAAATTTCAGTGTTTAATGCTTCCTATTACTTGAAAATGAATGTTGCTACATTCGAAACATCGTTAATAAATTAATATTAATTCCTTAAACCTACATTTAATCAACCAACGTCATCTGAAAAATATTGTTCGATCAGGAAAATTAAATCAATTAATTTTCTGTTCATTAACCACCCGTGTTTAAACAAGCAAATTTTGTCATATAACTTCCTTTTACAAAATATAAAATAGCTATTTAAAAAAATTAAAATAGCTATTTTATTTATCCCATTTAAATCCCATTTAATGGGCACACACATAATTTTGGGAAAATATAAGATATGATTAAAAAAATTCTTATGATGTGAATCACGTAGGAAAATGAAAGGTCTCTTGCAACCAGTTAGAACTTCAGTTCAGTTAGACTGAAAAGCTGAAACTTCATTTTGCATACAAGATTTTCCATCTAAAAATCGCGGCCAGAGCCGCCAGTATCACGGCGACTCACTGTAGCCATACAAAATTTCTAAACCTCGATAGTTTTCTGTCTGCCTCTGTAGCATAATTTTTCGGTTTCTCTCGTACCCGTTCTTTCTTTTTTCCTCTCTCAAACTCAAACGGGTTTGAGTTTGAGTTCTCTCTATTCTCGAAGAAACCCTTTTTTTCTGTCTAAAATCCACCATTCATTATTTCTTTCTTTCTTCTCACTTTCACTCTTTTTGGCTCTTTTCATCTCTTTCTATCCATCTCCCTCTCCATCTCAGTCCCTCTCTTCCCACTCAATAATCCCCACTCTAGCCGCTCCCTCCAGTGAAGGAAAAACCAACTCCCCATATCCCTCTGCTCCTCAGAAACAAAATGGCGCTCCAGTAACGGACTTGCCGAGCCATTCTCTGCCCCGTATCACTGCTACGGCTTTGTTTACAAAGAGAAAACATACACAAGATGATTTCTGAAAGCAAAATTATATTACATTTAGAAATTACATGAAATATTTTTCGGAACTGAAATAAAAACCAGTAGAATTAAAATAGTTGCAAATCAATTTGTTGCATTCTGTCATGATCAAATTATTTGAAATTAATTTCTCTTCGTCAGAAAACAGGATTACCAGAGGTTGAAATTAATTAACGCAATACGATATAATTTGCTTCATATGTGACGTTGATGATATTAATTGATCTTTGAATGCCTCTATTTTCATATTATGAAAACTTTGTGTAAGTTTCACAGCATATATAATTATTGTGTGCAGGAATTTTTGTGAATTTTACAAGAATATTCTAAATGATGGACCCAATTTAATGAATTCGTAGTTATTTGAGTATGATTTCAAAATGAATAATTCATTCACCAACTGAAAGAAAAAGATTCATATTTTCCCACATATTTTTTTTTTTTTTGCATATTCACAAGTTTTCAAAATGTCCCCAATGTGCTGCACGGATGTCCGAAACTGTTTGAATCAGTATCATCCTGAGGGTAGGATACATGAGAGTAGGATATAACATCCTGGGTAGGATGCAAGAACCGTATCACTGCTACGGTGCACTCAGTAACGGATGATATGTTTTTTCGTGTGTAGGACGAGTTTGACGACCGTTTAGATATTTGCCATGCATATTGATCATTTATAAATATGTCAAAAAAATCTTCGAATCTTTTTCGTTCCATTGGTGTATAAATTACTCATTTTAAATTCATACGCAAATAAGAACTCATCCAATAATTTGGGTCCATCACCTAGAATAATTCAGTATTGCATGGAGTAATGTGCAGTTATCTCACCTTTCTTAGATTTAAAGCTTGTGACCTATAGCTGCAAAACAATTTTTAATAAAGTAGTCAAATTATGAGTCATGTAAGAATTAAATTCCTAATGAATTATACATTGGAAATAGACGAATTAAAAATGACATACAAATTTTAACTGTTCCAGCAGAATAGACAGTATCGCCAAGATTTTGCTCTATTTTGTTATCATTGCCGTATAAGTCATGTTTTGAGACCTCTACTAGTTTTTTTCACTAAACTTAGAAGGGAAGTGTGACCGAACGTTGTTTAAGTTACGAATAAAACCTCACAGTTAATTTTAATTTGAGGTGATACAATGGCATCACGTATATTTTTATGACAATGAATTTTTCAATTGTCAAAGGCCATGAGTTTGAAGGGGGTTCGTCAAAGGCCATGAGTTTGAATATCAAGTTAGCAAAATTACAAATAACATGTGAGGCAAAAATTAAAAAAACTGTTCATGAATGTGTTGTTCTCACGCTCACTTTTGAACAGATCGGCTTAGTTAATGTTATGAGATTGGTAAATTAATGCAATCGTGGTATGTATGTCATCTCTCGCGTCTCATTGAATTCTTTGTTGCAAGCCCTATAGGCAAACGGATTAAAAATAAGATCATGTTTACTATGTATAGGGTATAGCTGCAACATCTGCAATATATAAAATAAAGATTTATACATTTTATACAATAATGCTCGCTATATTTTTCTTATTAATTATATTTTATTATTTTAAAATTTTACAATTTTGTTTTACAATTTTATGCTAATTAATATCATATAAAAGTAGAGGTGTTATATTTTGTAACTTTATTTAAAATTAGTTATTTAAAATAATAATTATTTTAAATTATTATTTGCACTGCTCTCCAATTTGCAAGAGAACAGTGCAAGCAATTCACTGCACAGTGCAAGCAATTCACTGCACAGTGCAAGCAATTCACTGCACAGTGCAAGCAATTCACTGCACAGTGCGAGCAATTCACTGCACAGTGCGAGCAACTCACTGCACAGTGCGAGCAACTCACTGCACAGTGCGAGCAACTCTTTGCGCAGTGCAAGCAATTCACTGCACAGTGCGAGCAATTCACTACACAGTGCTTGTCTCTTATACACATCTAGATGTGTATAAGAGACAGATGCAGTTTAGCTTACTTCAATTTTTTAACTGAATAAATTATCGTGCATCAAATGAAAATTTTAATCGTTTGAGAATTTTTTTCATATTCAGAGTTTTTCGGTTCGAAACTCAATTTAGTTTTGGCTGCTTAGCAACCTTTGGACAAAATAATAAACACTTGGTTCATTTGTCACTTATTCTGTCAGTACTAACCATTAATATAAGTGGTAAAACCGAGTCTAATTAAAAATGATATCAGAAGAAAAAAATACTAATTTCTTTAAAAGCGCATTTTTTTAACCAAATAAAAGTTTTTTAGAACTGAAAGTTTAGAAGAAACCTTCCTGAAACAAGTTATTTTAAGAAACCTTCCTTTGAAATAGGTAATCAATGAGTGCAGAAATGTCGCCTAATGACGACATGTTTAGTTTTCATTTGTCTGGTCTATGACACACTCTATATAGAGGCGACAAAATATCAATTTATATTCACATCCATCCATTAATATTGAATTTACATATATAAATAATAAATAAAGTAAGGTCTATAATGCATATATTATACAAAATATAATGAAATAATTTTATTTTTATTCATTCAGAATTTTGCCGTCCGCCCAACTTTATCCGTTAACCAATCAGGTTCACTCAAAATGCTTCACTTGAGGCGCGAAAGATTCTATTAATATTTCTTGTCTCAGTTTAGCCTGGAGTTTTTATTGCCAAAGGAGGAGTCGAAACTTTCGTACAAATTTCAAAGTTTTCCTTTGCTAGTTTTTCTTGACGAGATCGTCTCGGCAGCGCCACTGGAATGTTCTTCATTACTTTCCTCTGGAGCTGTGGACCCTGGGAGCTTTATTGTACACTAACACAATTTTATTGCAATTAATAAAAATTAATGTAACAATTTAATATAAAAAAATCCAAATAATTTTTCTTTATCATATAAAAAATATTTGCCAGGGAAAGACTCGACAATTAACAGAACGCATTGGTTTGGACTGTCTAATTATTTTCATTCATTTGTCCTATTCCTATTTCTATAGTTATTCGCATTGCCAACCGCTTATGTTGCGCACAAGCTACACGATAAACACAGAACATTGCTTCCGAACTTCGACTTTGAAACTCGCGTTCAGAGTTTGGGTCAAAAATCCAAACATATGTTGCCTATACAATCATCACAGCCTTCTATAAGCGCGAAGTTATGATTTACATTAAACTATTTTTTTTTATTTCTGAGCATTTTAGATGTTTTGACGAATTACTTAAAAATAAATAACAACCTAAATATTACAATTAAAATTTTATTATTGCTTGTAAAATTAGTAATTAATTGTTCACAAATTTAAACTTATTAAATTAATTATAATTAAAAAATTGAGATTGCCATACATTAAATCTCAGATTTTTGCAATCGAATAAGCTCAACAATTTATTTATCTGCAAGGGTGCAAAATTTGAAGTTTTTATTGCGGCCAGTGCTACTCTTTAGGCTAGGAGCTATTATAATATAATATTCACGTATATATTAGGCAACTCCTGTAAAATATATTGATGAATGCCAGATTCTAGTAATTTATCACGATTTGAATAAATACTTTCGAGAGAATTATCACTAGAGATGTCCAACGGAACCACCCTTTTGCCTATATTTTTCAATTAATAATATTTTGCCATAAATATCAAGAGGTATTATTTTTCCATAAACAACATGTGATAATATTTTTTCCCCATAAACAAAAAAATATTACAGACCAAGCTAAAGACAAATAAATCTAAAATAAATTTAGAACGCAAGCCTCGAACTTGGTTCTATTCTGCATGAAAAAGTTTAATAGTCTAACTCAAGAGCCAGCAAATCACAAGAATTAATGTACTTATTTTTTTATGAATCCTTGGTTTCTTTTTAAGAATAAAGATATAAAAACAACACGGTAATGCAGCACATGAACTCAAACAATTACCGCTCATTACAAGCGAAAAATATACCGTAAGTTGTTTAAGTTCACGCACCATGAACGATTCAAGGTTTAGCATCAAAAACGGCCAATTTGTATACAATATTACACAGGAGCACGAAAAAGAGCGCACATGAAGCGTTATTGAACTTGAGACAGAATATTTCAATGAGGATTGTGTCTTGCTACTTGGAACTGCTGTTTCTACGAAGTCTGCTCTGTTTGAAATAAGTGAAAAAGTTCAGTGAAAAGCTCATTTAAAGAAGCAAGGGACTTATTATTCATTCACTTTCGTATTGTTACCTATCATTTTCTTTATTGCATATAATTACTAACATTATAAATAGAATAATTTCTCATTCTCTTTATAACTTTAATAAAAGACAATAACATTAAAAATGGAAAAATTTGCAAAAAAAAAGGAAAAAT
Organism: Hyalella azteca; assembly: GCF_000764305.2. Classification (NCBI taxonomy): domain Eukaryota; kingdom Metazoa; phylum Arthropoda; class Malacostraca; order Amphipoda; family Hyalellidae; genus Hyalella; species Hyalella azteca. The sequence goes on along the minus strand of NW_025938782.1, from coordinate 73,328 downwards.
TTGCAAAAAAAAACGCAGTGTAGTAAACAAAATAATGATTAGCTATAATAGCACTTTCATGGTAACAGTGCATGAAAATCAACTAAAGCTTGGATAAATTTTGTAACATTTTTTTGAACTTAGAAATGTAGATTCATTACTCATCACTGCCCAGTGCGAACAATTCACTGCACAGTGCGAGCAATTCACTGCATAGTGCGAGCTATTCACTGCACAGTGCGAGCAATTCACTGCACAGTGCGAGCAATTCACTGCACANTGTGAACCCCGGTTTCGTTACATCGAATATTTTGTTCGCAAACCATGCATTAAATATAAACCTCCCTATTTAGCGCATTTTCTCATTTATGGAAAAAAATGCACTTTTGTGCTCGCCATGCCCGTCTGTCTGTCCGTCCGTCCGTCTGTCCGTCCGTCCGTGACCTCAAGTTTTCGTCGACGAGAAAATGCGCTCTCTGTCACTCACTGCAGTGAGTACTGAGTTATATTTTTTCTTATTGCTCCCCCTTTACCAACACCTTTCGATTGACATACACTATTTTCTCTTATGAACTATCTATTCACATATATACCACTCTCTACATCAAATGCCTTTGGATCACACCTTTGTAATACAAAAATTTGCTCAACTGACAAGCCTGTCATGAATTTGAACTCCCACATGGCATGAGAGATTTTATAACATATATGAACATACAAAAAGTATACCTAAGGCTATATATGCTTAGGAACGCTATCCATGTGATAAATAACGGATATTATTACACTTCCTACCTATTTTTGATCTTATATTATGCTTGTTTGTTTGAATGTTCGAGACAGGTAAAAATGTGTTTTAAAAAAGATTATTCCAAATTCCTTTTAAAAACAAAATTCCATAATTTTATTCTTACCCAAACTTAATTTTATGTTTATTATATAGGTTTTATTAGTGCTACACGTATTAAGCTTACTTTTTCAGTGACCTACTGTCTGAAGTTTTTTTTTTTGGGTAGCTAGTATAATAGTATGAATTTGTTGACATTATGCTTATTTTCTTGTCATTATCTCATTATCAATTAATAGAATCTTGTACCGCCTTTTTCGCCTGTCCAATTGTCACCCGCGGAAGCTGTTTGGCTTCTATGGGCAATCACTAGAATATCTTTTAGTCACTTTTCTGATCCTTTTGTTAATTTGTTACGTGCTGTGTACTCCTATGTGAATAAAGAAAAAGTAATTGAAAACATGTTTATAGCTTTTCAAACGAGTATTCATAATGCTGCTAAGCGCGACACGTTATCCATGTATGATTATCTAAAAACTAGTTTTTCGCAAGGTGTGGGAAAATGTAGCTGCAAAATTATTTTCTATGTCGTACAGGTTAACATCTAGCTTCCAGTTTCCTGAATTCTAGAATCAAAGTTTTCTTCGACTTTTACAAACTGTAAGTTTTTGACAAACAAAAAACGCGCTTGTGGCATATATCGAAATTGGTCGTAAAAAAGTGGTTCATTGTAAGGAACATCACAGATGTTGTTTAATACAATTACAGTAGAAGCGTCATTATGTTTCTTTTTGCTTTATGTCACCGATAAAGTGATACGTGATTCCATGAATTTTAAGGCATACAAGTTTAACGGAATTTCCCTATAGATTTTTGAAAGATAATTTTTCTTCTCCGGTTAAGCTGAAAACGATTGCTCAAAAGTTGATTTCTCAAATCGTATATTAAACAACCTCCTATAATCGAACAATTTTTGTTGGATAATTATTAAATTTACCTTTTCAAACGATATTTATTTACCAAATTACTCCAACAAGTTACATTGCTTAACCTGAAATCAGTAGATTTAAATTTTGCAACAGATTTATCAAACTTTGTTCCTCCTTAAAGAAAAAAAGGGACAATTTTCGTGGCAAATTTCGAACACACGAGCCGACGACGACGATCTTGCTCGTGTGTTTGGCAAGCAGCCTCTGCTCACCCCATACGGAGCACTTGATAAGTTATTCATTTTTGACAGAGAGTCTGATCGTAAAACAGTTGAGACTTGAGGGAACACCACTAAAGTCAGCGTTTATGGGTGATACGCAGCGCAGGTCGCGCCTCTGGTCGAGTTTTGATTGTTCGCGCTCTATCGCTCGGCGGGCGTCGCTCAACTACATCTGCCTGCAAAATTCTGCGACACTTTTTCCACGTAACATATTATTTTAATGTTAAGTTTGAAGGCAACGTGAAAAAAACATCAATTACGTCTGACTGCAAAATTCTGCGTAACTTTTTCCACGCTGCATATTATTTTAATATATAGTTTGAGGGCTACATGAAAAAAATACCATCAACTACATCTTCCTGCACAATTATACGACACTTATTCCACGTAACATTTTATTTTAATGTAAATTCTGAGGGCTACATGAAAAAATAACATCAACTACATCTGCCTGCAAAATTCTGTGACACTTTTTCCACGTAACATATTCTTTTAAAATAAAAATTTAATGCCACGTGACAAAATAAATTACCTCAACTTCATCTGCCTGCAAAATTCAGCGAAGAATTTTAGCCGCTCCAACTTATTTTAATTTAAGGTTGAAAGTCACGTGGCAATAGAAATTTGTTTTAGTGTTTAAGGTAATTTTCCAAGTGATTTTGATAGCTTCTGCAAGATTGTCCTTATTCATATTCAGCATTGCATAAAAAAATTCTAGATAGATCTGTGGACATAGACAAATATGAATATGGTACTATATCCCTTCAAGGTTTCTTTATTGAATAAGAAGATTAAAGCACTAAAGTCAATCCAAATTTGCCACTTCATATTGCCTCTTAAAGCTACTTTACTATAAATGATTAATATTTTAGAAAACTGGATCTACGTGGCGATGTACTTCATGAAACGAAAAATTTCATCCTGGAAATTTGACTTTTTCCGCGTGCAAAAAGAAATAGTGTTTCTATGGGGATATTCTGTCGCCGCTGCTGCTCTGCTTCCTGTCCGATCAGGATGAACTTCGGAACATGGTTTTACGAGCCACTTATCGAGGGCGTAAGAACGTTCGCTAAAGCAGGAGATGTTATAAGTTTTTGAGACCTTCTCAGTTCATAAAACATTCTTTGATTGGGCGACAAGACCCTAACTTAAGACATAAAACTTCGACTCCCTTTCTTGCGAATGACTGTGGTGAATGAATTTTATCAGTTTATCAGTGTTAGTGTAACATATTTGGATTTCAATAGTAACTTTTTGCTATTTAATGTCCAAATTCTTTTATCGTGCCTGATTTACAATGAAATTTTTTGGTCATTTCGCTTTCATCAAAGAAATTTTATAGGAGGTATTCATACTTTTTTTAGAGGAAACGACCAAGCTATAGTTTTTGATGCATCACGCTCTGCGTTATAAAAAAATATATATAAAGGACAATGCTATTTTTAGTTATTATTCAGGTTATTCAGATATAAATCTATCAGTAATCTTTTAATTCATTTAAAATTTGACCGCATCTTCCCGTCGAGTATTCAATATGGTTTTTTCCAATTAAAGAATACGGTTTAACTTTTTTTACTTCGGTTTTTCAATCAATTCTTTAATTAATTTAACTCAATTTTAATTGATGTATCGATCAAGAAAAAACAAAGTATCTCATTGTTCATTCTATATTCCTGACAGATGTGTCACCAGGCGTTCCCTCGCAGCGTCAGTACTCTAGCAGTAAGTACGAACTCAATTATTATCAAGTAATATTATTTCTCACTAAATCCTCTGTATAGTTTTCAATGAATTTTTTTAATTTTTCATTTATAGTACGAACTACATTATTATCAAGTAATATTATTTCTCAGTGAATCCTCGCTAGTTTTCAATTAATTTGTTCTACTTTTTACTTAATTTTCCAATTTTATTACAAACTGCCTGCGGTACACTATAAAATTCAAAGAATCCTGATGCATCCTGATGGATCCTGATCCTAGATGCATATTAGTTCAGTGATACATGGTTTGCTTTTTTTCACTAGCGCTAATTCGCGAATCACAATGGAAGATGATCTTAATATATGAAATAATTAAACCAGATAGTTGCGAATTATTTAATACAAATACAATAAAAACAATACAAAATTAGTTTACCAAATAGACCGTATTTCAAAATCAGATTAATGCCGAGTTCTTTCCATTTTACTATTACAAAAATTTGTGAGTAATGTGATTCATATAAAAACTTACACATTATCGAGGGAATGGAAACTGCCTAATAGGCCGCGACCTCGAATTTAAGGGCGTGCGGATGATTACGTTTGATGCAAAACGTTACGTTTTGTGCTAACATTCAACATAACGGGTTTGAATTCGGGAATTTATGGGCATAACACGAGCCACGTTGTTTTAATTGAAAAACTTATACTGTATGGTATCTTACGGTTATACATGATTAAGGTATGATGAATGAGTAATAACGATAGCACAGTGAAAAATTGGTTAAAAAAATTCGCTTGTGCGGAAAATTTCATTACCAATGTAAGATTAGAACGAAATAAATATATATAAATCTTTTGATTTTCCAATGATAGTTTTTCAGTCTGGTCTATAATCTATAATCTACCAGTAAATTATTCTTAAATTTGCCCACTTAATTCACTGTCTGCTAAGAATGGACTATGATTATACTTCTCAATTGAATTCAATAAATAATAAAATGCGTTAACGTGACTCCTTATATATTTGCACCGCATCTTTCGATAACGGCTTATCTCGGCAAGAGCCGGGGTACTCAGATTATAGTTCTTAATTAAATTAATTTAATTATTCCTACATTCATCAACGTGCTTCATAATTTGCGCAGGATCTTCCAAAACGGCTTGGCTTGCCTCGGCAGGATATTGAATATATGGATAATTTTGCTGAAATGAATTCAAGTATTCTTACAATTATGAACGTAATGCGTCTTCGCAAATGTTGAATGTTAGAAGGAAAAGCTTGGTAAAAGATGAGGCTTAATGCAGTTATAAGCGTCATTATGTATACGCAGGATCTTTAGAAAACGGATTGGCTTGTTTGGCAGGAGATTGGTTATTTAGATGATTTTGCTCAATTGAATTCAAGTATTCCTGCTATTATCAACGTAAAGCATTATTTGCGCAGGATCTTTCTAAAGCGGTTGGGCTTGCCTTGGCAGGAGATTGTTTATTTGGTTGATTTTGCTCAAATGAATTCAGGTATTCCTGCAATTATTTATAATTTTGCTCAAATGAATTTAAGTATTCCTACAAATATCAACGTAACACTTTATTTGTGCAGGATCTTCCGAGAACGGTCTGCCCCGACGCCTGCGTACAGCCTACACCAACACGCAGCTGCTTGAGCTCGAGAAGGAGTTTCACTTCAACAAATACTTGTGCCGGCCACGCAGGATAGAGATCGCCGCGTCGCTCGACCTCACCGAGAGACAGGTTCACATTGCGATGCAACTTGGAAAATTTATTCATGTATTCAGAATATATAATGTTTGTACAATATAATCGATTCACCAAGATGTTTATCTCTATTCGAATTTCTCTACATAGATGCTTGCTTTAAATTAAAGGTTCTGATGCCTTTTCTCTACATAGATGCTTCAATACATCCGTACACTTTTGTACCGAGAATTTTCTAGAACTGCTTTTCGGTACACTTTTGTACCGAAAATTTTCTACGACTGTGAGTAATTTTTCCATGCAGTTAAAACTGTTTTAATGACTTGCAATATTTCAAAGACATTAACTGTAAGTCAAGCATGCCATATGATGGAAGATAAGATTGTTATTTGTGGAGGAGCTCGAATTTTATACCTACAACCATGGTTGAATTAATACTATTCAACCATGCCTACAACAATGTCCGCAGTTTATTAATGCATAAAAATAATTCAGAAGCTGTTATTTTCAGGGAATGAAGCAGTTATAGTTGAGTTGAAACTCAGTACTGTTTCTTGAAGTTTTTTCTTTTGATAATAACACTTAAGTGTAGAGAGTTGCGTGCTAAGTCAAATTTTATTCACAGGTTAAAGTCTGGTTCCAAAATCGCCGTATGAAGCACAAGCGGCAAGTTCTGACGAAACCAGACGACGGACCAGACAAGAAGAACTCTGGTGACATCACTCGACGATCCGAAGATTCTTCAAATAACAACAACAACAACTCGAAGTCTTCTCCCTCTTCTCCGGACAGCATGTGCTCGTCAGACGTGAAGAAAGAGGAGAGCAATGACAGCATGAATACCACATCCTCTATGACCCCAAACCTGCTCACAAATGGGGCTATTCTTTCCCTCACGGGGCCTGGGTCCCTAGGTGTCCCCGGGGTGTTAAACACTCCTCCCAGCAGCGCCCCTTGCAGCTCTTCCTTGGAGTCACTCAACGTGAAAGCTGAGGAAGGGAACCTAAGGCTGGCGCAGATTTCAGGTCCGTTTTCTTTGGAGACGGCGTCTATGAAAGAGAACCTTAGTCCTCGCAGTTCCCCTCTTCCTCCACCTCCCCCAGCCTCATCCCCGGCTGCTCCCTCGTCCGCGTCCACCTCCCCAGCTTCCTCTAGACCGAACCAACGCACTCCAAATCCCCAATCAGTTTCATCCAATTCTCGGGCACCGTGTTACAATAATGCTCCCCCTAATATAGGCAGAGGTTCTCAACGAAACGTAAGTTACACAGCTTCTTACACGGTCGACAGCCCTCTGGGCAGAGGCTACAGTGCATCAAGCATGGGCTACAGAAACACCTGGGGAAATTCCGAGCAGAAATGGACCACAAGAGGAACCCCTCCGCAATATATGGCGTCTGCGGGGTCACCGCGCCATGGTACGCCTAACAATTACGACTATTCCACCATGCAGCCTCATCAGCAGGGCAGGGGCACCAGCGTTCAGCAACAACCGCAGCAACATCAGCAGATGTACAGCAATAGTTTCTACTCTATGGAGGAGTATAATTACAACAGACAGTACTATAATAACAATCTGATGTGTCCGGAAGGGTATAATTACACTTACCCAAACGGAATGTATTGCGGCAACGTGTACAATAATTGTTCGGACGCGCAACAGTATTACGACCAGCAGCAGTACGCGTTGTCTCAAGGGTACGATCCAGAAAAAGCGGGTATGGTTGGCAGTCCAGGAAGCCTACCACAAAACGGTACCTCAGTTCAGCCGCATGCTCAAGGAGTCCCGCAGGCGAGCATGAACCCATACTATGGTTGTTCTCCTGGTGCCCAGTGCGGACAAGACCTCTCCAGCTACCATGACTACCACGCCAACATGCCCATGCAACACGAATCCGATATCAATTTCGCAAGCTTTAATTTCTTCGAGCAAGGAGGAGGACCTAATGGAACTGGCGCTAATTCTACCGTTTCAACTTTGCCTGCTGGTGCGAACCCTGGAGTAGTTGCAACAAACGTTGTGGGCGTTAATCCAGGTGTTACAGGGCCTGGCGTTATCACTGGAGGTGTAATTATTGGGCCAAACACAGCGTTAGTTCCGGAATCTTCAGTGATACCGTCATCAGTTAACATGATACCTACAAGAAACAATTGTGTAAATACCATCTCTGGCGGAACAGGATGCGTTGTAGGTAATAATGGAGGTAATTGTGCAAGCATCGTGGCCAGCCCCACAACTCAGCCTCCTTCGGGTAACCCGAGTGGTATAGGTAGTAACACTGGTACCAACTCAAGTAATATTATTAATGGTACAGTTAGTGGTGCAAATTCAAACTCACCCCCAAACGTGCCCAGCGAGAACAGCAATTCTTCAGACTTTAATTTCCTTTCAAATCTAGCTAATGATTTTGCGCCTGAATATTATCAGCTTAGCTAACGCATTTTCCTGGGGAAATGGGCAAAGAAATGTATATGCGGACTTTCCATCTGAGAAACCTTGGGAGCTGCCAACCGAATAATTTTGCTAAATTACTTTATTGATTTGCATAAACACCCTAGCAAAATTATTATCGGAAAAAATGTGAAAGAATGTACAGATCTGCATCATCGACGCCACCTAAATCTGAAAATATTTAAGCGCTTACTATATTTTTGAACTATACTCCTAATTTGGTAAAACAAGAGACTATTTCTTTTTATCATTGGTATAACTTCAATGAAAAATCAATATATAGCCTCTCAGTGTTATTAGCTTCCTTGTGCAGACCTTTTGGGATTTTGATTTGCACCATCGAAAAACCATTTTCATTGGCTACCATCAAAAACTATTTTCATTGGCTATCTTCAAAAACCATTTTCATTGCTACCATCAAAAACCATTTGCATTGGCTANTCAACCTTGAAACAATTTCTTAAATGGTTTCATTTGTAAAAAGAAAAACCACATTGTTAATTTTTTTTCATTTGCCTTCATAATCCAGTAATTATTTTGACCATTCGATCTATCTGCATTTAAGCTTTCTAAACTGCGGCAGTGCACACCTAATATTATTAGTGAATAGACCCCTTAACGAACCTGTGTGTATTAGATCCGATGGTGCTGTAGGTATTTGTTCAAATTTAAGCTCTTAAACTGTTCATATGACTGTATGCATTTTATTTGTGCTTATTTATTCCGAATTAAAATATCACAAATACAAATTGTCGACTTGTTTACGGGTGAACAGTTTCCACGTTTCCGGCAAACATTTGGTAACTTTCATACGTCATGAATTTCTGTTCTAATTTGCTAATTTTTAATCTTATTGACTGACGAAAGTAAACATAAGCGCGAACATTCAGTAATGATTGAAGTAATGTTTTTACCCATTGTAGGAAAGAAGAGAGGCCCTGCATTTTTTAGCTCCAAATGTTACGCATTTACTAACATAAGAACAGCATTTTTTTTCATTTATATCTTGTTTCTTAACAGTAATTAATTAATAGAATTTATTGCGGAAATTTCAACCAACTGTACAATTTTCTTAAAAAAATCATTAACTTTGCTTGTGACACGATCAGTTTTGTTTCGATTTTTGTTGTGTTTCACTCCTGTAAATATCAGTGGAAAATTCGCTATTCGTTGTATAAATAGCTAGTCTGTCCTGTCTGTATATGTATGAGATTATTGTAAGCGATATTGGCTGTTAGAACAGCTCTGTACAAATCCCCGAGAATACATAATATATGATGAATTACGGGATAATGTGAACCGATTGATGTTTTATCGATGTAGGAAATACGGGAAAACTTTAATCGAAAGCAAGAATGCACATATGTTGCTTTAATAATTACTTCGATGGGTTGTTTGACATGGGCAGTGAAAATTTGGTCATAATTTTTGCCACCTCTCGACGCTTGAAATTACGTAAATTACCTTGAATATTGAGAAAATTTGGAACGTCTACGTGCGATCAACAGGATAATTATGTAAGAAAATCGAAATTATTAATATTCAATGAAGTATTCGATATTTTCTCCAATCTTTTCGAAGAGAAATGAATTGGCGGTAACACGCTGTATTGAAATTTGTATGGATTGGATGTATCTTACACCTATTTATTTCTGTCCCAGTTTATTGAAATATCAAGTTGAAAAATAATTTTTCTAATTACCAACTGTAAACGCAATCATAACTCGCAGAAATTTAAGTAAATTCACACAAATTCAACAGTTATAATAACTAAAGATACTTAATTTATTTACATATAATAACTGGAGATACGAGTAGTGTGAACTGTTCACAATTAATTTGAGAGAAATCTAATATTATGACTAGTTGCACTGCATCGTTAAGTGGAATTGCTTAAGTTAACAGCATTCTATATCAGTTGTTGCATATTGGTAATTAGAAGAGAACTTGAAGCCCAAAATAGATGAAAATGCAACCATTACAGTTCTTTCGAATCAACAATTATTTATCAATGTGTTCTGGGAGGAAGCAGTGGAGTTATTCATATCAACAGAATACAATTGCAGAAAGGTACCAACTTTTTTTTAATTATACGTATGCTAAGGAAGCAAAGTTTCTTGAAATTTCCTGAAAAAGTAGATATGGAAGTGGTGGCTGTATCCATATCAGTAGTGCGTTCCATGTTTTCACGTATGCGATGACAGAGATGCACTTCAGTATTGTTCGATCATTGAATATAGAGAGATCCTAAAGCTGTTTTATTTTAGTCCTTTATCGGAAAATTCGATTACATAAAACAGCAACAGTAATTATACGAAAGGTACGGAGCTGGAACTAATTAAGCTATGATTTTTGTTTTCTTTATATCCCTTTTCATTGGGAATCTAGTATGGATACCAATTTTTCTGAAAAACATGAATCTTTCATTTGAATTCCGAGAGTTTAAACTGTTTAACACCTGTAACTCGCAAATTTTGATGCACAAGAGATTGGTAAAATAATTTCATTTTCTGGGCCTCTCAACTTCAACACTGTAAATTTCTTTACAGTGATTAAAAAAATATTGGCTGTAAGTGTCTTTAGCAGCCAAGTAACTTTTTTAATCGTGAGTAAAATTTGGCCCATTAACCCGGTGCCAACATTCTTCCAATGTCATTAATAATAATATTTCAAAAATACGTTCACGATGTAATGAAAGCTCGTCATGAATTGCCTTATTCGTCGTAATAAAATAGACTATCAACAATATATGATTATTATTTATTTCTATATTCAAGCAAATTTTTTGACGCGCTGAAATTATTTTTGACATTTTATCGTTTTTAGCGCATTTTCTCATTTATGAAAAAAATGCACTATTGAGCTCGCCATGTCCGTCTGTCCGTCCGTCTGTCCGTCCGTCTGTCCGTCCGTCTGTCTATCCATCTGTCTGTCCGTCCGTGATTTCACGTTTTCGTCGACGGGAAAATGCGCTCTCTGTCACTCACTGCACTTAGTACTGAGTTATATTTTTCATAAAATTATTTTAATTAATTTTTTATGCTCTGTAAATCTTTTCAGGCAGATTATTTACTACTTCCTCTCTGAGGCCAGAGTTACTTAAATCTATCAACTAATTACCGTGGACTTTCTGTTTCAAGGTTCTTCGTGAAACAGGCGAAATCACAAAGCACGAATAATAATAGAATCAAACTCAGCTAGAATAGAAGAGATAAATTTGCGTGAGAGTGTATGCAATATTTAGAAATAATTATTATGAATGCATTCATGCTGCTCGATCATGTCGTTAAAATGAATCTCAACGTCTGTATAAAATAAAAGACCAATATTGAAATTAATTATATTCAAAAAGGCTGTCTTGAACTCAACCTTACCTAATCAAATACCAGAAGCATGACAAAATAATGCTTATTGCTAGAGTTTTTATGTGCCGACGTACCGAAGCAAGCGAGTAGAAGGGAAATTCATTGTAGTTTAGAATTAAAGTTTGACCGGTTAATGAACAAAATTGAATGCCACGTGACATGATTAAAAAATATAACTCAGTATTCACTGCAGTGAGTGAAAGAGAACGCATTTTCTCGTCGACGAGAACGTGTTCACTGACGGACAGACAGACAGACGGACGGACGGACATGACAAGCATAATAGTTAATTTTTTCCATAAATGAGAAAATGTGCTAAAAAGTCACCGTAAACGAATTGAATTAACTGTCATTAATTGCATACATAAATAGTTGACCTAAACTTACATCTTGTCGCTTATTAGTACAGCTACCGATTTGTAATAATTGGAATTGTCCTACAGTAGCTAATTTTTTGGTACGAGCGGCACGAACTGAAATCCAAAATGTATTTTTGGAGAAACCCAGAGCTACAACTGCCTCAATTCATAGCATTTGTATCCTACTAGTTCCATGTGATATTTCAATCGAAATATAAAACTTTCGAATTCGACAAAAATGCTGATATAATGGCCATTTATTTATGTTATTGTTCTGTGATGGGTTAAAGGATATATTTGCTTAATATTCATCAAGTGACCCAAGTTCCAATATCTACAGTAATAACTTTTAATGTCCATATCTACAAGGGAGAAAAGCCCCCTAGGATTTATCATAACAGAGACGTTGTTTACCAGAACTTCTATTGGAAAGAATTATAAACTAAAATTCTACGAGACAAATGAAGAAATTATCTCTAATAAATGTATAAATTTTTTAGCATTATCATACATTTACTAATTCCATTTCAAAGATCAGTGAATTTTTCATACATCTATTACTAATTAGAAAAGTTCAAATGTGCAGTAAAAAACATGCAACTATCTTGACATGTTTCTTAAGCATGACGTAATATTATATCGTAAACACAAATTCAGTGCAATAATTTTTTTTAACCATTACACACGTTTCGTACGTGCGGACAGATTCCTGTTTGAAAATAGATTTAAAGCTCGTCGTCAAGCGGTGAATTAAAGAACTTCTAAGCATAACATCATTCTACAATGATAAAATTTCACACGCTCTTCGCATACGCAGATTTATACCACGCGCCAAACAATTGCAAAATAACAAATGTAGAACTGGTTGAGACAGCTTTGCGACAGCTTAGAATCTTCAAATGGAAATTCAAAGTTAGAGATACCCGTGTATTCGTTGACTGAGTTAACATTTTACATTTCTAAAGCAGCGATAATAATTAAAGACGCTCCATTATAACGGTAAATGCCTGTTTATAGAGCTTCAGTCAGTAATATTTGTCAGTAATGAAAAGTCTTTAACGAAATATCGATTCTGAACCCCCCTGATGTCACTTTAACAAATGAGTATCTAGATGTGTGGACATCCCTTTTTGTCTAATTTTTTTAACTAGTCATATGGTTCCAGTTGCATTCATAGTACAAAATTTTATTCATCTTGCTCTTAATAAAAGAAAGTTGAAAATTGCATAATCCGCGCACAGCACGTGGCGCCACCTCGCTGTGATCCCGCCAACTACTTTTATGAAGTTTTCTATCGCAGTCCTCGGTTCAAAATCAGTCCTCAGAAAACGATACATTTTCATTTGAGGAGGGACTGAAGTTTATTTTATTCTAGATCGTAAAAAATTCTTGAATAAAAATGTTTATTTAGCTTATCCCTAATGCAACTACAAATTAATTTGCGGTTTTGAACAAGTTTATAATATTATGGATTTGTTTTGCAAATAATTGAAACTGCTAATTTTCTGCGGTGGCTGCATCTTCAAAACGCACCAGCGATGCAACATTTTAGTCGATATTAAAAATTTAACACATAGTCCGAATATTTACAGAGGTCTCAAAATAGGTAGAGAATGAACGGTGATACGACTTTGTCCCTGAAATTAACTTTTGCGCGAGCATTGGGACTGATTACTTTCTTATTTGAAATCATCTAAATCTGCAGTCTAAAAATAATTGTGATTTGTCACTAGCCATTTCGATCCATAACATAAGCATAAAAAACATTCTTCCATATAAACCACAAAAACGCCATTCCAAGCTAATTTATTTGCCAAACTCATGTTCACTCAATCATTCTTTGAAGGCGTTCTACCGCTATTTTTAATATCAATAAAATCACATTGAATTCATTTGTACAGCTGTACGTACTAGAAGAATCTTTAACCAAACATCAAGTCACTTGAATGTTTTTCTGGATAATTCAAGGCAAAGGTAAGGATTCCGTGCAAAGAGTTACCTGAGAAATTATTTTAATACATTAATACTGTTTTTAATCAATTTTATAACCAAATTTTGGGGCATTCATAACTAATGCCACAAAACGAGTTATTCCATTGAACTGGCGACAAATATACATGTTAGGACTTATTTATCAACTGCCAAGGCTCTGTACAAATCATAGTTGCCCACAGGGTTGCTAGATGGTCTTTTTCCCGGATTTTTTCGGACAAATTACGCGATTTAGTTTTTTTTTTCAATTGCGTTGGTTGGCTAAAATTTATGATGGTGGTACTCAATACATAAATTTTGAAAAGTTTAAAAAAATTTAATTTTATACCGAAACCTAAAAATATACTGGTATATATGAGAAGCTATTACAGTATATTATATTATATATATTAGCAGTTCATGTCTATAAAGAGCTCAATGACCTCCATCATTATATGATGGATCATCCAAGGAACAAATTAAGGCAAGTCACGGCATTATCGCCATGTCAAAACACTCGTTATGTCTAATGGCTTTCCGTAGCACAGAAATACAAGGATGTTGTGCTACACTTCGTCGTTATTAGGAGTCTCTCCCCTTCAGTTGGGAATTGTTCATGAAATGTATTGTTTTCCGAGAGCACTGAAATGATGAAAGAAACACTGTGTTTTCTTGCGACAAAAACTTCTGTTTTATTGTTATGGACTCACTTTATGATTGCGCTTGATACTTTTCATCTAACTCATGATAAAATAGTTAAAGCAGATTTATTCCATTTATTGATGCACCCTAGACATAATTTTATGTTTCCTTTATTTTAATTATTTTTATCGAAGATATACCTGCTTCTATTAATTGTATGCTTTTTTCGACGCACGATATTATTAATGGTTCTCTTGAAACCTACATTTTAGTGCTGCTTTTTATATTTCAAAACCTAGATAGTGTATGAACATTCATAGCTTTGAACTTTCAGCAATGTATAAACACAATATAAATATATAAACACAAGCACATTGTGTACTATCATTTATTTATTATTTGCTAACTAAATGCAATCTGGAAACATCTCCCTTTCCTCAAATATTATATTCTTACCTATAATTACTGGTATTGAGAGCTAAAACATTGAAAATTCAAAACCTCTTCAATGAATGAAGAATGTAATCCTTACTGAATGGAAATGCATAAATAAATGAAACCATCTCTCTAAGTTTTATTAATGTCACATATTTGAGTTGTTCACCTCTTCTCTATTGACTTTCTACGATGAGGTTATACTGACTGATGAATGCTTGTTTTGTATTCATTGAAATAAGTCATTTTTTCCTAAATAAAATTACAAAATCATTTTCGGTTTAGATCTTGAAACTTTCTTAGTTCAACCTTTAATACGAAACATATGCGAACTATCATTCATGATTCATCGAATGAAAAATTGTCATGTTTCATCACACTGAAACTATCAGCCTCCAAACAATCTAATTTGCAACATAATTTGGTGAATACATCAGACCCCAGAATTGGTTTTAATTAATGCCGGAATTTATTAATGGTTACTGAAAATTTCCTAAAATCTTGGATTTGCCAAGATTCATTGCAGAGACGCTGCTGATGAATCATTCATCAATTAACTATTTTTTATGACGAACAATCTGGTGAGATAAATAATAAAAAAAAAATAGGAAGATTCAGTTTGAGCGTTTCCAAAGTATAGCGTCCGCATTCCGTGGACTTTATTGCCTAGTTACAGTTAACTAACAAAAGCTCACGCAATTTCTGTCGAACAAAAAGAATTTCCTCTGCCAATTATTTTAACTCTACACTCAATTCGTGGACTTACTTGAGTATCGGGTGTGCTCCGTTCGACTCGTAAATTTGTATTCATATCCTAATCGTTGGTGATGTTAATACATTTAATAATTATTTTTCGTGAGTGAAATAAACATCGCAAAAATTATGGCTGATTTCTATCAAATAAGCCATAAGTTTCTGTCACGTTAGATTAGTACAGCAGTAATGATCCGTAACATCCTTAAAATATTATGAGTTTGATCCACACTTTTGTTCATGTATAAAAGTAATAACTTACTTTCTTTTGTCCTTTTTCCTATGCATGTGATCTAAAAACTCAATTCCAAGCCCAATTAAGCATCAGAATTATAAGGTAAGTTCTGTACAAATTTCAAATCATTTACCGCCTTCTGTTTTGGTTCGTATTTTTCAAGTCATTTCAATTAAAGAAATAGAGTTGAAAACGCCTACTAAAAACCCACGTACGTGTTTTTTTAAAAAACTCTGATAAATTATCATGACTTTATAAGTTTATTATGAGTATTTTTTGAAATGGTTCAAAATGAGCATATTACCCCAAGAAAGAGATTAGTTTATGGCCGAGTAGCCTGAGAAGACTTGAGTGACAAGAGAAGCCAGTAATGAAAAACCTATACCTCATGAATATATTTTATATCCGCCTGCAAATCATGACTGTCCATGTCTCTTGAACGTATTTACATAAAACAGAAAATTTTATATTGCTTATTACGTGCCTTCCAGATTTGCAATGATCCCAAGTTGAAAGGACGCCTAAAATGTCTGAAATTTAGGATGTGCTCATTGCAGCATCGTGTGACATAATAACCTAACTTGACTGTCAGGACTCTACTATCAACTATTGACTGATGGATTCATCCATCATAATTTAATACTGCAAGTGTTGAACCTCGCAATTGTTTTATTTAATCAGATGTCACTAAATCGATTCAGTACTTAGCATACTACCAAAGTAGGTAACAAATGGTTCTATATTTTGAGTATTTTTTTTACCGTGATAATAGAGATGCAGTAATTATACTAATGGAGTTCTCGCCACCTTGTCATTTAGTTCATGGAGGTCCAGCATGAATTTAACGAGCAGTGATGCATATTTAGTTTTTATTGTGAACCAATAGCTTTTATTACGAAGCTCCTATTCATAGTCTCAATCTCTGTGTCAATCTGAATCACGATCGAAACGATTTACGAATAAAATTAATTTTCTGTAGTTCAGTTAAAAAAAACAAATTTCATCTCGTTACGCGTATCATTAGAAATCCTTTCCCATCCATGTAAATATTTCTGATAACCAAATTTTGTAAATATTTCAGTCATTCTTTGGTGCTGTTAAATATTAAAATTTTCGAGAACATCCCTATTTATCAATAACTATTTCTCAACCACTGACGGGGTGATGGAAACGACTAAATTTTTTTGTCGAGCTAGGTGTCGACTATATAAAAAATGTAAAATTTAATTCAACATTTTCATTTTTCACAACAACCGTTTCCTCTGCTATCAACAGAGCTGTGGCTAACAAAAATTCAGTTCAAGCTAGCGATGCGATAGAATCGCTTATCTACTGATCCATTCGAGGTAAGCGTGATATTTTTTAGACAAGTTTGTTCTTAGACAAAATTATAAACGGAGCTCAACAGAAATAATGCGATCACAAGAAGATTCCGTTACGATTTAACCCCAGAAAACATGTGAATTTCTCTGTGTAATAAATGAATGAAAGCAACATTGCTTCTCAAGCTAAGAATGAAAGTAAAATGTAACGAAGAGCGCTGCTGTTCAATAATAGGAAAAACTCAATTTAACCCGAGGATACTAAGGGTTCATCGCTTTATGAGCGAAGAATAATAGAAACTTACAACGAAGAGTGCTGCTGTGCAGCAATATTAAGGCACTCGCTTTAATCTCAAGAAAGATGTGAATATACTACTGTAGTAAACTAAGGATAATGAAATAGCTTTCTAAGCGAAGAATAACAGCAACGTATAACGTGGATCGCTGCTGTTCAGTAATATAAAGAACTCGATTAAACCTCAAGCAACATGTTAATATCCATCTATAATGAATTATGGATAAATTCGGCGAAAATTGCATTGTAAGCGAAGAATAACAGCAACGTATAACGTGGATCGCTGCTGTTCAGTAATATTAAGGCACTCGCTTTAATCTCAAGAAACATCTGAATATACAACTTCAATAAACTAAGGATAACAAAATTGTTATCTAAGCGAAGAATAACAGCAACGTATAACGTGGATCGCTGCTGTTCAGTAATATTAAGGAATTTGCTTTAATCTCATGAAACATGTGAATAAACAACTGTAGTAAACTAATGACAATAAAATTGTTATCTAAGCGAAGAATAAGAGTAACGTATAACGTGGATCGCTGCTGTTCAGTAATAGGAAGAAACTCGCTTTAATCTCAAGAAACGTGAATATACAACTGTAATAAACTAAGGATAACAAAATTGTTTTCTAAGCGAAGAATAACAGCAACGTATAACGCGGATCGCTGCTGTTCAGTAATAGGAAGAAACTCGGCTCGGGCGCGGCGGTGGGAAGGCCGAAACCCCGACGCCCGGCGCTTCCCGGTGCCACGGCCGGTGATGGATCGGCGCTGGTGAAAGAGACACAAAATTGGATACACTGAGGGAAACTAGAGTGGCAGAGCTTGGCCTCTCGGATCAGCGCAGCAGGCCCACTCACAATGAGATTTCGGTTGGAGGCTGCGAAGTTGCACTCCAGAATGTATATATGCAATGAACATTATGAAATCGGTCTTGAAAATTTTTTAGTTAAGTGGACCAAAAATTTTTGTCCTTATAGTTCTATGTTTCAGAATTTTCTCAGCATATTACTAGATTAAAATCAAAGAGGGATACTGATATACTAGAAATTGTGAACGTTGTTTTGTAGATCAAATTTATATTTAATTTTCACATATTTCATAAGCAGCAAATAATTCCTTCGAAATAAACTTTTATTATCTATCTCATATGCAATTAAAGCCACGGAATTCATACATCGAGCACATTAAGACATTAGCCACAATATTTTAGTCAGAAAAAGTCAAAAATCACTCTGCAAAAAAATATTTCTGCTGGTATTAAAATATTTAGGGACAAAAGACGACCCACCAAATTCTACACATAAATTTTCAAACGAATGTGAATAAAAATATGGAAATCGATTCTTTTCATCTAATGAGTTAACAATGGATAACAACAAAATGTACTTGAAACTATTGGGAAATGGACATTGCGAGTATTAGAATAATTTTTCGCATGACCTTTCAAGCTCATGGCTTGTTAAAGTTGTGGGGAATCGTTTAACATTTTATGGTACATCAAGCTGTGAACTGTGAAATGAGCTAGAACATATCATAAGCGCAGATTTACTTATGAAATTTAACGACGTTCTGACCAAAACTTTTAAGATCATAATGAAGCAGAAGAACGAATTCGGCCAAGAAACCGCTGATCTTGACTCACGAACGTAAAAGGCTATAAGCACGATGCTCTCGTGTCATGAACAATTATTACAATAGACACGCAGATCACGAATCAATAACGTATAAACCTTCAAATTGTTAACCAAACAAACAGGCTTTGAATAATTTACTGATGAAACCGCAGATCGTCAAACATAAACAAGCAGATGCTGACGCTTGAACTTTTGAACACGCATATTAGTAGCTGTAAACGAACACATTTTGACTCATGAACGTGGAAACACGCAGATCGGGACTCACAAACATAGATAAAGGCCACAACAGAAGAAAGAAACTCTGGGTTTGTTACAAGGCAGCGACTGGGCGCAAAAGGCCGCTGTTTCGGGGGCGGATGCAGCGTCGGTCTCCCTGCTCGGCGTATGATGGATCTGTTCGAGCGATGATCGCCGGAACTCTAGGCCTATAGTTCCACTCTAGGCCTACACAAATAATGAACAAAAACCAGGAATTTTGTCTATTGAGCAGTTCCCGAAAATTAGACATAAATTGGAATCTGCCTAATAGACAAAATTCCAGGTAAAGGCATGTAGTATTGGACACATATGATGTTGTAATTCACGAAACCAAAAGTTATGAATGAGATTTGTAATTGTAGATTAGTCAAAAGTAAGGAGAATGTCGACATTATCGTAGTGTGCACAACAGACATGAGAATGGTTTTACTTTAAAACTACAAAAAGAGCAAATGTAACTGGCAAAATTAGACAAACTGTTTTTTCGGCGTTAGATTAACAAATGCAAAAGCTTAGGTTTTTGCGACAATTGTGCACGGGAAAATGATTTTCAAGGCGTTACCACGTATGCAATCCACAAGTTTAAGACGAAGTTTTACGTTTGAATCTTTTGCTTCATGTTGACTCTTTGGACAGGACGTTGCCTCTCCGTGATGTTTGAATGGAATCTTCAACAGTATCTTTGCATAAATAAATTGTGATGAAGAGACAAACTTTTTCAGTAGTTATTGACAATGTTCGAGCAATGGAAGAGTTAGTGTTCGTATCATTACCGTTCATAGCGTTAATGTTTGTAGCGCTGCTGTTTGCAGTGCTCTACTGTTCCCCTTCCCACTCTAAGAAACTCATTTCTGACGTGACCGTATACGATGTCTTTAGCAGTTGCTTATTATTATATTTTAATAATAATCATCGTAAGATAAAAAATCATATAATGTAAGCCGTCACATGTTATATGTCTACATGAAAATGGAAAAACCTCCATTACGCGAGACAAATTTCCTGCACATGAAGTCGATCAGTGATTAGAGTCGGAAAAACATACGGAAGTTGACAGTTAAAAAAATCTTCTAACTTCCTGTCGAGTGAACGAAGAATATAAACGTTACCACGTATGCAATCCACAAGTTTAAGACGAAGTTTTACGTTTGAATCTTTTGCTTCATGTTGACTCTTTGGACAGGACGTTGCCTCTCCGTGATGTTTGAATGGAATTTTCAACAATATCTTTGCATAAATAATTTGTGATGAAGAGACAAATTTTTTCAGTAGTTATTGACAACATTCAAGCAATGGAAGAGTTAGTGTTCGTATCATTACAGTTCATAGCGTTAATGTTTGTAGCGCTGCAGTTTGCATTGCTATACTGTTCCCCTTTCCACTCTAAGAAATTCATTTCTGACATGACCGCATCCGATGTCTTTAGCAGTTGCTGATATATTTTAATTATAATCATCGTAAGATTAAAGAAATTTTTTCATATAATGTAAGCCGTCACATTTTATTTGTCTACATGAAAATGGAAAAAGCTTCATTACGCGAGACAAATTTCCTGCTCATGAAGTCGATCAGTGATTAGAGTCGGAAAAACATACGGAAGTTGACAGTTAAAAAAATCTTCTAACTTCCTGTCGAGTGAACGAAGAATATAAAAACTTTTATCATTAACGTGATCGTAACCGTCTTGAAATGACGTGCTCATGATGTCATTGATAATGACGAAAATATAACAAATACACAGTATACAAATATGGCTACAAACATACTGTGTATAACAATAGCCATGAAGCAGATACCGCACTTCATTAGACTAAGAACGAGAATTTCCTAAGAATTTACTTCACTGATATATTGGATTTCATAATCAAGACTTAGTCATACAATGACTGATTCTTGTTATATGATTTTTTGGAATATTTTTCCCTAAATTTTATTAGCCTTGAATCTCTGTAGCCGATGGCTTCATTTACTTCCACTTAACGCTATCATCAACTGAATTTTTGGCCATCAATACCGATTCCTCAACTGAATCAACAAAATCTGTAGTGTATCGTATGTAAATAATACTCTGAGTAATTAACTAGGCTGAATTCATATCAAAATAAACATTATGTGCCAAAATGGATATTTTATAAAGATGCTTATAATAATCAACTTGTATTGAATATGGATGAATTTTGATTTTCCACGGCGGAGTCATAAATATAGCTTCAACCTTTTACTGATTCTCAAAAACTACGCTACGAATATTCCAAACATTTTCAACATTTTCATCTTCAGATTATGAAATATTTTTGGGATCGTGCGTGCTGTTCAACTATATTGCTGTAGGCAGCAGCACACTCAGCACCCAGCAGCAGCACACTCAGCACCCAGCAGCAGCATACTCAGCACCAGGCAGCAGCACCCTCAGCACCCAGCAGCAGCACACTCAGCACACTCAGCAGCTGTGGAGGCCCTCTAGGTGATCAGTTTGCGCCGTGACATGAGCGGCTGCGACGTCGCTCACCAGAAGCCGGCGCTGCACTTCTCGTCCTGCCGTGCAAAATTTCCTTATAAACTGAAAATTACCAACAAATTTTAATCCAATGAAATGTAATCCTGGGATATTATAGCTACATTTCAATACTGTGAAAATTTATTTTCAATTTATATATTTCTAATTCTATTTCAAATCTAGAATTAAGGTTGCTTCGGTGATAATACTTTCGTGATTTAGATCATTTGCAGCCAAACTGCAGAGTTCTAGGTCTTCTGTTATGATCCGATTAGCCTGTACATAGTAGAAAGATTTTTTACCAGTTCAATATGGCACCGAGAATGTCAAATCTAAGGAGATATAAGAGAGACATTTTAGAGTCTTCTCTCGAAATTAGAGTTCTTGTTATGAAACTGCTTGAATCAATCTAAGTTCTATTAAACTTTTAGACAACTTGCCAGCAGGCAGAAATATTAATAACGCTAACTGCATAAGTGTTTACTTCCTTTTAATGATGATGCAATCAGAGTCATGAATGCACTAGTTAAACATCCCAATATGTATATTAAACTTCGATTTTTAAACTCATGACAGCTTGATTACAGATTATTGGTTGTTAATAATATTTTTTCTCTAATGAACATAGACTTAAATTTTGCTCGTGATCATACGAGTATAAATTAAAAAGTAATCGTTCATGATCATTTTGAATTTATAACAGTGCAGTATCACTCTGTAAATGTACTGGGAAACTCTTTCGCACTTACAGAGAATAAGCGCGCTTGGTGTCATTTGTTGACCGCAAACTTTGTTATATTTCGCACCGTATTTTGAAATGGATTTTTTCTAGCACTTGCGGTTGCCTTGCGCAAACGTCCAGGAGCTTTGCCTCTATGAGACTCAAAGACTTGGCTCTTCTGGTCCAGTGATTTGTGTTTGGTGATGTTGCGAGGTGTTTACATTCCCCAACTGCTGGGTCATGCCTCCCACGCTCAACGGAGAATGTCCCCACACTAGCTGCCCCTCTTTAAAAAAAATTGCCAAAAAATGTCACCTCGCTCTGACCCTCTTAAAAAACTCGCCAGAGAATGTTCCTTCACTAACGGCCCCTCTTTAAAAAAATTGCCAAATATTGTCCCCTCACTAGCTGCCCCTCTTTAAAAAATTTGCCAAATATTGTCACCTCACTAGCTGCCCCTCTTTAAAAAAATTGCCAAATATTGTCACCTCACTAGCTGCCCCTCTTTAAAAAAATTGCCAAATAATGTCCCCTCACTAGCTGCCCCTCTATTAAAAAGTAGCCAAATAATGTCCTCTCACTAGCTGCCCTCTTCAAAAAATTGCCAGAAATTTTCCCCTCACTAGCTGCCCTTCTTTAAAAAAATTGCCAAAAAATGTCACCTCACTAGCTGCCCCTCTTTAAAAATATTGCCAAATAATGTCCCCTCACTAGCAGCTCCTCTTTAAAAAAATCGTTAGAGAATGTCTCCTCACTAGCTGCCCCTCTTTAAAAAAATAGCTCCTGGATCCACTATGAACGAAGGAAATTGCGGCGAAAAAAATGTGCTCCTGGAACTAAGAAAAAATGCGACGGAATAAATTATTTGATGGCCAATATTTTCCGTGAACAAACTTGTTAATAATGATTTGGCCAAGCATTGTACTCGCTTCCCTTTTGACACGAGGTGTAAATCAACAGTACAATTATTACTTAATATTCTCCTGAATATATTACATATAGATTTCAATGCAATAATATCCTAATCACGGAAATTGAAATTATTGGTTCCAAAAGATTATATTCTTAAAGATTCATACAAACTTGGTTCAATAATTTAAATCTTATACCAATTGTGAGTGTCTATGTTTATCCGAATGCCCTCAGACTCACTAATCCACAAATAATCGACACCAAAGATTACGCATCTTTACTATCGGTACATTGTTTTATTGCCAAAGATATACTATTGCTCGTTCGTTTCATTGTCTTGAACTTTCTAGCTGTCCGTAGTACACCATAACCGTTCAATCTTAGGCACTGTGATGCTAAGCTTCAAGTTCTACGATGAATAATTGTATCGGTAGACACTAATTTTCTTGTCTCCCCATGGATCGTGAATTTTCTTCTGAAACCTTATTTTTACTTAAACCACTTTATTTTTACTTAAACCAAACACGTTTTAATGAAGGGCTCTACCCTAAATATACAAATTTCTTACTTACAGTATTAGTATACTTATACTTTCCTAACTGGAGCGTGTGTTCCTCAAAATGCAGAATTTAACGTTGTCGCTTATACTAATATCGTTAGTGAGCAAAATCTACAGCATTACGTTGCTGGTAAATTAATTTATTATTTTGTCCTGCATATTACACAGAATTCGGAGGATCATTTACCCTGTCACACATTATACGCATCTAGACATTTCTCCCACACTGTGTGTACATTTTTCATTGAAAATTTCTGGCCATGCAAGCGGGCCATTTACACCAATTTAACAAACTACAATGTACTAATGGGATAAATATTGCATTAAAATCTGCGGCGTTTGTGTAATTCATTTTAAATTTTTATGATGAATAATCTTGAAACTACAACCAATATCACCCAACATTATATTGCCCAACATCATCTAGATTACAAGTTCGAAGTGATCATGCTTGTATCTACGACTTTTAGTTGATAAGATTACGTTGATCAAATTCCCTCTTACTGCAAGAAATTCAATAATTCAAGAACTCTGAGGGATGATTTCAGGAACTTTTCAAATCCCATCAATCGAAGAAGCGTTCGCCGGCCTCAACAAAATCTACTTTTTCTCGGGCAGCCTTTATTTCATGGGGCAAATTCTCCCTGATGCGGCATCAGTGTCCCTTTATTTGAAAGAAACAGTCAGGCATTTTTTTGAGCCTTAAGACCGTTGAACGATGCTTGTTTGTTCTTCATAGCCCAGTTAATTGTGCTAGTTGTTTGAGGAGTAAGTGAACTTAGCGCAGCAAGTGAATGTAGCCAGGAGTCGGTTCGTGTTTGATGGAGGCCAAAGTCAAACAGGGACAAACACTGACGGAGTTAAACACGATACACATCTAACACCGGCTCGTATGCTCACCACACAACCAAGATGGCACCCTGTAATGAATCACGTGTGTACTCACAAACACACACGGCGACAAAAAAAAGATCTGATGTGTTAGGCAACAGATGTGTGCTTCGTCCAACATCGTCCTGGCCTACGAATAGCTTTAAATAAATCTCTACAGTACACCATTTGTTATATTGTTCTTAGTTTGCATGAATGTTGATCAAAAAGTAGGTGTTTTGGCGTGTTTTGACGTACAAAAAGTAATTGACGTGGATATACATTTAAATCTGCAGCGATTCCAATATATGTTGATTCACATGACCTCTAAGGGGCATAGGCGAATCATGGCTATGACCAATCAACACGAGCATAAAAAGTAATGATTGTCTGCAAATCATAATTAATTAGTCATAATAATTGCATTAGTCAATAAATACTACTTTCTATTTACCGAATACTATTTTAGCAATGAAATTTTAGTTGCCATCAATGTTTAGTCGCTCCGAGATTCGTCGCATTTTCGTACCAGCAGCTAAATCAATGAATGCAAGTATTCCACATTCAGTGCGGCTGCCGTCAAATTTATGACTCACTTTCACAAATTCCGTACCGTAAATAACGTTACAAAATTTCTTAATTCCATCAAAATAGAAAATGTAATTTCTATACCGCTATCTTATCTTCTGTTCTTCAAGGTCTTACAAATTGGAATCCCAGTTCATCGCATTGCATCAAAACTTCATGTGCATTAATTGAGTAGACGCCTTTTCATATTATTTTGGGTGATTATACGCGTATCAGATTACCGTCTTGCCTTAGCCTTTAAAATTGTAAGCCATCATTAAATTCATGGTATTCTCTCTTCCATTATGCTTTGTCCATTAATTTACTTGATTGGTTTAAGATCTATGGGGATATTATATAATCATACATTTATAACATTTTACGATATTTTATTATTGATAGATACTGATAAGTTATTGCTATAATCTCACAGAACCTGTTGAAATAATCACAACGCCTGCCTTCGAATGATTAAAACATCAACATTGAAAACCAATTAGGAGTTTCGGTTCACTGCATGCCAAGCGAAATTTTATTAAATAAGTTTTTAGTGAGTTAGTTTCTCAGTGTTAACGCAGACAACTTTCTACTCGGCAAATAGGAGATGATGAGTACTTTTAGTTATTCAAGAAAAACGACCCATCCGTATCAAAAGGTTAAATTCGTTTACCAGCGAAATAATTTTTTTTTAATTTACCAGCTAAAATAATTTCATGTAACTTAAGTTTATTATCCTTAGTATTTTCTCTTCCCTGAAACATCCCTGAATTTTCAGGAGCATCAATTCAAACAAACAACATTCGTGCAGCTAAAGAAATTCTTTGTTTTGATACCGGCTTCATCTAAGGTTTAATTAAGAGGAAGGTCGTAATTAGCTGTCTTGGAGAGCTCGCAGCCACGAACGCTATCGGCAGCGACAGCCCCGAAGAGATCGATCAGGCCTGTGTGGCGCGCCACAATTGCTTCTGTTCTTCGGCTCAATTTTTTCCTCCAATATCAGTCTAGGTAACAAGAACTCAGACGAGTCTCTGCGAGTAATAATTCAGGAAAATTGGTAAACCACTTGAATATATCTGTGAGATGATAGTAAAAGATTCTTGCCATGGCGCACCACAATTGCTTCTGTTCTTCGGCACAATTTTTCCCCTCGAGTTCAGTCGAGGTAACAAGAACTCAGTCGAGTCTCTGAGTGTAAAAATTCAGGAAAATTTGTAAACCACTTGAATATATCTGAGTTCAGCGAGGTAAAGGATTCTTGTCATTGCGCAGCGCAATGGTTGCTATTCTTCGATATAATTTTTTTCTCCGAGATCAGTCGAGGTAACAAGAACTCAGGCGAGTCTTTGAGTGTAATTATTCAGTAAATCGAGGTAACAAGAACTCAGACGAGTCTCTGAGTGTAATAATTAAGGAAAATTAGCAAAACCACTTGAATATATCTGAGTTATAAGATTAGGAAGACATGAGTAAGGAATTCATGTCATTGCATGGATCATTGATGTGTCATGACAGCATCGGCTTTTTATTAGCCATGCTGTCTCTCTTTTAATCCAATAATTAAACTTGGATTAACATCTTAGCTGAAGATATCTTTCATGCCTGGTTTCCCATCCACACAAAGTTATTTTCACTCGGACTAGAATAAATTTAAAGGTTTGAAATCTAATTTTTTGAACAAATGATTTTTCCTCATCGCAGTTTTTTGCCCGCGTCCTGAATTTAATCTTTACAATTTATTTTTTCACGAAAATTTTCATCTTACCTTATATTGTTATTTGATATCATGATAATTCAATGACAGATTACCTGTAAAAAATCCAAGTAAAAATATTCAATCTGAACACAATATAGTTGAGCCTGTTATCGGGTAATCACACTATTTATGTGCGTATCTTCTGATAGATTTTTCGATTTAGTTTCCAGCTCATTGTATCATTTTTCGAATGTGAATAAGAGAACCAAATCATAGAATTCAGTCTCTGCACAATTAATTACTGTTCCCCTTCTACTGCATCGTGAATAGCCCTCGCACCTGGGCCAGCGAAGGTCTAATTTAATTAGCAAGCTGAGGTCGTCGTCGAGCGTTCCTAATAAATTGGATGGAGTCAACGCGTGACACATACAAGCCGTCGCGTGAGGCAGACTCTTGTGAATAATTCTTGGATCTATTCCCAGTATCTGCTGGAGTTTAGAGGGTTCGAAACTCATGGAAGGCAAAAAAGTTTTGTTTGCCGATCCATCGACGAATATGGATCTTCAAGATATAATAAATATACTGGAAATAAGAGAAGAGAAGATTAATTCAAAGTTCATGCAGAATACTAGGTGAAAATGAAAATTTAGAATTACCTGGATATTTAAAGGTTATTTTGACGATCCCTGCATGCCATATATACGTGCTCATGGAATACCCTTCATGTGCGGGCGAACCTAACTATTGAAAGTATCACTGACATCAAATAAGCTCATGATTTATACGGAATAAGTAAAAATCTCAGATACCAAGTCGGTATTTAAACACGTTGAATGAAGAAGGCTATTTTGAATTCAATACTGTTTGAGCTGGTGTGTATTTTTTATTTTTATTTTATTTTATTTATTATTATTTATTATTTATTTTTTATTCTATTTTTTTATTTTATTTATTTATTTTGTTGCCATATTTTATGGCAACAGCCACTCAGTTGCAAGAAAGTGTGAACAAGACGAAGGTTAAGGTAACCTACGTGCACACAAGTAGGAATTTATACTCCATTGAACATTCAAAAGGATTTTAGCATTTATAATTTGCCAGTGGCTTTCGTAAGTTATTTAATGATCTAAATATTACTTAGGAATTGCTTTAATTGTATTACATATTTGCGTTATTCATAGTCAACCAAGCTTCAACATGATCTACAAAAGAACAATGGCTCTGCTGCAAAAATTCAACGGTTGTAAAATCGTCGAATTCTAAATCAAAAATCATAAAATAACGACAAGAGAATTTCCTAAAAAAACTTCGAGAATTTTTTTGCACCTGAAACGCAAATTGATTATTGACATTGGTATACCTCCAACATTATTATATTATACGTATTTTTTATACCTCTAACAATTTAACAACATTATGCCTCTAAAATAATATACTAATATACCCTTAATATTATTCGCGTTCAGCCGCTATAAATCGTGAATATTCTCCTCGTAATTTATTTTTCCGTCGACACAACGTACAGGTAATGAAATCTTCCTGTACACTTTAAATTCGTGCCTCTTTGGAATCTATCCAAGCATTGGGTTTCCTTAACAATGAAAGAAGGAAAATATTTCTCTATAGAGGTTAATTACATGAACTAAAAACAAGCTTTGAAAATTCTTTGATGCTACCGAGCTTATTATTTGAAATGGCTATGACCTGGTGATACTCATCATGATATTACGTTTATCTATATTAAAATCAAGTTATTAGAAACCTCCAAGGCTAGCTAGTAATCTGTTTCAAGAGATATAGAGTAGAGTAACAATATATAATTGTAAATTGGGACCACATCAATCAAATTGTTGAAGATTAAAAGTAGTTGAAGATTAAGAAGTTCGAGCTTGTAGGACTTTAAAAAGCTACTGGGTTTTGCGCTTATAATAGCACATGAATGATCGCGCTGAATTTCTATCTAATTTGGAAAGACGAAAGCTTCGTAGTCAAATGATGGCAGAATTTTTTCTTCAAAAATGTTACACAAGACTTTCAAATGTTGAACTTAAACAATTAATTGCTCATTATTTTTGTGATACAACAATTAAATATAATTTAATCCAGTTTAAGGAGAGGAAAACATGAACTTCACCAAGCAATTTACAATCTTTGATGCTCATAATCCCGAACGCTTGAGGTGGTAAAATTCATTCGATGCCCAATAAGTTCCTGAAGTTTGTTCTCTGAAACTCTCAACTCCAATGAATGTAGCGAACCTCCCAGTTGATTCTTACATGATGGATGACCTGAGTGTTCCGAATCATGATGGATAACACCAAGGATAGCTAAGATCTTGATGGATAACGAGGATAGCTAGTCTGGATGATGGATAAGTACAGGGGACGTGTTCGCACCAAGACCAATTCAATTTCACCCTGATGCAGTGGGTGTTAAAAGCTGGCCTAAGTCAACTTTAGTAGGACGATGGAGATGAGTTTCCTATAAGGACGACAACTCAAGCTTGCAGTTTAGAATTTGCCATCCACCATAGCCTGCGTTCAAAATATTACTTAGTGCATATAATTATCTTGAATGATATGTACATATATTAGCGTACTTTATAAAGATCACATTTCTAATTTTATCAAACCTCCCTAATTTGATATTAATTTAATCTATTAATATAAACCATTTGCATTAGATAATGGGACACGGTGCAATTTCGAATCTTCAAGCTGGAATAGAATTATTCTATCAATATTTTCCTTGAAGACATGTTAACTAATGGATTCTCCAGAGTGATCTTCATTTCTGCAACAACATATAAAATAACTTAATTAGAAACAGGAGTCTGGTTTCGTTATTCATGAATTATAGAACGTATTTTAGTTTTCAAATTGATTGATTCCCGGAGATCCAGAATCGAGCAGACTCAAATTGGATTCAGCCAAATTGTTCAGAAAAATTACTGCCATTAACCGCTAAACTTTGAAAGTTAGTAAACATATTCTACTTATTCCATGACTTGAGAATGATAATGAAACGTAAGTTTTTTGCTGCATGTTTGAATGCCATTCCGCCCGTCATCAAGCAATATGTCTCTTCTCTATTTACTTATTTCTTTAACTAAATGTAGTTGCTCCATAATAAAATTACCGTATATAAAACATGAAGCTTCTCTATACCTTTATTGAAAAGGTAAAGAAGCTCAAAAATACAAAAAAAATATAACTCAGTACTCACAGCAGTGAGTGACAGAGCGCATTTTCTCGTCGACGAAAACTTGAGGCCACGGACAGACGGACGGACGGACAGACAGACAGACGGACATGGCGAGCACTATAGTGCATTTTTTCCATAAATGAGAAAATGCGCTAAAAAGAAGCTTTATTTTGTATTTTTTCTTTCTTTAATAACTATAAAAATCAATCGTTTAGATATACAGTAAATATCCGATCACCAAAGAATTGAAACTTTAGTTCTCGCAGCTTGAAACGAAATTAAAAGTTGTTCATTCCACAATTGATTCATTTCACATACTCTTCGATCATGTCCATTCATCGTAATATTGCCTTCCGTCCTCGCTCGTTCTTCTTAAGTCCCAGTGCCTTATTTCCTGACTGGCAGGCGGCCGAGCTTCAAATGAAAGACAATCTAAGCATTGTAGCAACAGCCAGTCGGCGCACACATGGCCGATCCATCACCCGCCTGGACGGCTCTGCTGTTTAGTGAACGCGGCGACGACACTCGGACGCCGAGAAATTCGGCCCCGAATTGGCCATGCCCGGTCCCCGCATGTGGTTCATGTTGCCGGCCCGTCCCAACGGCCAAAAATTGGGCCCCGACTTGGCCATGCCCGGTCCCCGCATGTGGTTCATGTGGCCAGCCCGTCCACCCGACTTGGCCGTGCCCGGTCCCCGCATGTAGTTCATGTGGCAAGCACGTACCAACAGCCACAAATTCGGCCCCGACTTGGCCGTGCCCGGTCCCCGCATGTAGTTCATGTGGCAAGCACGTACCAACAGCCACAAATTCAGCCCCGACTTGGCCGTGCCCGGTCCCCGCATGTGGTTCATGTGGCAAGCACGTACCAACGGCCACAAATTCGGCCCCGACTTGGCCGTGCCCGGTCCCTGCATGCTTGCAGGGACCGGGCTGCATGCTTGCAGGGACCCGTCTTGTCCGTGCCCGGTCCCCGCATAAAGTTCATATGGTCAGCTCGTAGCAACGGCCGCATATTCAGCTCCCACTTGGCCATGCCCGGTCCGAGAATATTGTTCATGTGACCGGATCGTACTAACGGCAAATATTTTGCTCTGACTTGACCGTGCCTGGACCCTGAATGCGGCTCACGTAGTCGACTCACGGCCACATGACCAACGGGCAAATATCAAGGTCCAATATTCGAATATGTATTGAATAATTTTAGAGAATTTCGTGTAATGAATGCAATATTCATAAAAGTGTGCCTATTGGTTGCGTTAGCCCTACCCAGGGTCCGTATGCGGCCGGCTAACAGCTATGCACCAACTGGCAAATATGAGGAATTAAATTTACATTAGAGAATTCTATGTATTTAATAAAATTTTGTTACAGCGAGAGTTTTGGTTTATTTCGTGATGAGTGACCAAGTTTTGTTTTATTTTAGTTTTGGTTTATTTCGTGATGAGCATTCGAATACATCGAATTTCATACATTTGATCGCTCTTTGTGGCCGTAATTGTTGGCATTTATGCTCAAAGTACGAAAAGAATACTTTGGTTTATAGATTAATTTATAAATATGATCATACTGGAGGCTACGCCAAATGTTGATGAGCTTTTTTAGGTTTAATTTATTTTAGGAAAAATTAATTCGCAAAGAGAAGGCTTAAGTTAAAATCTGTGAATGTAGTTTTTTATCCGCCTAATTGGAGTTAAATAGACTTAATATTAATTATAACCCACAGCAGCGATAGAAATAAATGTTTTATCAGCATACAAAGACTTTACACAGATTTAGATTCAAATGAATTTTATAAATGTTCATTTTTTTCATATTCGTACGGAGTTATTCATTTCTGTTTGATTCTCCCAGCATATTACTAAGTAAACGCATTATAGTTATTATTACGGTTATATTTTTCATGCCAGAATACGCAATGTAAGCGGTGCAGTTTAATGTTATGCACTTTTTATTGATATAGTATGCAAGGCATTTGTGTCGTGAGCATAGTGTGGTAGAAGCTGTTATTTATTGAAAGTTCAATAAGAGACCAGAAAATGCATTTTATGCTTTTTAATATACAGTATAATCTGAATTTATGATGTTTTAATTATACTGAAACTGATAATGTTATAACTAATGAATAATACATATGTTACAATTAGTTATATTATATAATTATAATATATTACATTATATATATTATAATATAATCATTTTTAGCCGTTAAGTCGCATACCAACAGGGTTGAGAGCTGAACGCATTTTTCTTAACCAACAAACTTCAAGCCAGGAACATACACTCATGATGGATTGATCTAATTGACGGCCGCTTGATTAAGGGATTAAAGCGAGTGTAGTCATTGTGCGGGCATGGCATGTTTGAAATGCAGAATTTCATGCAATGCGTCTAAACAAAATGCGCTCTAAGATGCTCAATAATGCAATAATAACTCGAGCGAGTCCACGAATTTATGACAAATGACATATTCATCAATTATCCATGGATGACAAGCTTCAAATCTGGAATTCGTAATTCAATTAGAGTCTTGTAAAAATATTCCGTCGAACGAGATCGGAATTTGATTTCAGCCAATCATTCAATTTTAGAATTCCTAAAAATATTTTTGCACACAAAAATTTCCGTCCTAAAAGATTGATTGTTTTCCGTCCTGAAAGATTGACACTCGAGATGCAGCAATCGTTAATCTGGATTAAGCCAACCTGATTACCAGGATATTTGTGGGACAGTTAGGCATAAATAATCTTATTTCCATGTTCAATTGACAAACATCAATTTACTTTTTGTCCCGTCAAAAAGAAGAATTATTGGAATTTAAGACAGAGGCTGTTGTTTCACCTGATAATAATTGTTTCCATTATATTTTTATTTGAATTACTTTACACGATGCAGCGCGCTCGATTGTAAGTTAACTAAGTGACAAAGAACTTAAGTTTTGTTTTTAATAAATAAGCTGTACATTCAAATTAAACTTTCTATTTACTTACTTTATTTCCCTAAGTTGCAGAATTCATATACGACTGCCTAGTCAATGAGTATATCAATGAGGTATAATATTATTATGAATTAAGAGAGAGTTTCTATTCAAAGACCTAAAACGATTATTAAATTCAATACAAATGTTCAATCCATCTTCATATAACGCACTCTTTGGGGTCCGTTTTTACTTCATAAAAAAACGAACATTACATGAAGTTTTTTCGTCAGTTTGGCCCCGTGTCAAAGTGCCCTGAACTGATGGATTACTACACAGTACAGCTTTTTTACCTCATCTCAATAGCTATTCAATTCGCATTTAATTTCAGTTACATGTAATAAGGCTTGGTAATGGCATAATGTCGCTTTTATTCCCAATATGAATCTAACTTAAATTTAATTTTTTTATACACCTATTCATTTTCTTTAAACAATTGGTGACTACTTAAGCCTGCGTTATTTAATTTATTGTTTTCCCATCGTCAAAGTAATTTTATAATGAGGAGACAGACAGGAATTATTTAATAAACTTTGATATTATTTTGCTACAAAAGGCGGAACAGCTGGCGCTACATTCAAACCTGCTAGAAATTTAATACTGCAATTTTTTCTGAAAATTTGAGCTTATTTTGTAAGAATTTATCGCTCCTGAGCACAATTTTTTAGTTCGAATTACATAGGTAGCGAAAATCATAGACTTATTTACGTATTAATTTGTTATGAATTCAGCCTCAGTTTATATTATGAGACTTTGGAAATGGAAAACTTCACCTAAAATTATTAAACTATGTCTTGTCTCACCTTTGAACCGAACTACAGCATCACAACACCACTCAAGATCGATCAGGCCTGTGTGGCGCGCCACAATTGCTTCTGTTCTTCGGCACAATTTTTTCCTTTGAGATCAGTCGAGGTAACAAGAACTCAGATGAGTCTTTGAGTGTAATTATTCAGTAAATCGAGGTAACAAGAACTGAGACAAGTCTTTGAGGTAATAATTCAAGAAAATTGGTAAATCACTTGAATATATCTGTGGTATGATAGTAAAAGATTCTTGCCATGGCGCACCACAATTGCTTCTGTTCTTCGGCACAATTTTTTCCTTCGAGTTCAGTAGAGGTAACAAGAACTCAGACAAGTCTCTGAGTGTAATAATTCAAGAAAATTGGTAAACCACTTAAATATATCTGTGGTATGATAGTAAAAGATTCTTGCCATGACGCACCACAATTGCTTCTGTTCTTCGGCACAATTTTTTCCTTCGAGTTCAGTCGAGGTAACAAGAACTCAGTCGAGTCTCTGAGTGTAAAAATTCAGGAAAATTGGTAAACCACTTGAATATATCTGTGGTATGATAGTAAAAGATTCTTGCCATGGCGCACCACAATTGCTTCTGTTCTTCGGCACGATTTTTTCCTCCAATATCAGGCGAGGTAACAAGAACTCAGACAAGTCTCTGAGTGTAATAATTCAAGAAAATTGGTAAACCACTTGAATATATCTGAGTTATGATAGTAAAGGATTCTTGCCATTGCGCAGCGCAATTGTTACTATTCTTCGATATACTTTTTTTCTCCGAGATCAGTCGAGGTAACAAGAACTCAGACGAGTCTCTGAGTGTAATTATTCAATAAAATTGGTAAAACACTTGAATATACCTTATTTATAAGATTAGTATGGCATGAGTAAGGAATTTATGTCATTGCATTGATCATTGATAAGTCCAGCCGGCATCGGCTATTAATATTTAGCAGTGCTGTCTCTCCTTTAATCCAATAGTTCAAGTTGAATTAACATCTTAGCTGAAGATATTTTTCATGCCTGGTTTTACATCCACATATGGTTATTTTGACTCGGACTAGAATAAATTTAAAGGTTTGAAATCTAATTTTTTGAACAAATGATTTTTCCTCATCGCAGTTTTTTGCCCGCGTGTTAAATTTAATAAGTTTTATTACCTGTTGCCAAAATTAAAATAGACTTTCCATAGCTACCAGGACGACCCTTGCACTCTGGAAACTCTGTACAGAACCTCTGCTCAGAACAGAACCATTGCTAATAAAACAAATGGATTTTCTCTGCCAGCCTATCGAGATTTCAAGCCACTGCCAGCATTGGCTGGACCTCTAACAGCGGCAATAGAACCATTTCCAACATTGAATGCATTTTTGCCAGCACTATCATGACATTTGAAAAGCAGTGTTGCTTTTCCTCTCATCATGTGCAAGGTCTCTATCTGCATTGCCAGAGCATTTCTCAGCAATACCATGCAGATCAGCATATATGTTTTGCATCTCTGTCAAAACGTAGCCAGCACTGTAGTGTGTGTCTCTGTCAGTACTGTCAGGAATTTAACCATTCATTGATTCCTGTCAGTAATGTGTGGTCTCCGTTGTTATTGACGGGATTACTGCCAGAATTGCTGCCAGAGCCGTTGTCACTAAAGCTATCATTCCAGCGCTGCTCATGGATGTGTTTCGCAAAATCAATTAACAAGATTTTAAATTTTTGTATTTTCTACAATAGGATTTTTGTAAATACGGGTATTTTTTAAATTTAATTTGTGCATCACTATATTTCCTATGATATTTTTAGATCTTTACTCCCAATTTTTTTAAACTGCATACTAAGGAACGAAAACAAACTGATGACAATAAATTTACGTAAAACTTATGTAAAAAATGAATGCTGTTTTCTGCGGGCTTATACATTATACGAACCCAAATCGCATTTCAGGTTACGTGATTTAGCTGAATTTGAAAAAGTGGATACAATAGAAAAAGTTTGCCGACTCCCAGTTAGACAACAAGATTTATTTATTCGGCTTTATCCTCAGATTTCTACATAAATTGCCTGCGCTGAGTCGGCTTTGTTTTAGAGTGTATTTGCACGCAGGCTTAAATAACGAAACTTTTCTGAGGGAGAACATAGCACGTCTGTTCAGCCAAGCGATTAAACAGAATAAAGATCTTGCGGCACTTCCATGAATTGTTTTAACGTAAATAATGAATGAATTTTTCACTACACTGATGCTTACAAATTTACAGCGTAAATAGCTTAAAATAAAACGAGGACTTTCTCCACAAAATTTGCCCTAAGAAAATTAGTAAAAGCTTCTCCTTATTTACACACATGCAGATTCATTACATTTGTTTTCTTCAAAAGAAATTTAAACAGCTGCATGTAAAAACGTCTTTATTGAAGTCATAAAATTAGAAATTCCGTAACCTATAAGTAGAACTCCACGAATAAAAAAATAAATAAATAAAACGATAGTTTGAATTTTCATGGACATTTCACCGTTTTGACGGACTGTAACATCATAAATTTAAGTTCTATTATTAAAATAATTTCAAACCCTCTCTTATATTTTCGGTCAAAAATTTTCCAGTTCGTATACATAAATTCTCGTCATTCGAGGCTAAAATTTTGGCACTATACGAGCGCTGGTGATAAAATATTCTATAAATGTATATTGAATGATTTAATATTGTGTAAGATGAATACTTGACGTTCATTTGCATCGTACAATGAAGTTCACCTGCAAGTCATTCATGAAGTGTAGTGCAGTAATGCAACCTTGTCTCTAAGTTTATGCGAGGAGTTACTGTATAAGGAAAGAGTTACTCTAACCTAAAACCTAAATGTTCTGCAGGACCAAAATTCAGTGTATGAGTATTAATGTCACTCGATTGCTCGAATCGCAAATTCTCTAAAAATCTAAAAGCTAAGAAAATTCCACTAAATTTATTGGGAATTTTTATGGAATTTTTTTTGTTTTGAATTTTCAGTATATGGATGCAAGAATTCATTGATTTTATTTTACAACAGCAGTTACGACCAGGCCCCACAATCAATAACAACCGACGACTTCAACAAAAACAATACAAAAATATGAACCGAAAATAACAAACAGAATTTTTCTATAGCACAGCAGAAAGTTTTACGTCAAATAACCCAGCAGCAGATATCACCCAGACACTGCACTGCTGTGTACATAGGAGGCAGTTCGTATACATAAATTCTCGTCATTCGAGGCTAAAATTTTGGCACTATACGAGCGCTGGTGATAAAATATTCTATAAATGTATATTGAATGATTTAATATTGTGTAAGATGAATACTTGACGTTCATTTGCATCGTACAATGAAGTTCACCTGCAAGTCATTCATGAAGTGTAGTGCAGTAATGCAACCTTGTCTCTAAGTTTATGCGAGGAGTTACTGTATAAGGAAAGAGTTACTCTAACCTAAAACCTAAATGTTCTGCAGGACCAAAATTCAGTGTATGAGTATTAATGTCACTCGATTGCTCGAATCGCAAATTCTCTAAAAATCTAAAAGCTAAGAAAATTCCACTAAATTTATTGGGAATTTTTATGGAATTTTTTTTGTTTTGAATTTTCAGTATATGGATGCAAGAATTCATTGATTTTATTTTACAACAGCAGTTACGACCAGGCCCCACAATCAATAACAACCGACGACTTCAACAAAAACAATACAAAAATATGAACCGAAAATAACAAACAGAATTTTTCTATAGCACAGCAGAAAGTTTTACGTCAAATAACCCAGCAGCAGATATCACCCAGACACTGCACTGTGTGTACATAGGAGGCGTGATCTAATTTTAGCAAGAACTAACGACGGCTGAGATGACTGGCACGAAAGCCGGAATCATTACTAATCAAGCCAGACAAGCTGTCAGATGGGAGGCCAAATCATGGAGTTAATGCTGTTTGTTCCCTTGTACTCCTCGAGGCTCTCAGTGATTTGCAAGAAAATAACGAGTACAAGCGATCAGCTATTTGTAGTTACCCCACACGAGCTCCAAACAAATGCATGCCGATTTCCTTTCTGTATTGACGTAACTAATTTTATTCGCAAAATGTATATAATCTTTTTATTCGCAATTTATTATATTATAAATATATTAAGTACCAGAAGACAATAATGTTTGTTGATGCCTATTGAACTTCACAATAGAAGTACACATATTGTATTGCTTGCAACGATTTACCATCATAATGCAGCCAATACTTCCAGTTTACGAACAATCTTCCATGTCATGAAAAATGAACATCAAATGCTATCGAAAATCACTGAGCTGGTTTTGTGTCCATTCCGATAATTTTATTGGTATGATTCTTCCATAAAAACATCCTTGTTATATTTATATGTTTATTTTTTTTATTTAATCAATGCATTTTTGTGTGAATTCGATTTTCTTCCATCCATATGCCAATTAAATCCTAAAGATTCACACACTTCTGTCAATGATAATTCAATTTTTGTCGGAAATTTAAATGTTTATGTCGCGAAAATGATATTTAATTGATTTAATTTACCATACATTTCAGCCATGTTCAAAACGCTCTTCATAGAATAGAATAACCGTCATAAATTAGAAAGTATAGCTTTTAGTTATTTTCTATTGCCTTCAAGATGCAAAAAATAGATTCAACAACATTCTTTTACAACTCCCACACTGCATGGTTCTATGCTATTAAATTAACTACGAAAGAAATTATTAGTGGGAACATCATGATTAACCGCAAACAGCACATCACAAGCGAAAACCTTCAATCATAAAAATCTTGCCTACTTTGATAGCATATAATAATAAAATAAAATTAAATATTGCAAATACCTTCTAATTACTCTGTACGATATTCCAGAAGTTATTCATGCAGAGATCCAAGCTGGAGTTTTCACATTTATGGCCAGATTTCCTGAATAAAGTCAAGTGTCTGTCAAAACGTTAATGCTCACTCAAGCGAATGTCAATATTGACGTTTCCCCTTGTGTCCTAAAACCACTCGTAACTGAATCCCATTGAAGCGCAGGTAGTCTGAATAGATAATTGGACTTCCAATAGAGCTCTTGAAACTTCTTTTAGCACTTGTCTTTTGTGGTCACATCGTCTATTGACGACGTGCACTCGCATGAAGCCGTCAAGCTGTTATTCAAAGCGTTATATTCACGTCACAGTGTGGGGACTGAGGACACAGACATGGCGCGAGCCTCGCATCCGTAAAGGAATTTGAATTGCGTTTTTTTACTATATGGTGTTCATAAAGTGACGTAAGTGATTATGTTATAGTTTTTTTAGAAATATTGGGGTTATTTTATGGCCCGAGTATTGTCTTCATGAGAGGCACAGGATTTTGTACAGCAGATATCCGTTTTTCTTAAGACTCAAAGACTGCGTCAATTTTCGAGCATTCTGATGATAATAATTTAGTAAAAAAATCCTGATTAATCACGCATTTCCTGTAAAATATGATAAACCAAACATACATGATGAAGATGGGCATAAAACCCTGTCAGTGAGGGGTGGCCAAAATTCATGCTATTTTTCATAAAATGTCTCCCGCTTTTCGTGAAATGAAAATCCAATCAACATCCTCTTATCTTTTTGTATTTAGTTTTTTCATCGACTGTCGTAAAGAAGGCATTGAAATCCTTAAAATTATTGTCCGAAACCGCAACCGAATAAACAAATTATCAAGAAGATGAAATTGTTATTGAAAATTTTAGTACTGTTTCAGAAGAATTTGCTCACAAAAACTAAGTGGTCATTTTATCAATATATGTATATTGCATGGCTATTGCATATACACATGCGTATGTACAGTATATATGCATACCTAGCATGGTCACCTAATGGCAACATAATTCGGTCAATCATCCAATTGTGTCACTACGTAGTTGGGTAGCGGGCGCCCGCTGGTGTCTGGTAGCAGCGGTGTTATAGTGACGGGCGATAGGATCGTGTTGTGACATCTTCATTATCTTGCCTGCCACACTATAACGTCCAGACCTACACGGCACAATACTGGCCTGTGACAGTCACTCTCTCACAGCCTCGCCAAATTGTTCAGGTGAAAATTTTCCACCCTATAAAAGAATTTTTAAAATATTAAATTCAATTAAAACTCAAATTAAGGGCGCTCACATCTTACCAACGATCACGTTTGATTATAATCCGTTCAATAAACATGCAAAAAAGATAGAGATATTTCAAACAATAATGAATAGATAAAGTTTTGTGCTATATACGTTTTAATTTATTTCGCTGTAGTAATTAAGTTTGGAAATTATATATACTCGTATTTAATAAACTAATTATAATACAGTGAAAAATAATGGACATCATTTTTTTCGCATTCCCCGTTCTGCACGATGCGCTCAACATTTTGGCAAACTATATTGAAATGGCCACTTGCCAACCAAATCATGCGGTAACTCTGGGAATTAGTAATCGTGTCGAGTATTAACCATGTCATGTGGTAACCAAGTCATGTGGTAACCAAATCATGTGGTAACCAAGTCATGTGGTAACCAAGTCATGCGGTAACCAAGTCATGTGGTAACCAAGTCATGTGGTAACCAAGTCAGTGGTAACCAAGTCATGTGGTAACCAAGTCATGTGAGAACCAAGTCATGTGGTAACCAAGTCATGTGGCAACCAAGTCATTTGATAACCAAGTCATGTGGTAACCAAGTCATGTCGTAACCAAGTCATGTGGTAACCAAGTCATCTGGTAACCAAGTCATGTGGTAACCAAGTCATGTGGCAACCAAGTCATTTGATAACCAAGTGGTAACCAAGTCATGTCGTAACCAAGTCATGTGGTAACCAAGTCATTTGATAACCAAGTCATGTGGTAACCAAGTCATGTCGTAACCAAGTCATATGGTAACCAAGTCATGTAGTAACCAAGTCATGTGGTAACCAAGTCATGTGGTAACCATGTCATGTGGTAACCATGTCATGTGGTAACATGTCATGTGGTCCCTCATTCAAGTGTACATTGGATGTAATGAGCTAACGCCCAACAATTAAAATAAATACATTAGTGAAGATTATGTCAGATTAACGTCCATCATATCGGTAATGTGCCATCATGACCAGCTCTCGTGCAGGCGGATCGTTTTGTCCACTGAACGTTTTGTGTGTTATTGATATGATTGAAGTGGGTTTATTCTTATTTTTTTTAATTGAAACTGTTTTTGTACTGGAAACTATGTTCCTTTGAGCGATTTATTTTTTACAGTTTCTCATTGGAAGTGCGTAATTATATGGCCGGAAATAGCAATGTGTGTATTTTTTATTCATATTATTGCGTTTGCCCACAATGTAAATAAATTTGATCCAATTTTTTCAGTTATTGAAGTGAACACAGGCTACAAATTTGAATATATACACATTATTTAATTCTTTCAATTAGCCATTCATTTAATTAAAAACCTTTCTGTTATTGAAGCCTGATAAAAAATTTTGAGGTCGCCAACATTGTTTTATCACAAAGAGAAATAAATCTTAAAAAGTTAATGAGTTTCACTCACGAACGTCACTGGTTGGCAACAATTATACGCTGTCGACTGCGGTTACTATCATCCTACGCACGTTAAACTTGGCACCAAACTTAAAGTGATAAAAATAAAAATTTGAAAAAAATTAGCACAAGAAAAATTAAACCTCGGAGAGAAAAATAAAACAGAGAATCCTGCAAATTGAAATTATGAGAGAATAATATGACAAATAAGACAGCAAACTATAGGCTTATATTGGAAAAAAATTCATGAAACAGTCCACTTTACGAGTGATCTGGAATTTCATAACAATTTCTTTAATTTTTAAATTCATGCGCGTGAGATACATGAAGGAAGTTAAAATTGAATCGGAAATATTCAGACAATATCCTTGAGTAACATTTACTCGGCAATAGAAAGTGATGGGGGCGATGAGAGAAAAAGAGAGATAGTTTAAATAGAAGAGAGAGGAAGAGAGCGACAGCACCAGGACCTTGACGTTGACTGATCGAGTTGTTTGCTTCGTGCATCGCTGGCGTGACAAAGCTACAATACTGCTACGGCTGCTGCTGCAGCAGCTACAATACTGCTACGCTTGCTGCTGCTACGAATACTGCTACAGTTGCTGCTGCAGCAGCTACAATACTGCTACAGTTGCTGCTGCAGTAGCTACAATACTGCTACGGCTGCTGCTGCAGCAGCTACAATACTGCTACGCTTGCTGCTGCTACGATACTATGCTACAGTTGCTGCTGCAGTAGCTACAAGACTGCTACAGTTGCTGCTGCAGTAGCTAAAAGACTGCTACGGCTGCTGCTGCAGCAGCTACAATACTGCTACGCTTGCTGCTGCTACGAATACTGCTACAGTTGCTGCTGCAGCAGCTACGATATAGCTACGGCTGCTGCTGCAGCAGCTGCGTTACTGCTACAGTTGCTGCTGCAGCAGCTACGATACTATGCTACAGTTGCTGCTGCAGTTTGTTGTTCTGTTGCTGAGTTGGTATGAATCATTGAGGAGCAACTGCTTAAGATTTTTTCGTAAATTACGAGTGATCTGGAATTTCAAATATTGTAAATATGTAAAAACAACTTCTATATATTTCAAATATTTAAACCGCATTTAAAAATTTTAAACGGCTTGTGACAACCGAAAAGCTTTACAATGAACATAGAAATATATCTAAACTTCCCACTCTTTTACAGAACTGCAAACAACTGAAGGTTATTAGACTGGTGTCTATAGGTACAAGTATAGAGAAGCTGCATGTGGAGTGAACGCTGTTGAAATTAAGACCGGTTAACCATCTGCCATTGACAGAAGGCAAAATGTTGAAAAGAATGGACACAGCTAGTGGCCGGGGCGGTAAATCATAGTGATTAAGCAACAGGGCCGGCCACCATCCTATAGTATTTAGGGACTTCGTTCAAAATTATGATAACTTTTTGGAAAATCAGCGTAAACTCAGAAACAGACTGAAGTGGTTGACGAGATGGATGGTGGCCATAGCCTGCTGACATGTACTCACCCATACGACGCCACAAACACCGAACAGTTGCGACAGTTCTGTTTGATGTTCTTAGTTCTTAATATTGACGAATAATAATTATTGCCTACATCAGAGTTATGTCATACGGTGCCTACAGAGAGCGTTAAAAGAAAGTGACTGCAGACAGTGACGACAGACAGTGACCTCAGACAGTTCAACAGCAAAAGACGACAGACTGTGACGATATACTGCGGGAACAGACAGTACCGACTGATAGTGGTGATAGATCAGTTACAGGAGACAGTGGAGACTGACAGGGTTGACAGACAGTGACAGGACAGCTAGAGGCAGACAGGAGAGCAGAAGGGAGCGGCAGTGGGGCGACCTTTACTCCCTTCAGGGCCGTCGTATAAGCGGCCATTCAAGTGGGAGGCAAGGAAATATAATGATTATACTCATCGAAATACTCTTCGACAATTTCCATGAATTATCAAAAAATGTAAGTGGTGCCACAAATCGGAATAATATGATTAAGCTGAATATTGTGATAGCTTCCACTCAAATCAACGACAGCGACAGGCAGTCTGCGAGACCAACAAACTATTTCTTTCTCAATGCTTCCGTCGATCGAAGAGCTGCCGTTCATAGCGGATATTTTTGACGCCTCGCAATCCTCATAAATTCAGGCAAGGCGCACTTACCTACACGGAATGTGACTGGATTCTTGTATGGCTCACCGTGGGTGCAAATGACAACACTTCTGACTCGGTAGCTTTTTCTCTGACTGAAGTAGTTTGCTGCACGCAATATATCCTACATTATAGCACACAGCGGTTAATTCTGTCACTATTAACTGTGACTTAATGGAATGACTCGTGTTACTGGTAGCGCCGTATTAATGCTGTAACTAATGTTTATGGTAACGCCGGTTTAATAAAATCACACGTGTTACATGTAACGCTGTTTT
The DNA here is from genome assembly GCF_000764305.2 of Hyalella azteca. Lineage (NCBI taxonomy): Eukaryota > Metazoa > Arthropoda > Malacostraca > Amphipoda > Hyalellidae > Hyalella > Hyalella azteca. The sequence goes on along the minus strand of NW_025938782.1, from coordinate 29,425 downwards.
AATGTTGTAACTCCAGTTAATTGTAACGCCAGTGTAATGCGATGGGCCTTGTTACAGGTAAGGCTGATAAAATGAGGTGACTACAGTTACTAATAACGCTGTTGAGATTGGGCGACTGAAGTTTTTGTTAACGATTTTACGTGGTTTAATGCATTATATAGAATGCAATGTGATGCTTTCTCGCAGATGCATTTTTCGCAAAAGTAATAATTTAAGTAGCAATTGATTGTCGGCTACTCAGCATTGAACATTTAAACTTCATATTCAATCAACTTTACGCACCATGCGTGTAAACATATAATACATAATAATGTTTATCTATGATAGCATTAACATCACGATACAGTAGTACGTTATCTGGTGCATAGATTTTCAGAACCCTACGTACGGAAGTATTTCGTTTATATTGCTGGTTTTCCACAGCGCGAGCATCAAGATCACGTTTTGGACCATTCAGTTGAAGGTTATATTACGATAATGAGTTGATACTTCCTCAATAGGTGCGCGAGAAGCGTGATCGTGAAGGCATACCATTAAGCACAAAGGCCAAAATTACAGAACGCCCCCTGTGATAAACTCGAGCGTAAATAGAATACCAAACTCTTGCAGTTGCCAAATTATTAATGAAAATTTGTAGCTTCGGAACAGTTCTGCGGTGCGTCCGAAAACGGGCCTTATTGCACTCATAAATAGAGGTGAGCCGTCGAGACCGACTTGTGGTTAGTGTCCCTCTTTAGATTAGACGTGTTCAGAAAAGCAATGGATGGAAGAATAGCGTGCAACGCCACTACTTTTATTCTCCATAAAAAATAACGTACCATCAAAAGGGATCAGGGTTAATTGTTTTAGCGGACCACCGGGCTCTCAGGTTTTCATCAGCTCCTTATATTTTGAAAGCAAATAAGGGAATTATACCTTATTTCCGGAAGCTCCAGTACATTAAGTGTCTATTATACCTATTATGCTACATTATGTTTGGAGCGGCGGTTCTTGCGTCACATAGTGCAATTATATTTAACAATAAATATAATGCCTTATAAGTACACCTTTTAGATGCTAGTATTTATTCTATCTAATTGCGATCTTTGATTGGTGATTTACAAATTTTTTCAAGGAGACAGAATGCCGTTAACTAACTGATTATTTAGGCGAAATATATATAAAATTGACACTAATCAGAAGTCCTAAAATTGTCTTCGCAAATCTTCCAGTAATATACTATAATTTTAACGCTCTCATAGCAGTTTTTGTTCCGCAGTTCTGGCAGATAGAAGAAATATGCTTCATTTCAATCGCAAACTTGGCAGCCCGAACAGTTCCGTTTAAGTTATAGCAAAAAAATTGAATTGAATGTTCACATTATTCGGTGATAAATTGTTGTATAAAAAATGTATTCCTAACTTCTAATACTGTATGCTACCCTTAAATGTTGAATTTAAATACATATATAGATTCATCGTTCAACATTTTTATATAGTAAATTAGTAATTAATCTGAAAAGAAACCTAACCATAAATTTCATTCGTGTTCCGTGTTTTATCGGCAATTTCGTGAACTGAATTCGACGAATATTCGTGCCAGCGGCCGAGACTCGCAGCGAGGCAAGCGTGTCGTGACCAATGAGCTGCATCAAGAATCACTTAAGAAACCAGCAGTGAAATTCACCCTTAGATTTGTACCTTGTAATGGTAAGTTGCATGTTATGGACATAACCAAGTAACAAGATGGATTACAGGGAACATTTAGTTGACTTTAGGCTTCCTTCAGGTATAGTCATTCATCAAAGGCAAAGATGGAGGAACAAGCTAGACAAGTCCCGACAAAATGGCTAGTTCAAGTGTGGGTGTCCGTGATCTATAGAGTGATAAATGAAGCTCGCTTTACAGCCCGTCTCCCTTCTCGGGAGCTGCTGAGCGATGGCTCGTGATCTCCAGCCTATGAATTCCTTCACTTTGTCTAGAGAAGTGATAGCATTTACACAATCATTTAATCATGTATTCAAGATTTAACAGATTTAATCGTGTATTCAAGATTTAACAGATTTAATCGTGTATTCAAGGGGTGAGCGTAAATTGTTGTAATTTCTATGACCGTGTGATACTGGCTGGTACATTTTCCAAATCAGTAAAGTTTTTAAAGCCTCGTGTGTTCATGATGGAACTTAGGGAATCGTGCAATAATAAAACGCAACAAAAAATTCTACAAATATTTGAACACAAAATGTGTTTCATACAATAGTGGATGGATGAACATTTCAATGGTATAACGTAGTCTTTAAAATTTATTTCGATTCGTTCTAGAGGAAGAAATCTCTAAAATCTGTCACTGCCACACTTTTTTTATTCGGTGCTGTCCTAATATGATCTTACAGGCCATGTATGAATAAAAACCTACTCAAATGTTGGTTTTAGACCCCTTAGACTTTTTCATTTTCCTGTGACTTTATTAAGGTCTGAGGCTTTAGTAGTACATGACGGAACACTCGTAAGTAAACCTATTAAATACACCACGCGGATAAACTACTTAATATACAACTCAAAAGTTTTAGAAACAAATAACTGAAAAAAATTCAAATGAACACTTAAATAGAATTAATTCCTACTGAATTTATGTTTCAGTATTTATGTAATGTCCTTCTCTCCCTGAAATAAATCCCTCAGGTTCTTGCGTTCAGGATCTCCCCTCTCGACCGGGAAATCCTTTTATCTCTCTTTTCTGTGGCCTCAAATCCCACTTTAAAACCCACGAAATTGTATGTCATTTTCTCTTTCTATTCGTACGCACACTGTGTAGAGAATTACTTCTCTCCATGTTAAATATGATCATGGAAAAGCATAATTACTTGTGGTAATTCGGCAAAAAGTTGATGGGATTCTCGCAAAGAACAATGTTTCTTTTTCGTACTATCATGCAAGCCATATTAGGAGGCGGTGTAATAATTTCGTAATCATGAATGTTAAGTTATGATTGAATTATTTTAAAAATCTTTAAATACTTTATTATGTTCTTCTTTGGCACTGCTGATAATAGTGAAAATTTCGTTCATTATTTACTAACACGAGTTCGTGTACAAATTGAAACTCGCGGTCAAGAATATTTCTTGCGAATTCTCTTTTCCGTCGTTATTCTGTACACCGTATAGATGCTGCAATTTATTCTATTTAATTGCTTATGTCAGCACTCAAATTGTAACTAATCATTAATCTTCTTAAATCCCAAGATCGCCAAGAAATGAAAATCAAATATAAAGCATTGAAAAAGTTCACCATATTTTCATTGAAAATGTCTATGGTATACTATGACGACTAATTTTCACTGATGGTATACAAGATACTATGGTATACAAGAAGACTAATTTTCACTCCTGGTAGTTCTTAAATCCTAATGATGAAGCAAGTCTCCCAAACGTTTCCAATTAAGATACAGTGAATTACGTGGCGTTTCCTTGCATTTAAATTCATGGCGGAGTAAAATTGCTGATTTTTTCTCATAGATTCCATTCTAATAACATGTGCACATTTTATCGCCAATTTTATTCATTCGAATTTTCCTCGATCGTGTCTCCTTTAGAAGCATTTTGTTTCATTACCTTCATTTTAAACGACACCACTTCAGAATTTGCCAATGTTCCTTATGTTAAAATTCAATATAATTTTTTGTTATCACTGTCATTTACCACATTTAATAACCGTCTACTCAAGTGTGAAGCTCTTCAAAGCGCTTTCAAGCGAAGTATTTGGCTTCACTCACGGCGCGTATAAGTCGCTACTAACTCGACTTGATAGATGACGCCGCGTCGTCCATCTATCTGAATCGGGGCTCGAGTTCGACAGAAGATTCATGCCAATAGATAATACTAACGATGTGACGTCTGCCCAAGTCGGCTCCGGACAATGGGATTCCATGGAAGTTTTCGCGGGTGTAATGTCATGTGTTACCTAATAACACAAATAGAAGAGGTGCTTGGCGTGCTCTGTTGATGCATATCGCTGGCGTGCTTTGAAGAATGGTTCGGGACAGAGCCGGTGCCTCGCCATGTTGGGTCTCTGTGGCCCGCAGGACTCGCTTACACCATAAATGTCTTGTTATTTCCGCTCAAGGTACTTTTGTGTTTTTGGAACATTTGCAAACGGACAGTTTTTCAAAATTTTCATTCATGTGTCATCAAAGGCAGTGTTTTTGAGTGTCTGCATTTTTTGTTCAGTTTTTTGTTAAAATGAAATGTTTGTAAAACGATAAAGTTTTTAGTGAAGTATAATGCAAATTTCCACTACTTTCTGTTAGACCACAAAGAATAAGTAGGACCGGCTCTGATGTGTTATATTGGTTATATAATTGATTATAGCTGTCAGATACGCTGCCGATCCCGACTTGCATACTGGTTCCTTTCTTATAGGATTTTGACTCTGATGCCAGGGTGAGTTGCGTGCGATTGTGGTGAAATTTAAATATGACTACATACTTGGTGAAATATCGTGATTTGTGTGATTATAATGATTTGTCATGTGTAGGTGTTTACTTTAGTTTTTCTGTTGTAGGATCGTGCGTTATTCTCAGACTCCGTGCTCTAGCTCTCTCCTCGCATTTTGCTCTCCTCGCACTAATATTTAGCTTTCTCCGCGTTCAGCTCGCTAATTTACTTAGGACTCATGTCGCATCTCCTTATAATAGTTAGTTTTTATTTGTTTTATTTCAATTTGCTGTTATTAATATACTGAATTAAGCTTCTTGTTGAGTTATCAATCCACTCAGTCCAAGCTTTTGCTAATCAAGCCAAAAGGGAAGTTGCATTTAATTCCTGGTCATTGGAAGACGTGGCAATTAGACCATCCGAACTTTAAAGTGACGCGATTGGCTATTCGGGAATATAAGACTATAGTTCGTCACAAAGTTTAACTAAAAAATCTCAATTTGACTAATTTTTTGCAAGTTCAAGTAGTGTATTTACAGTTATAAGTTTATACCGAGCTTATAATCCATTTACTTTTCATTTTTTAATTAAATTCCTACATTGTAGAACATGTTCCTGTTCAACTTATTATTTCAATAAATCCTTTTCATCATGCCCCTTGCTTACGTTTAACGTTTCAGTGACTTGCCTGTAGATTACGTCACCCGAACGGAGATTTAATTAACGAAATTAATTCAAAATTTCAATTGTTTCATCAAATAATTTCTATTGATGCTTAGTTTATCATATTTCTTGCCGCTTAAGAATTAGCCGTAAGAGATCTGCTAATTTTAACTTAAATCGATATTATTAAAAGAACCTTAATTCAATCGCATAAGAATCAATTAGAATTATACAAATAAAATAACCATACAAAATTGAAGCAGTTCCTGAGAGGTCGATTTATATAGTGGGCGCTGCAGCAGCTAAAAGTTTGGGGAGGGGAGGATTTGTAGCTTTAAAATAACTATTTGTTCAGCCTGGAGGTTCGGAAGCTGACCTGGAGGTTCGGAAGCGGACTCAATGAGTATCGAAAACTCATCAATAATTATGTCAATAATTTCTCGAAAAGGTAAGACCCACAAGAGATAATTGATGAAGCTGGACGTACCGCGGTTAGCTCAGTAGTTAACTTCTCGAGCAATTCATCTGGAGCGTATTTTTTATAGAAACTGCACAATAGCAGGAATAGTTGTTAAGAAACGCTTAACATGAAGCTCGAGCGAGTAAGCCTGCTGAAAAATGGTCCAGGAACAATAATGTTTACAGATTTAATGAGGAGAAGAGTGAAGGTTTCCTCGCCGGAGTCAACCATCCATAACTTATGAGACAGCTTTGGTCCCGCGGGAGCACTTCACATGTGCTCGGGTAGGTACTGTACGTTATCATTGTTACTTTTTTGGGCACGGGTGATTTTTTTAAGGGCAATGTTTCATTGAAGTATGCGTGTTTTTTCTGCAACACTCGGTCGTTAGGTTCTCTTATACACATCTAGATGTGTATAAGAGACAGATACAATATCGCGCGACATGATACAATATCGCGCGACATGATACAATATCGCGCGACATGATACAATATCGCGCGACATGATACAATATTGCGCGTAATATAATATGCAAGAATATCCATGTCTTTTTCGGATGATCTGAATGTATTTATTTATCTACAATTCAAAATCGCTTTTAATTAAAAAATTCGTTAAACACAATCTTTCATCCTCGCGCTGCACAGTTCCTCCGATGCAAATATGAAAATCGATACAATATGCGAATATAATGCATCGTGTGAATAATGTATGTATGTACGTTCTCAATACCTTTTGACAAAATTAATTCGCTAATATACCAATAATGTACTGCCTGGAGTATATCTATGAAGGTACATCTATAAAGTCCGCCCGAAGTTTGCTCAATGTTGGTTATAGAACAGCTATACCGCGGTCCTAGGACAGTTACTATGATCATATAACAGCTACTGCGATCCTAGAACAGCTACTGTAGTCCTAGCAAAGCTAGTGTATTCCTAGAACAGCTACTGTCGTCCAAGAACAGCCACTGTAGTCCTAGAAGAGCATGTGTAGTCCTAGAACAGTGAGTGCAGTCCTGGAACAGCTAGTGTAGTCCAAGAACAGCTACTGTAGTCCTACAACAGCTATATTGTCACCCTAGAATAGCTAGTGTAATCCTAGAACAGCTAGTTCAGTCCTAAAACAGCCACTGTGGTCCCAGAATAGCTACAACCGTCCTATAACAGATAGTCCTGATCAGCATGAGGCAGTCCTGATAAGCATGAAAGGGTGGAGTGCGCCACAACACACTGGCATGAAGGCCCACTCTAGGCGCATGACACTTGCCGTGCTAATGGAGACAGATTTCTATTTGCATATGGCAAAGCCAGAGACCAAAAAAAGTAGCTAGTGACTTCGCCATTGTAGTTTTACGACGCTTAATGAGCTCTCCCGACCACGAAACTGATCGGCGACCACTCAAAAAATGATATTTGAGACCAGCATGTTTAATCCGCGGTGTTTGAGCCGCGGTTATATGCGGTGTTCGGTCTGTGTCCGTGTAATGGCGTTAATTGTTTATGATGGTGGAGTGAGGCGTCGCTTGTTGATGAAGAATTCAATTCTTCATCAACATCATCTAGGTAATACATCAATTAAATGCATGCATTTAATATCTCATAAGCATCATGACTTTACATTGTGTATCTTCCAGTTATGTAAAAATTTATTATCGTAAACTGTTGATGAAGAATTCAATTCTTCATCACGATCAATTTTTAATTATTCTCAATTTTGTTATTCATTGGGAATATGAAGTATTGTTCGGCGTATACCATTATTTTGAATCAGCTAAATTTAAATGCATCTTTAAATTTCAATTCATCATATGTATTTTTCCATTTTTATTACTATTTAATATCTTTCATTACAATTTTAAAATGCATCTCATTATTTTAATTCATAACAAAGAAACTCATCTCAACAACGTTAATCTTTTTCTGTCTCTAATATCAGAATTTGATCACGATTTTCTAGGTAATACATCGATGAAATCTTTGCATTTAATATCTCAAAAGCTTCATGACTCTACATTGTGTATCCTCCATTTATGTAAAAAATGTATTTCGTAAACTGTTGTTGTGCACCCAAACAGCCGAAAAAAGATATGACTCGCCTAATTCATATTTAATACATTCTTCATTATGGACCTAATGTCATATTTTTATCATGTATAGCATGCATTAAAGATCTCATATTTAGAATGAGAGCCATATTAGCCAATATTTTTACCATTAATATGAATGCATTATAGATCTCAAGGTTAGGATGACAGCCATATTAGCCAACATTTTTACCATGCTTAAGCATGCTTTATAGATATCATAGTTAGGACGAGAGCCATATTGACCAATATTTTTACCATGCATAAGCATGCATTATAGATATCATAGTTAGGACGAGAGCCATATTGACCAATATTTTTACCATGAATAAGCAGGCATTATAGATCCCAAAGTTAGGACGAGAGCCATATTGACCAACAGGCTCGTCAATTAACTGCAATAATTGAGCCGTGACATCAGAATGCCTGATGACCCCGCCAGAAGAAAGGAAGCTCGAAGAGCTCATTAATAGTCTGCTTTATTGGCTTAAACAATATTGGATTTTAGGGCCCGTTGTGGCAAACGTCGCTGTACAAAGGATACGGAATGAACAGGAATTTCATAGTGATTTATGAGATTTTTCTGTTCTCACAGCAAACTTTCTCAATTCAATGAACGAAAACCAGGCTATCAATTATTCAGAAATTCAAATAGAAAAGTTCAAGATTTTAAAATTTGATGTAGTAAAATATAAATATCTTAGTCATTTAAACCTATTTTTAACACATTTTTTAAAATGAATATTACGATTGGAAACTGTAAATTCAGAATTTCAAAAAAATAATAAAATTTTAAATGGAACATGATTAGATAAAACATATTGAAACTGACTTTGATGTACGTGCATCATTAGGCGTACGAACTTCTCATGTTACTAAACATTCCGAAAAATTATAATTTAAATCTTTACATCATATGTGGAATAAATATAAATAAAGATTCGTCTATTCGTTCAGTGTGCATTCAAGGTTACCATCACAATTAAAACGAATGTTAATAGCAAATGCTCTTATCACTTGAAATTCAGTAGGAATTAATTTGTTTACTGAATTGACACAAATCCCTTTATTCAACTTTCTGTCAATTTTCTCGAGCTTTTCTTGCATAAAATAAGAAATTTCGTTTTGAAACTTACCAAAATCCGTACGATATATGCATTCATTATCCGTGAGATTTTATCACTATGGAAATAAACCTCAAATTGCCAACTGTTTAAGTAAAGAATGTCCATAAGTAAAATTGAGCGTAAAAATTTTTTATGTATGAAATGATTAAATTTCCTTTTTATGTTTATATTAATATCGCAGCCGAGCAGATACCTAAATACCATTTCTTTCGGTGTCTCGTGAAGGGGACGAAATTAGCTAATTATGTTAAATGCAAATAAGTATAAAATTATAATATAAATAAAAACAATAATATAATACAATATAATTCGTGAAAAGGCTCTCAGGTGAATAACTTTCATATAAGTTTCCACAGGGCCTGGCTCCAATCAAGAAAGAAAAATTAAACTCAAACCTACGGATTTTTTAAACACGTTTTATCGCCTTCAAAAATATCTATTCTTAAGTTCAATTCTATATCAAATGTCTTCAGGCTAAAGCTGGATTATTTTCTAAAATTTGCTCTAATCTCTTTTTGGTTACGTGACGGGGACTTTAAATCATATTATATCAACATTGCCCCTGCCAATAAAACTTTTCCAGGCGAACAATTGAACAATGGACGAAAATGATTTTTTTTTTCAAATATTCGTTTAATCTGTCATGTCCTAATATCATATACTTTAATTACGGCAGCAGGAATTGTCGCCCTCTAAATTGCTAAAACTAGGTCGCGCATGCTTATATAAGGCAGAAAATCATCCCTCGCTTTCTATTTCGTATCAATACCTTAACTTCAATTTCATGCCTACCTCGAAAGTGGTCAAACCTTACATTTAAGTATAATAAATTATATTTTTTAAAATTAAGTTGTATTTAATCGATTTAAATAAATTTAAATAAATTAAATAAATATTTAAATCGAAACCTCTCAATGCTAAACATAATTCGCTCTCTATAACCGTTAAAACTATCCCTATTAACCGTGATTGTTATAATATTTTTACCGCGGGGCGCCGGTGCTATTTTTTTAACCGGTCATTCTGTGATCTTCTCGCATCCCACTAATTTTATTGTTTAAATGTCAGTAATTTTGCAACATAAATAATACTGCAATGGCGATAGCAAATCTGTATAGTGGCGCAGAAAGTATCCAGCGATCGTAAGGGTAAGTTGATGCGCGTAAGAGCTCGTTCCAGTGTGTCTCAAATTTATGTGCTGCCGTTGAACTTGTGGATTATTGAACAAATGGTCGGGCCATATACTTTTGTCGAGATTGTAAAACACTTTTTCACCCAAAGTACGAGCAGTCAAGTAGCACTGATACGCCTGTAACAGGACAAAGCGGGTTAGAATGACCTATACATGAGCAAAAGGTGCATCGCTAGTTGGACCAACTTATATCACTGAGTGATGAAATATTATAGAATTAATGCCCGATATCATGCGTCCGCTAACCGAAGATCAGGTAGTTAGAAAAACTTCAAAGTCATAGGCGATGAACATGAACGTGTGGTTATTATGAGCGTTGAAGACCCATTAATAACGGATGAATATTCAAGGTCCTTTTGCGAAAAAAAAAACGATTAAAATGTTTATGAATATCCTCAATATTTCGGAATGCGTGTTAGGCGTGACCAGTTAATTGGCTACTTCCGTACTGACCCACGGTCGTCGTAAACTTGCAGGTTCGTTAGGTTGGGCTGAACCCAGGTTCGGTATCTGAGACTGAATCCAGGTTCGACATGTGGGACTCAACCCAGGTTCGAAATGTCGAGCTGAACCCAGGTTGATGCGTGTGGGACCGAACCCGGGTTCGGCATGTGGGACCCATGCAGGTTCGGTACGTGGGAAAGGCAGTTTTGGTGAACAGTGAAACCTGATTAAGATGTTGAAGATAAATTATGATTGCTACAATTTTTCAGTAGCCATCTATTCACGAGCAGTTTTAAACGACACTTTATGTTTTGGTGGCTTATTAATACCTGCTGCTTCGTATTCAAAGTGAGATATCTGTGAGATTCTCGATGTTTCACTTAATTTTGCTCAGTGCTGCTCTGAAGTTACTTAATAATTTCGTCGTCTCCAATGTTCAAATTTGTTAAAATTTCATATTCCGAACTCAATTTACTAAAAGATTTCTAATAGTTTATTAAAGATTATTTGCGTACGATCCCGGACCATGCCTGAATTTTATAATGATGGCTGACTTTTATCATGTCTGTTAATGCTTCTGCCAAATTTCTTGCTATCAGTGAAGTAAATGAAGGATTGTTATTGTTTGAATGGGAAGTAATCGGTTGTTGTCCGTGAGTGAAAGGCCCAGCAGGTAACTTGGAGCTAAATAAACCATCAGATGATCGACAATAGTATTGATGGAGCGTATTAAAATAGCCTACTTTATATTAAATTTAATTATTGGTCCTTATTTATGCATAGTTTAAATTGCATATCGTTTCCGAAGTATTTATAAATATATATTTATTCACTGTAAATTTGACCTTTCGAGTGATGTAAATCTGTTCTTGGCTATGTTGCATTGTTTTTTGTTGCATTGAGATTTAATTTCTTTTGATAGTATTTTTGAATACTATGCGTCTCTATACATAATTTAAATCACTTTTCCTGTTAAGTTTGTGTACTTACATACATTAAAACACGATTTTTCAAGTGTACGAATATTTATTTCCCCCCACTGTATAGTATCGATGGAGCGTATTAATAGCCTGCTTTAGATTAAATTCAATGATTGGTCCTTATTTATATATAGTTTAAATTGCATATAGGTTCCGAGGTATTTATAAATATATATTTATTCACTGTAAATTTGACCTGTCGAGTGATGTAAATCTGTTCTTGGCTCGACTGGCAGCTTTTATGATGCAATTAACGAAGTTGAATAATCGAATTCTCAACGGTTGACTTTACTCCACGCCGCACTACTTTAAGGAACGGATTCCAGCAACAATTATATCTTGTCACGCCACGATAATCTCCCTCTGCAGTTCGGTCATTAAGCTACCTGCCCTATAATCGTTAATTGTTCGCCTCCAGATAACCCACATTAGGCAGAGGAAACGATACACTGCAGAGGGACCGTCGCAATGTTTGAACTCTACATGCAATTACAGCGAAACTTTCACGACATTCCAGCTCAAACTATAAAACCTCCCTCGAGCTTCAAATTTGCGTTCATTACACGGATTAAAGAAGGGTCTGACACGTGACGATCACGGCGGGAATTGGACAAACTTCGCACACCTCACAAGTGGAATCTTTGCATGCAATTCTTCATACAAGATCGCCAACGCACACACATTTATGAGGAGTTTTACTGGAGCTTTCAGACTTGGTGGTGAGGTTCTGGCCGCCACGTAACTCGTGGGCCTCATGTCCATCTCGGTCACGACTGCCTCACGCGACCAGGCTGGAAAAGAAGGCAACTTCAACGTATATCTCACGGCGTTGTTGGGCTTTACCGCGCACGGCGCACGGGCGCAGTTCTTGTCGTGGTCGATGGCTTGGGAACGCGAAGTTATGGCGCAGAGTGACGCACTCAAAGAAGTGAGTGAGACTTTGTCCACAGAGCGATGCACTTTTTGCCCTTGTGTGAGTGTTTCTGACCCAGTTTGGCCGGTAAAAAGGCGTATCAGAGCTACGTCTGCGCTCTGCTCCTGCTATGGGTGATAAAGAATCAGTATTTGGACAATATTATCCATCTATTTTTCTGCGTGCACGCCGGCCGCCACATCGTGCATTATTTTCTGCCATTTATTGTGTATCAGCTTCCTTTTGCCAGCAATAGCCATAAGTGTTCCTCAATTGATTTTTGCATTAAACGTGACATAACGCCCTAGGATTTTAGTATTAATTTATACAGCTCTGGCATTTTTGTAAATATTTTTATTATGCTTCTGAGCGTTTTGCATGATTCCAAGATCTCCTGCGTTCGCGTTCACATCGAGAGAAATATATTTTTTGGTGTTTTTAATGCTTTACAAATTTATTGTAAGGAGCTCACCATAAAAATAATCACTACCTCAAGTTATCCTATTCAATTTCCGTTCCCCATTGAATTAGAATTCATGGACAAGACAGGGCAATGTTAGAATAATTGAGGGACTGCTTAATTTTATTCAAGTTAGTGATAAAGTCAAGTGATGGTGCGCGTGATCATTCAGGTGATCAATCGGGTGATCATCAAGTAATAGTGATCAATATAGTGCCATCCGTCATTTTGGCACCAGAGAGTCCATATGAACATCGCAAATGCCGCAGTTAACTGAAAATCAGCATTACAACACGCAGCAATTTAGCCAATTGTTGAAGGCGGTAGAGTGAAAAGCAACCGCAACGTGTGTATTCGGATGAGCTTATGGTTCGAACGCGCGGGCCATCGATCGCGACGGACCAAAGGTTTTCAGTAAAAACATGCGAAGTTTCCTTCATTGAAGTTTTTCAATAAAAGAACAAAATATTCGTCCATTATAAAATAAATTTTTTCATTATTTACAGCATTTTTTTCAGTTTACAATTTTTTTTTATAATTTTAATATCATCTAAATAAGCGAGAAAGAAATTTAAATGCATCCACACGGCAATCGTGAACCGCGCAGCGCATTCGCTTTGATTAATTTTCGGTATACAAGATGTTAAATATTTCTGACATGTTTATTTTAGGAACAATCGAACGTTAATTTAGTTCCTGATACACTCATATGAGCAGAAATAAAATATTCATTTTGAATGATATTAACATTAGATTCGAAAATATATATTAATCGTGCCAGACATATTTATTTGGGAAAAATATTATTTTGCTTTCCTCCTTTTTTTCTCCGGATGTATAAAACCTAGAATATGAGGATAAATCTAACAATAACAGTGTCTTAGTCTGTATAATATAATTTAATATAACATAATATAATATAGTATAATATAATATAAAATAATGTAATATATTATAATGAAATATATATTACTATGAATAATAGGTTTCATAAAACTCCATAGCAGTAATAGAAAGGGAACATTTGTTTGGATAAGAAACTGTTCTTTTTCGCACAGCGTTTTAATTTAAGTTTATTGCAGAACCTAATTTCTTTTTCGGGATATAATAAAATGAAAAATGTAAGTTAATATAATTCATAGAATTTACACAAAAAGCTTGTTTAGAAGACATTATGGCATAAAAAATATTAATCGGTATTTAATAAGATTTTTCTATTACAATTTAAGCACTTCATTCGTACATAGAAAGGTGCCCATAAAGTGCATTTTCTGAGTGACCTGCTAGAATTGACTAAATTACAAATTATTTTGGATTTAGCCCTTGCATCTATTAAGTAAATCTGATCTGATGTTCAGATCTAATTTTGTTACCAAATTTCAACAGTTTGTAGTTATTATATTCATCAGTTTTTTGAAAATTTATTCATGCAAATAGAGCAACCTGCATTATTATAAATAACTTGTTAAATCTATAGCATCTCTTTTAAACCTTTCGCTACTCCTTACAGCAGAATATCAATGAAAATGACGAACTCAATCTTATTTCACGGGTAAATAATTAGTTTCTAATAAGCTTCGTATGCAATGCGTGCAACGCTTCGTGCATAAAAAACAAAACTGGAAATAGAGCATCTTGTTTCATTCACTACAGATATAAGAATTCAAAATTGTGAGAGAGTTTATTAACCCTGAAGCTCTCANAATAGGATAGAATTATTCCAATGTTCTATCTTATTCTAAATATCCCGTGCACTTTCTTACGATGCTAAGAAAAAAACTCATTAATAGTACTGATAAAATCGAGGTCGCGAGACTGATCGGTCAAAATTGAACATTGAAGTCATTTTTTAAATAGATTTCAAGGACCCCTAACTTTTAAATTTACAGCTAGAAAAACTACAGGAGTTATATCTTTACTTAGAAAAGAACAATGTGTAGTTTTGCATGGGTTGCATGATCAAGCAATATAATTTATTGCTGCATCTCGGGATATGAACCCATATAATTAAGCAAGTCCTCTCAAATATTGATAACTGCCTTCGAAATCGTAGGTAATTACTCTCACAATTCTAGAAACAATCATCACAATTATGGGCAAGTATCTTACAATATTAAGCAACTGACATCTCAGTTACTGGTAATAATTTTACAACACTTCTCTTTAACTTCACTTCTTGATGTTTGTTTGTTTGTCTACTACAAATCTTATAATCGATATTTAACACACTCCAACCTCTCCAATCGATCTGGAATTTTACGCACTTGCGTAAAGTTGGAGACAATGCATGAATCAACTGACAGAATAAATAATTTGAAAATTTATATTTTATTACATACTAAAAAAATAATTATTTTTTTTATATTTGAAAATAAAATTTGAAATTCATTGTACATGTCTAACATTGGAGACACTGGATCCTTTAGATATGTTGTCTTTAAAGTAAATTTGAAACGCATATTATTATTTTTATCATCTTTTTACAACACTTCTCCTTAACGTCACTTCTTGTTGTGTGCTACAAATCTTATAATCGATATTTAACACACTTCTAATAGTCCAATCGATCTGACATTTTGCACACTCGCATAAAATCAGAGACAACGCTTGAATCAATTGACAGAATAAATAATTTTATAAATTAAAAAATATATATTGTAAAAAATTAGAATTTTTTTTTTAATATTTACAAATAAAATTCGAAATTCATCGTAATTGTGTAAGATAGGAGACAATGGCCTCTTTGAAAGTGTTGTCTTTAAAAATTAGTTTAAAACGCATATTATTTATTATAAACGATAACTATCCCTGAAATTATAGTAACTGTCCTCACAGATATAGATAACTACCCTCACATAAATAGATAACTGCCCTCAGAATTTTGATATTTCGATTCCCTCGATCGGCGAGAATTATGTATATCATGATTCTGACATGTTTCTTTCTCTCGATTTCAATATAGCGACAATAAAATTCTGTATGATTATTCAGCACTGTATGGAAATATATTTTTCTCCCGTTTTAAATTTCGAATGTGTTTATTTTTCATCTCGCCGTACATTAATTATTCGTACTTTTTCTCATATCTTCAAACACTATTACGGGTTAATTTGTGTAAAATTCAACAAATATTTGTTTTATTATAATGGCATAACAATCATGATAATGAAACATGATCAATGGTGATTTAAAAATGAGAAAACTCAATTTACTTCTTTCACGAGCCACCCTACACAGTTAAATTCACCTCCGTCAAAATTGAAGCCATTAACAGAATTTCAAAGAGATTGGCGGCTTTGATGGCCGAGGACGGATTGAGGGAGCANGACGGATACGGGGGCAAGGGCTGCAGGGAAGGGGACTGGGGCTGCGGCGGTCGGATATGAGGACTTGGGCTACTGGGATGGATACGGGACGGAACTGCGGCGACGGAAACGGGGACGGGGCTACAGGGTCTTGGGCTGCAAGGACAGATACGGGGACTTGACTGATGATACGGGCACTTGGGCTGCATGGACAAATATGGGGACTTGTGCTGAGGGGACGGATACGGGGACGGGGCTGCGGATACGGATATAGAGATGGGGGTTACGACGACGCATGGTTGAACTATATAAGCTTGACCCACGAGAAGTTCCGTCTTTCAGTTCAGCTTTTTTGTTACGTCACGTAGATCGAAAAACGTAAACTAACCAGTCATTCGCACGACAGATTGGTTGACTGGTTTGATTGCATTTCGGTGATTGGTTATTGCCCGTGACGTCACTGAGATCAGTGACGTCACAGGCGAACAACGCACTACATCCGCAAAAATGGGCTTCTGATCGGTCAACCTTATACTAGTTTAACCATGACGACGTATGCGGTTACGGGGGCTTCTGTTACGAGTATGTAGTAGCTAGGGATGACAATATTGCCCCTTCTCCCCATCGGATATCAGAGAAATAACAGTCAACTGCAAGCAAGGAATTCGTCCTTGCGATTATTGAAAACCTTGGCTGGAACACGGCAATGGGCAGAACACCGTCGCCAAGCTCTGTATTGACGAATTCTATACCTTGCTTTGTGCATAATTTATGCTTTTTCTCAGAGTGACAGTTTGCGTTCTGAGCGATAACGCTGCATTCATGCTGAGGGACGCATCATAACGCAATACTCTCTGCTTTCATGCAGTGTGACGAATTATAACGCAACGCGTTGAAGGTATCTGTGAATTGACGCATTATAACGCAGCGATACATGCGTTCCTACAGTGCGACCTGTACATAATGCAACGCTATGTATGTATATTCCTGCTAAGTAACACATACATGGCGTCGGGTTAAGTTGATACTTATTCCATCCAACCTCCTGAGACACGCCAGGATCAGGTTTACTAGCCGTGATAAATTTACTAGAACAATTCATTTAACTCAAGAACTATTTTGTAATACGAGTGAAAATTTATTACAAGTAAGCTGGATAAAATCAAAGTATTTAATCCCTAGCAAATTTGCTGTACGCTTTCTGTACTAAATTTTCAAATTAAACTATCACCAAAAATTCAAGTTCTTCATTAATTTTGTTCAGTACCCACTGCGTAAAATATTTTCCCGCATTCAAGATTCATCAGTCTGAGTATCATCAGACATCACAAAACCAACGTCGGTTTTTCAGCCTCTTGCACACAACTCAACAAAAAATAAATCTGTCCTCGGCATCGATTCTTCCGTTTTTGTCTGACCGAGTTTCTGTCGTGGCGGCAACTTGGCTCAACCAAATACATCTTATAGGCGAAAGAAAGTTTAGTCGAAACGAAATAAAGTTTATTGAAGAATACCAGGTATAACGAAAGAAAATCTATCAAATAATACCAGGTATAACGAAAGAAAGTCTATTGAAGAATATCAGGTATAACGAAAGAAAGTTTATTGAAGAATACCAGGTATAACGAAAGAAAGTTTATTGAAGAATATCAGGTATAACGAAAGATAGTCTATTGAAGAATATCAGGTATAACGAAAGATAGTTTATTGAAGAATACCAGCTATAACGAAAGAAAGTTTATTGGATAATACCAGGTATAACGAAAGAAAGTTTATTGAAGAATACCGGGTATAACGAAAGAAAGTTTATTGAAGAATACCAGGTATAACGAAAGAAAGTTTATTGAAGAATACCAGGTATAACGAAAGATAGTTTAACAGCCCGGCGTCGGCCTGATTAATTACGACGGTCTTGTTCTTCCCAAGGCCTTTTAGGGGGAAACAAGAAAGGTCGACTTAAATTAAAAGGATTCGCTGCCTTGTTCTTTCTTTTCTCTTCAGCTGGAAAAACGCAGAGTGAAAACATGCGACACTTTTCATCGTCTGGGGATATTTAATTAAGTTATTTCAGTTAAGGGACAAAATGGGCCTAATTAGATCATTCAAAAAATTATAATGTAAATGATTCCTTACAATCGTACAAAAACAAAAATCGGAAAGCACTCGTTATATTTATTATTTTTATATCATAGTACCTACCTCGCATTCATTTGCAGTTAATTAGCCCTAGCTTTGCTCCATCGTGATCAATTTACTTAATCCTGATGTCCGATGTGTGCATTTATTTTCTTTGAATATTTTCCAAAAATTATTATACTTTTTACCAAAAAATTACTGTTCGCAATCATTGTCTCTGCCTGTTATCATTAAATCTTAGAACTCAATGAAACCTTCTAACCTTGAGTAATGCTTTGTATAAATCACCGAATTGATTGTAGCATTTAATCACTTAATTTGTTCCTTATTTGTTTCTTTCCTCATTATTTACAAACACACTTGATCTTTTTACCCTCCGTACTTGTTACCTTGTAGCTCCTAAACCGAATTATTAGTTTCCTTGTTTTAGTTTCCTTTTTTAAAACCTCAAAACGCATCCAAGTGCTTTAACATGTGTATTTCTCTCTTACTTTGTAACTTCTAAAAATAGATTTAATCATTCTAACCAGCGTATTTATTTTCTTCTCTATAACTTCCCAAAAATACGTATTATCATCCAAAGCACAGTTATTCTTTCCAACTTTGTGCTCGTAGCTTCTTAAAATAAATTTAAATATTCTAACTTCTGAATTTTTCCCTACTCTGTATCTTCTAAAAATAGATAAATCATTCCAATCTCAGTTCTAACTTTTGAATTTTTCCCTACTCTGTATCTTCTAAAAATAGATAAATCATTCAAATCTCAGTTCTAACTTTTGAATTTTTCCCTACTCTGTATCTTCTAAAAATAGCTAAATCATTCATATCTCAAGAATTGATGTCACTTATTTGCTTAAATCGCAAGTTAACCAAAAATTTAAAAGCAAGGATTAAACCACAAATGTTCATATCTTTATGGAAAACGTTTCGGAGTCCAGCTCCATCGTCAGTTCGTAGAATCTATAATTTACATAGAAAGTCACAAATTAGTACAATTGAAAGCACAAAAAACACAATTAAAAACCTAAACTTACAAGTACCAGGGCACAAAACCTATCTATTCACAATTTCAAGAGGATAGGAGCTACCAGCTGAATTTAAACTGGGCCTAAGTTTAAAAATGTACAATGATTCTAAAATACGCAAATCTGAAGTACCGGAGGTGGAAGCTAACACTCTAAAGTCACTGTCAGAAACAGGGACACCACACTGCTCGGCGTGAGTGCGCACAGCCGAATGAGGGGGGCGCGATAGTAA